>NC_091981.1:107638043-107954250 GCF_044704955.1 Pristiophorus japonicus
GGAAGTGTTCATGTTGGCAGGCCCCGTCGCAGAGGAGGTGTTGGGGCGGGCCTGAGTGGAGGCGAGGCCCGCGGTCGGGCAGCGGCAGGGCCCTGAGGTAAGGGGAGCAGCGGCGAGCGGGGCGAGGAGAATGGAGGCAAGGCCCGAGGTCAGGCAGCAGTGGGGCCCCGAGGTCGGCAGGGTCGGCGAATCCAGATTCCGGAACATTTTACGGATTCCGGACGACCCTGCCACCAATCGGTCCGGATTCCGAAACTCCGGATTTTGGACGCTCAACCTATACCAGAGAAGGAGTAGCTGTTCTTTTTGTAAACAAACAATCTTGAAATTTGTAACCAATAAACCTGATTAAAGAATTGGCTGCACACATTTGAGACAATATATTACAACATAATCCACAGTAAAATATTTATTCTTCCCACAAAATATGTTCAACACACCTTATCTTTTGGGATTTTTCAATACCTGTAGTACATTATAGTTTGACCAGAATGTTAGCAATAACTATATGAACAAATGTTTGAGGAAAGGATTTTGAGTATGTATTTCCCACATTGCAGAGCTGGAGCACTCAAATTAGACATGGGTTCTAACATCTAATTACAAGGACATTGAAGGCAAAAGTTCTGTCATGTCTGTAACCATCATGCAACGGTAATCTTCATGCACCTGTAACCTTCATGCAACTCCTGTACACTGTACTTATACCCTAGAAATGCACACCCTGACCATAGGGGGTGAACTTGTGGGAGACGCTCCTCACCTGAGTTTCTAAGTACAAAAGGGGAAGTCCCACCCAGGGTCAGCACTCCTTGGTCCTGCGAAATAAAGGTTAAGGTCACGTAGTGACTGTGTCTGCAGTACATGCCTCGTGTGAATTTTGTAGTAAGGTGCAGGGACACCACAAGTTCATAGACTAATTTATCTTGAAGCCTCATCCTCGATTAAGAAAATGACGTGAGATATTTGTGTCACTGGGTTACAGATTCTTCGATCCAACCTAAATACCATCACTTGGGTTTCAAGGTTAGTGAGAACAGCAGAGATGACTAAGGGCATCTCTGTCTTACACATTCGTCACATTTTTTTGTTATTCGTTCATGGGATGTGGGCATCACTGGCAATGCCACCATTTATTGCCCATCCTTAATTGCCCTTGAGAAGATGGTGGTGAGCCGCCGCCTTGAATTGCTGCAGTCTGTGTGGTGAAGGTACTCCCACAGTGCTATTAGGGAGACAATTCCAGGATTTTAACCCAGCGATAATGAAGGAATGGCAATGAACTTCCAAATCAGGATGATGTGTGACTTGGATGGGAATATGGAGGTGGTGGTGTTCTCATGCGCCTGCTGCTCTTGTCCTTTTAGTTGGTAGAGGTTGCGGGTTTGGGAGTGCTGCCAAAGATTCCTTGGTGAGTTGCTGCAATGCATCTTGTAGATGGTACACACTGCAGCCACGGTGATGGATGGAGTGAATGTTTAACGTGGTGGATGGGGTGCCAATCCCCATTGTCCTGGACGGTGTTGAACTTCTCGAGTGTTGTTGGAGCTGCACTCATCCAGGCAATTGGAGAGTATTCCATCACACTCCTGATTTGTGCCTTGTAGATGATGGAAAGGCTTTGGGGAGTCAGGAGGAGACACACTTTCTGCAGAATACCCAACCTCTGACCTGCTCTTGTTACCACAGTATTTATGTGGCTGGTCCAGTTAAGTTTCTGGTCGACAGTGAGCCACAGGATGTTGATGGTGGGGGATTTGGCGATGGTAATACCGTTGAATGCCAAGGGGCAGTGGTTAGACTCTCGCTTGTTGGAGATAGTCATTGCCTGGCACTTATGTGGCGAGAATGTTACTTGTCACTTATCATCCCAAGCCTAAATGTCATCCAGGTCTTTCTGCATGTGGGCATGGACTGCACCATGATCTGAGGAGTTGCGAATGGCACTGAACACTGTGCAGTCATCAACGAACATCCCCACTTCTGACCTTATGATGGAGGGAAGGTTGATGAAGCAGCTGAAGATGGTTGGGCCTAGGACACTGCCCTGAGAAACTCCTGCTTAACCTACTTAACTCTAGTGGGAATAGAATGAGGCTATTTGCAGCTCAAACACCTGGGGTGGGGTAGTGTAGTACTAGGCCAAACTCATCCTGAGCCAAGGGAACTTTTTGATACATTCTTCCACTCAGTCATGCAAAATCTCTTGGCACGTGTTCTTGAGTGGTTGTCTGCAGCTTCCTTGTCCACTGTTGAGCATACAGAATGGCAGAGTCATATTAAGAATACTTAGGGCCTTGGGCACCAAAAACATTCAGGGTTCCTACACAACGCCAAAACAACCACCGCCCCCTCCCCCCTAATCCATTAAAGCATCCCCCTATGAAAGTACATTGTTCATTTTGGAGCTTCAGTCCGATACCACAGCTGCAAAGGGGTATGAAACTAAAACTCTTCAAAATAATGTGAAAAGTATGTTAATATATCCAACAAAGCATTACACTTCTGAAGACTATGGGCCCGAACTTGGTGAAAGCCAAGTGCTGCCCAAAGGAATGCCGAGAGATCTGCCAGTACCGCCCGGTGACAAAAAACTGACTTACGCCCTAAATCTGGGCGGCAGCGGGTGGGTGCTCCCAATCTCGGCGGCAAATGCGATCCTCGCCAAAGTGCCGCCGAGGATTGAGTCGGGCCCAGGGAGGGGGAACACATAAAAATAAACATTAACACAAAAAAAAACACTGGAACACTTTCAGGGGACCTTATCCCCCTGATTCACTGAAAAAAAAAGTTTGCAGGTCTTCATACTTACCGTTGGGATTAGACCTGCCTTCATGCAGTGGTCCTTCCCCTTGCTACAACCAACTCCTGCCTGCACCAAATTGGCAGCTCAGTGGGCGGGAGGTCACTTACGCGACTTGCACGCCAGCGGGCCATTCTCTTTTGAAACAAAACAACTTTCTAAAAGCAATAGAACTGTGTTTGAATTTCCTTTAACTGGGTGAAAGTCAGTTGATCCATCTCCTACTCATTAATTGCCTTGCCATCCTATGTGGCCTCTCTGCTACCATGGTTTCAATCACAGACTAGGCCATCGCCGACCACTTCTTTGTGTATCTCAACACTCACATCTCCTTAGTCCCTTCCAATCCCACTTCCTTCTGCATTCACCCCTGGAAAGAATTCTTTGCAAGTCGCTCACAATTTCTGTAATCCCGGCTTCTTTTTTCCATTACCGACTGTCATCTTAAACTCCTCTTCACTGGCTTCTCCACCCTCACCACCAACCATGCAAGGAGCTCATGGACTTCTTTGTCACTGAGATTGAGACCATCAATTCAGTTGCCTCTGCTGCTTCCCCTTGCCACAAGCCAAAACTCTCCCAGGTTCACAGCAGCCTCAACCCTGATCCAGTGTCTTTCTCTTGTTTCTTTCGTACTTCTCTCATGTCCCCTCTGAACTTATCTTGTCCATGATGTTTTTGATGAGGTAACAGAGAGGATGAATGAGGACAGTGCAGTTGATGTATAAATGGATTTTCAAAAGGCATTTGATAAAGTATCACATATTAGGCTTGTTTGCAAAATTGAAGCCCATGGGATAAAAGGGGTAATAGCTGCATGGATACAATTTTGAAAATTTTCAGATAACACAAAACTTGGAAGTGTAGTAAACAGTGAGGAAGATAGTAATGGACTTCAAGAGAAGGTAGATCGGCTGGTGGAATGGGTGGACACATGGCAGATGAAATTCAATGCAAAAAATGTGTGAGGTGATCCATGTGAGAGACAATACAAGCTCAATTGTAAAGTGGGTACAAGGACAGAGAGGCCTGAGGATGTTTGTGCACAAATCTTTTGAAGGTGGTTGGGCAAGTTAACAAAGCAGGTAATAAAGCATATGGGATCCTGGACTTTATAAATAGAGGCATAGGGCTAGACTTTTCCAAGAGCCCCTCAACGCCCAATTGCCCACCCAGAAAAACCGCTAATGTTTTGCAAGTAACGCTGGTGAAAATTTCCATTATTAAGTTAAAAATAATCACTTGGCGAGAAAATGGATATTGCACCATTATTCTCGGCGATTTCTCGGCCGTTAAAGGGGAAACTAAGTAAAATGGGTGGTTCTTAAAATGTTTTTAAAAATTTAGTCCGAGGCTGCGGTTGGGCCTAGGGAGGGGGGATAACTTTACCAAAAAAAAATTTCACTTTTTAAAAAAAAAAAGTTTAAAAAAACATTCCCAAGATACTTTTAAAGCTAATCGCCGTTTTACAATTTAAAAAAAAATAAAGAACCTTTAACTTACATTTCTTTGCAGAGTTCTCACCTATCGCCCTGTTTAAGCAGCTTTCACAGGGCGGTTACCTTGGCGATCTGGACGGGCTTCCGTTGAGGCCAAACTTACGCCCTGGTGCACGTCGGCGGTTTGGTCCTGGCGGGCGTTTTGAGATTTGGGCGGTACCATAAAAAACGAAAGGGGAAACTTTCGCCGGGCAGTTTCTCTAGCAAAAACAGCTGTACTGCTGAGAAAATCGCCGAAAATGAAGGTGAAAGTTTAGTCAGGAAGTTATACTAAATCTATATAAAACACTAGTTCGGCCCCAGGTAGAGTATTGTGCCCAATTCTGATCACCACACTTTAGGAAAGACGTGAATGCTTTGGCGAGGTTACAGAAGAGATTTACTAGAATGGTTCCAGGTTTAGAGATTACAGTTGCGTAGATAGACTGGAGAAGCTGGGGCTTTTCTCCTTGGAGCAGGGAAGGCTAAGAGGAGATTTGATTGAGGTGCTTAAAATGATGAAGGGTTTAGATAGAGTAATGTTTTCCACAGCTGAAAGGTCTCGGGGCAGATATAAGGTGATTGGCAAAAGAACCAGAGGTGATTTGAGGGAAAAAAAGTGTGCAACAAGTGGTTAGGATTTGGAATGCACTACCTGATATGGTGGTGGATGCAGATTCAATAGTAGCCTTCAAAAGGCAATTGGATAAATACTTGAACAAGAAACAAATTGCAGAGATATGGGGAAAGAGCAAAGGCAAGGGAATGGGACTAACGGGATTGCTCTTCAAAAAAGCTGGCGCGGACTCGATTGGCTGAATGGCCTTGTGTGCTCCACTATTCTTTGATTCTATTAGATCCACCTCCTGCTCCCTTGGCTCCATTCACACCAAACTGTTAACCACCCAACTAACCTTTCTGACCCTTATGCTAGCTAACATTTTCTCAGGTTCTGCACCCCTCCGTTTCAAACCATCCCATCTAAAAAGCCATTTCTGACCCCTCTATCCTTGTAAAACACTGCTGAATCTCCAACCCATGTTTTGGGGGTTTTTTGGATTTCGGGGCGTTAATCGTGGCGAGGCGCTGAAGTTAGCACCTGAAAATAGTTTGCACCTCTAACTGCAAGTTTCAGTGATTTAAGTTGGAGGAGCATTGGCGTTAAGTCAGGCGTTACGTAACATACTTTCTGTGCCCAAGCCGAAACTTGCAGCGGTAAAGAAGTTCCATTGTTGTTTAGTGCCCTGCAATATAACGTTTGATGTTGTGTGGTTTTATTTTGGTGGGGGTGTTTTTGTGACTTTGTTGCAATAAAATTTATGATTCATCATTTGCCATTGGTGTCTTGTGCATCATTCCAACGTTCACCGGAGATGTGCATTTATGGGGGCACATAGCGTGTCCAGTATAGAAACATAGAAACATAGAAAATAGGTGCAGGAGTAGGCCATTCGGCCCTTCTAGCCTGCACCGCCATTCAATGAGTTCATGGCTGAACATGCAACTTCAGTACCCCATTCCTGCTTTCTCACCATACCCCTTGATTCCCCTAGTAGTAAGGACTTCATCTAACTCCTTTTTGAATATATTTAGTGAATTGGCCTCAACAACTTTCTGTGGTAGAGAATTCCACAGGTTCACCACTCTCTGGGTGAAGAATTTCCTCCTCATCTCGGTCCTAAATGGCTTCCCCCTTATCCTTAGACTGTGTCCCCTGGTTCTGGACTTCCCCAACATTGGGAACATTCTTCCTGCATCTAACCTGTCTAACCCCATCAGAATTTTAAACGTTTCTATGAGGTCCCCTCTCATTCTTCTGAACTCCAGTGAATACAAGCCCAGTTGATCCAGTCTTTCTTGATAGGTCAGTCCCTTAGTTTCCTCCATTTAGGAGAACCGGTCCATTACAAGCTGGCAACATGCGAGTGTTGGACCGGCAGATCTCCACGCTCCCTCCCCCATGGATGGGTTGGTTATCCAGTGTGGGCCTCGCCAGGCTCCTCTTCATCGTCCTCCTCCTCCTGAGATGGGCATGCAATCCCCAGTGGCAATGCATGGCCCCTCATGATGGCCAAGCTGTGCAACATGTAGCACACCACAATGAATTCGGAAACCTGTTGAGGGGAGTATTGAAGGCTGCCTCCAGAGCAGTGCAGATCTGTAGGAGATGGCATATCTGTGTCAGCACTTCCTTTCGGAAACGCAGCCTTCTCACACACTGCTCCTCAGAGAGCTGGAGATCTGAGCGTTGGTGTCTGTAAACCCGTAGGGGGGTAAGCCCTCCTCCTCCCCGGACATCTTTGGCCTCTCATCATCCGTGGGCCGACATTGTCAAGAGTCTTTCCTCTAGCTTTGACACCGCCTGGCAATAGAATGGAGCATGATATGCGGGTGAACTAGTAATGCCCCCATTAAATTCTCTCACTGAAGTTGTATGGGCACTGTAATGGTAGATAAAAGTGAAATTTGCAAGTTGGAGCTTCACACAGCATTATGTGCGCAACCATTGTAGTCAAAATGACCTGCGATGTAGGATCGTCAACCCTCCGTTTAAAAATGTTGCCAATACCGCCTGGCTTTTTCAGGCATTTCCTGGGGCAGGCTTTAAATGAGGCATTAAGGCCGAATGTTTCATCATCACGCTAACAACGGAGGCGGGTCGGTAACTTTTTGCGCAAGCCAATAGCCAAATCTTCCATCCGGAAGTAAATCCTGGACACCCGGCATAATGCCCAAAAACAGCATTTAACGCCCCGCTAGCGCGCTAACCGAGGCGCAAATGAGCCGAAAATCCAGCCCATTGTTATCGCAAATTTGTGCACATCTTTTCAACAACTCCATATTTGAATCTTGAACCTTAGCCATAGCATTGATATAGCCCTAAACAAAGTCAGAAATGACATCCTCTGTAACTGTGATTGTGTTGCCCAATCCCCCTTCATCCTTCTCGGCCTCTGCAGATTTTGATAAAGTTAATCACAGCATGCTCCTCCAATACCTCTCCTCCATTATCCTGCTCAGTGGGATAGCCCTCTCTTGGTTCTACTATCTATCCATTTGTATCCATAGCATCTCCAGCAATGCATCTTTTCCCACCCTGCACCATTACCTCTGGAGACAGCAATGATCTATCCTTGGCCCCTTCCTCTACCTCAGCTACAAGCTGTCCTTTGGTCAAACGTCATCTGCAGACTTCACCCTACTGTCTTCACCCCACCATTGCCTCTGTATTATCAGACTGCTTCACTGACATATAGTCCTGGATGAGCCACAATTTTATCCAGCTAAACTTTGGGAAGACGGGAACCATTGTTTTCAGCTCCCATCACACACTTCATACCTTGGCTATCGGTTCCAGCCCCTTCCCCGTCTCGGTTTGAAACAAACTGCTCTCCACCTCAGCATCCTAATCAGCCTTCTGACTCTAATACCTTCTCCATCTCAAAAATTGCCTCCTTCCACCTATGTAACATTGACCATCTCTGTTGTGTACTTAGATGCTCGAACAATGATTCCACGAGGCAGTGTGTTGTACTTGAACTGTAGTGACCTTAGTCCTTTATTAGTTAACTCCAGAGTGAGGATCACACCTGGTGGCCTGCCTTTTATACTAGGCCAGGCAAACCTGTACAGGTAACCTACAAGTCTCCCACTGCTGTGCCCTCTGGTGGCACACTTGATATGGTACCAACAGTGGCCATGTAAGAGACATGACATCACTCCCCCCTGAACCCTCAGTGCAAATCTGCATTACTTATGCTCTGGGCTTTGTTCTATGTGGGTTCTGTCTGGTAGACCACTAACGGGCCGGTTCAACCTTGGGTGGGTAGTTGGTGCAGTAACGTGCTGGTGGTTGCTGTTTGTGTGTGTGTGTGTGTGTGTGTGTGTGTGTGTATGTGTGTGTTCCTGACCACTCCATTCTCCCGCCCACCCCCTCCCCCACCCCACATTGGTGTGGCAGGGGCTCCTGGCATTCATGTACACACAAGTTCAGGTAAGTGGGTTTTGCATGTTTTTTGTTGTTGAGGGTTTCCGTGGTGCGACAAGAGCGTTAGGTGCCTTGTCGAAGCGGTGCCCGGTGCTGGCAGTGGGAAGCCGGTAGGCTCACGCAGCCTGCTCTCGGGGTTGTCAGGCAGGTTCACAGATGCCTGTGACCACCCCGTCCTTTCTTTACACCCTGGGTCTCATTGAAACATATAAAATTCTGATGGGTTTAGACAGGTTAGATGCAGGAAGATTGTTCCTGATGTTGGGGAAGTCCAGAACCAGGGGTCACAATCTAAGGATAAGGGGTAAGCCATTTAGGACCGAGATGAGAAACTTTTTGCACTCAGAGAGTGGTGAACCTGTGGAATTCTCTACCACAGAAGTTGTTGAAGCCAGTTCATTAGATATATTCAAAAGGGAGTTAGATGTGGCACTTACAGCGAAAGGGATCAAGGGGTATGGAGAGAAAGCAGGAAGTTACATGATCAGCCATGATCATATTGAATGGTGGTGGAGGCTCGAAGGGCCAAATGGCCTATTCCTGCACCAATTTTCTATGTTTCTATGTTTCTATGCTCCCTGAGGAGCTGTCGTCCAGCAGTGCACAGGGAACCCCGCTGACTCGCTGGCCTGAGCGCCGCTTGGTTTGAGATCCTGACTGGTGCTTGTTTCCTCTGGGGAGACAGTGGCGGGTGACCCTACATGTACGGGTATGGCCTTAGTGCAGCATGCTCCTTCAGGCTCGTGGCCGTTGGTGCCATCGGTTGCCTGAGCGATGGAGCTAACCCAGGGCATGGTATCACCACTGGTGCCTTTGCCCTGTTGAGGTCGCTTGCTTAGCAGCTCGTTCGTGGTGCATGACTCTGGTCCCCGGGACACAGGCTACTGCATTGGCTAGCTTGCTGGACCTGAGTGTACCCGATGGGTGTCTGCCCACTGCATTTTCTGCGTGCAGTGAGAATCCTGCATCGCATAGCTTTTCCTTGCTTGTGATGGACACTCTAGGGGTCCGATCGCGCGACTTTTCCTCGCTGTTTACATATGCACAGTTCAAATCATAAATTACACATTGTACATGATTGCGTGACTTGTCCTCACTGGTTGCATGTATACAATTCCAACTATCGGTTACATATTTTACATGGTCAGTTACACATTTTACATAATCCGTTACACCGTTAGTCTCTAACTTACAATTCTTGTTACATTGCTTAAATGTGTGGATCTGTCCCTTTAATTGTGGAAGGTTACAGGCCTCCTTTAAGAGAGCCTTGCTTGCTTTACCCCAATCCTCTTCTCTGTTTGATGCCACGTGTTGCTCCATCAGCGCTGCACCTCGTGGTCTGGTTGTGGCCATCATTGTCTTCAGCACATCGCCTCGTGGTGCGGGCGCCATCTTTGCTTCGTCCACGATGTCGCCTGCGGCGATTCTCTTCTCCCCAGGTTCTGCCTCCGCAGTTGGGAAATCGCTGCTGGATCCGATTTTCTCTCTCCTGAGTCCTGCCACTGGAGCTTGGAAAGTGCGTTCGGGTCGTCTCAGCTGGATCATCTCCACGCAGTCGTGCTGAGCGTCTGTGTCTTGGGTGCTGTGCTGGTCAGCTCATCGGTGGAGGGTCCGCCCTCAGGTGAGGGCTTGCTTTGCCTCTGAGCGCAGAGGGCTTCGATCGCTGGAGGGGTGAAATCTTCCCACTTCCACTGGATCTTCTCCATTCACCTTCTGCCGAGCAGCGTTGGTCCATCACCTGCAACAATCCACAGAGGTAACTTGTGCACCGTGCCATCATGGAGTACCTTTATTTTCACACTACCAATGACTGGGATGATTTCATTGGTGTAGGTGCGCAGCTTTGCCTGAACCGGGGCCAACTCAGGTCGTTCAGTCGGATTGTCCCATAGCCTCTCAAAGGCTCCTTGATTCATCACTGACTGGCTCGCCCCCGTGTCCACTTCCAAGAAGACTGGACTTCCCTCTATCTCGACTTCCATCTTCAGCAGGAGCACTCGTTGGTGCAGGTAAACATGCTTTGTACCTCCCCGTGGGACTGGGCTGCCTCTCTGTCTAACGATTCATAATCCACGCTGGATTCACAGCCATCTGCGGACTCCTCATCAACACAGTGAGGTCCTATTTCTTTTACACATTCGCTGGAGGTGGCCCTTTGTGCCGCAGCCTTTGCAAACATAGTCTTTAAAACGGCACTGGTGAGCCCTGTGATTCCCTCCGCAACGCCAGCATGGTGCTACCCGATTAGCCCCCCTCAGCGGACTCTTGAGTTAAGGGACTCGGGGGCCTGTTCTCTCTTCCCTGAGAGGATTCGCGCTCTACAGTCCAGCTCCTGAATGGTGCAACTCTGTGCACAGTACCTGCCGGGTTTGAGTCCTGAGGGTGAGACATCTGCCTAGAGCCACAGGTCGAGGTCATGACTGGCTCACAGAGATGGCCTTCTGCGGGGTGACTGTGGTACCCACTGACAGTAGCTTATGAAGAAGGCCCTCATGACCAATTCAAATGACGAAAATGTCCCGCAGCGCTTCGTTAAGGTGGGTGCCAAACTCGCTCGGTGCCGCCAGCCTCCTGAGGTCTGCGGCGTACTTCGACTTCCTGGCCTTCGGGCCATTGGTGGGTATTAGAACCGATGTCTGGCTGTAAGTATGCTCTCCTTGGGCTTGAGTTGCTCCTGGAACAGGGTTGCAAACTCCTTGTATGACTTGGTCGTTGTCTTCGCTGGTGCCAGCAAGTCCCTGACAAGGTCATAGACGTTGGTCCCACAACTGGTTAGCAGGATAGCGCGGCGTTTATCAGCCAGTGTGGCTGGATTATCGCCTGCCAGGTCGTTTGCTGTGGAAAAAGTGTTCTAGCCTTTCCACAAAGGCGTCCCAATCATCACCATCGGTGAACTGCTGCAACGTACCAAGGGTAGCCATTTTCGCGTGAAAGTTCGTATTCTCGTCGCCAGTTGTTGTGTCCTTAAATGCTCTTAACAATTATTCCATGAGGCAGTGTGTGGTACTTGAACTGCAGTGACTTTAGTCCTTTATTAGTTAACTCCAGAGTGAGGATCACACCTGGTGGCCTGTCTTTTATACTAGGCCAGGCACACCTGTACAGGTAACCTACAAGTCTCCAACCAACAGTGGCCATGTAAGATACATGGTAATCTCCACCCTTGCCTCGGCCCATTTGCTGATGAAAATCTCATCCATGCTTTATCACCTCTAGACTTGACTATTTCAATGCTCTCTGGGCAGGCCTCCCAAACTCCACACTCTGTAAACTTCAGTTCATCCAAAACTCATTTGCAGCAAGTCCCACTCACCAACCACCCCAGCACTTGCCGAACTACATTGGCTCCTGCTCCTCCAAAGGCTCCAATTCAACATTTTCAGCCATTTATTTAAACATAGTCCCTTCTCTCCCTATCACTATAACCTTTTCTCCAGGCCTGCAATCCCATCCCCCACCTCCCCTCCGTAATCACCATTCCTCCGATTCTAGCATCTCCCCTCCCTTCGTCCCACCTTTGAAGAATGTGCCTTCAGCTGTCTAGGTCCTGTGCTCAGGAATTCCCTCCCTAAACCTTTCCACTTCCTCATCCTTTAAGGCCCCCCTTAAAACCCACCTCTTCGATCAAGCTTTTGATCAACCCTCCTAATATCTTCTTTGACTTGGCAACAATTTTTTCTGATTCTGTTTCTGTGAAGGACCTTGAGATGCTTTTCTACATTAAAGGCAGTTCATAAATGCAAGTTGTTTTTTAATGCATACCTCCAAAAAATCTTCCCCTATCAAAAAATAAAACAGTTTCTTTATCACCTTTCTTCGCTCTGCAAATATTGGCCCAGAAATTGCGGTCAGAAGCTTCCCGTGGACAGATACCACTGACCTGAAAAATTTCTACGAATCTACCTGGTGGTCCCGGAGTTTCGGAGACTTGTGGTCCTGGGCCTCTACGCGAAGGCCTGCATAGAGGCCCAAGTATTCCAGGGATGTAAGAGCTTCGCACGCGTCCCTGGGATCACATGGGTTGGCCCAACCAATCCAAGTAGGGGTATTCCCATTCATATTTGTAATGAGTTCCTTATATACGGAATCACCATAAGTATGAATGGGAATACCCCCCCAAAAGACACATTTAAATAATAATTTTTTTCAAATCACATATTTAAAATTAGTCAAAATGGAATTTAATTAATTATTTAAAACAAAAATTTAATTTTTGAAAAACAAATTTACATATTTTAACGGGTCTAAAAATAAACTTGCCTTATTTAACAGGATTTTAAATTTTTAAATTATTGAAAATAAATTACTTTTCTGTCCTTTAAAAGTCTTACGCTGATAAAAGCAGCCCCCCCCACCACCCCCGCCTCCCCACCTCCCCACACAGATCCGGCAATCTGTAATCAGGAAACTGATGAAAACTTTGGCTGTTCCGCAGTAATTATGCTGTTCAATTCCCCACTAAAAGTTAGACCCAAAGGGATTAGGTGTAACTGTGGTTTTTACTGCTAAACAAAGGTCAAGGGCCTGGAAAACTAATTTTCATTTTGTGCAGTGTGAAAGTTGTCCATTTTAATAAAAATTTACATTTTTAAGAATCTTTTCAAAAAAAAGCTTATTAAAATGTAAAAAATTTTTTTTAAGTTTGTCCATCTTTTTTTTCCAGAGAGCCCCAATCTTTATTTTATTCTCTCTAACATGTTTTAAAAGTTAGAATTTTAAGAGCTTAATCACTTCTTTGTTCGCTACCTGTGAGAATTCTGCCTTTTGATTGGCTGCTTAGACAGCTTGTTGCTGCCATAGCAGTTCACACAACGGGATCGCCACTATATTTAGTTGATTTGAAAAGCCAAAGTTCTTGACAGAGGGATCGCGAGATCCTTGGGCAAAGTGTACTTCGGAGTCAGTGGCGAATGCATTTGCTTCGCTGCTGACTGCAAATTTTGGGCCATAGATATATATAAAAATATGATACAGATGCTTAAAGATCATGATTTGTTTAAGGAAAACCTCACTTTAATCTCGCACTGATATGATATGAACATAAAACAAGCCTTTCTGCAGTGTATCAGTATTTACATTACTTACTATGTTCTGCATTGCATCAAGAGTACAATACAATCTGCTTGGTGATATGCTAAATCAATTGCTGCTCAAGATTTGTTTTCAAAAGTATAATGGTTGGGATGAGGTCACATCTTTCAATCTCTTGGATGTTTAATGTAAAACACAGTGCATAGTATATGACCAAAACCTGAAATTATAAATGTCAAATGCACCAACAATTGTTCAAGTAAATTGACATGTCTGTAATTTGCACATTTTAGTTGATAAGATTTAAAATTAATATATTTATGTTTGATTACAAAGATTAAACTTGCAAATATTGGCTAAACTTACAACTATCGCATTGAATATATTTAAGATTATATTTGGCTCAGCTAATTTTTCCATAGTCCTAGAAATGGACATTAGTTATTGTTACATCTTTATATAAACTATCCATTCAGAAACAAACCTGTTTATGAATATATCTCGTGATCTCCTTGGCGAAAATGTGAGGTTTCGCAACTTGTAATTGATTGTAGCGTTGTGAATAAGGGACTCCGACATGCAAAAAATCTACAAACATATCTGGTGGTCCGGTAGATTCAGCAACTTGTCCTGCGTAGGTGCCCACGTACCCCAGGAGCACGTGCGGTTCACAAGCACCCCGGGATCACGTGGACCAGCCTAACCGATTTAAGTAGGGGGTGTCCCTATTCATACTTACTGGTGAGTGACGTTTTTACGGAGCTGCCATAAGTATGAATGGCAATACCCCCAAAAATACACAAACACATAAAATAATTTTTTTTAAACACATTACTTATTTAAAATTAATTAAAATGACTTTTAATTAAATATGTAATTTTTTAAATGGGAATTTTTTTCAAATATTTTAATGGGGCTAAAAATAAACTTATCTTAATGGCCAATCTTGTTAATCTAAAAATGAGTGAAAACATTTTCAATTTCTGTTTTTTAAAACTCTTATGCTACACCTGCTTTTACCAGGCATAGGAATTTTAAGGGCATTCGCTGGGCAGAAGTTGGGCAAATAGCCCAACTCTCCATCAGCGAATACTCATTTCTGTCAGATTCGTACGATCTGTCAAGAGGATTCAGAGGGGTTAATGATGTGAACACTAACAGTTCACCGTCATCAACCTCTGCAAATCCAGGCCATGTTTTCTAATCATTCTCAAAATGCAGAATTAAAACTTAATTCTTGGCATATTTGGATAGCTGCCTTTTGTGATGGAATAATTGTTGTCTATTAAAGGTTGGGAAAATATTCATAACTGTATTCAAGTAAGATAATTCTACCATTAGTAATAATTATTGCTGAAGTAACAAATGTTTTGTGCATTGCTATTACTATGTTTATTTATCTTTGTGATGATCTGCAGAAGTAGTAAACTCTTGCAGCTAACTCACATTCTTTGTAAGACAACTTGTGTTAGCTTTGGGGAGCCATTCTTTCCTTTATTTTAATTAACATTTGTTGTCTTTCCAGATGGTGACAAAGCTGACATTTCTGCCACTACGTATGCAGATATCAACATAATTGCTGGTGCTCTTAAGCTATATTTTAGGGATTTGCCTATTCCTGTCATCACCTATGATTCGTATCAAAAATTCATTGAAGCAGCCAGTAAGTATAATCTGAACTTTGAAACCCTGTGTAACTTCCAATAGGGAAACAATTTTAATTGGTGAATAATTGACAAGATAATAAGAGTAGGGCTACTCAGTAATTATGCTAATTCAGTTATTGCATGCAGATTACATTTTTTTAATGATTTTCTAATAATGCTGTGGACAAAGATAAGCGGTGTGACTTCTCTCTCTCTCTCTCTCTCTCTCGCTCTCTATCTCTAGCTCTATCTCTATCTCTATCTCTCTCTCACCATTTTTCTCACCTCACCTCCACTGTAAGCTTTGATTCCTTGCTGGGCTATGATTCTGCAGTTAAAAGATACTCTGTGGTACCTCACACTATCCTCCACACCTGAGCATAAAATGTGAGTTTTGGTAGGTAATTCCACTGTGAAGGGTTATCACAGCTTAGCCAGATCCTGTCCTTACTGAATGTGCACACAACAGCAGGAAACTTCGGTCATTTTTTTCCGTCTCTAATCCAGGGATGTAGGACAGGATTGAGTTTGCTTGTCATGCCTCCAGTTGTCAAATAGCCTAACAATACTATATGAATATTGGCTATTGGAGTGAGGTATCTGAGGACTCTGGCGCCCTTGCAACTGTACCCCAACAAGCAGTCAGCATCTTCGGGAGGGTAAGAAAAGGAAGGCCTAGATTCAGTTATGGTGGGGGGAAAGCAAAAATGCAAAGAAACTTGATTTTTTTTAAGCATATTGGTGTTATGTTAGGATTTCATTAGCAAGCTAATATTTCTCAAGTTCAGTTCTAAGGTAGCAAAACAAAGATGTGTGAATTTTATGAGTAATGTGTATTTGTTTTTAATTAGAAATTACTAACCAAGACGACAGGCTGGAGGCCATCCATGAATCATTAATGTTACTGCCTCCTGCACATTATGAGACACTGCGGCACTTGATGACTCATCTGAAAAAGTAAGCTGGTTTTATATTTAGGTAGATGATTTGTACATTCAGCTGAAAAGTATTAATTATTTAATAATGCTCCAAGATAGTGTCAATATACTTAAATTGTGATAATTCTCTGGGTAAAAAATATCAATATTTAAACACAAAGATCTTCAGAATTTATCTGACTGGTTCATAATCTTAAGACCCTTTTATATTGCAGTAAACTTCTGATACATGAGTTCTGCTCAGTTCATGGCTCATCCAAAAGGAACTCCATTAGCCCAAGTAAATGCAATCATAAGGGAGACCCAACTTTTCTTGGGTCTTCATATTTGCTTCTATTCTTTGTAAACACATGGAATAGTTCAATGCACAGCCTATGTGTGTTTCAATTTATCAACCATTTGCACGTGCACAGTACTCAAAATCTCACAGATCATTCACATATGCACACAGCGCTGGATTTCAGCTTCAGAAACCAGCCCACATCGGGTGCATAAATGTAGGAGAGTGGGAACCATAGGACACTCTCCCAAAACCTCTGGCCAAATCAAAGATAAAACACCTTTAAATCTTATAAAGAAAAATTGCTGCAGTCTTTCATCTGCCCCTTGTCATATTTAAGCTTTAAAACTAATTAGAGGCAACATGAGAGTAGACATACTGTGCAGAGCTCCCCTGCTGCGACATGAAGTTGAATTTCCGTGGTAACATGAATGATTACTGCTACCGACAGTCTGAAATGATAACTTGCCATTATGTAGCACCTTGAAAGCAAAGAAATATTCTAAGATGTTTCACAAGCAGGTGCAAGGAAACAGTCCGCTAACAATAGTCTCCAGTTATTATTTGTTCAAATACTTTTAGTATTGTTTAAAGGACATGTATAACTGTGTGGAAAATTGACCAATTTAATAAAATTCTGATTAATTCAGTAACTAAAAGCAAACTTTCTCAGCCGCCAAACAGCATTTTAGAACTTCCCCATTAAGTATGTTTAAATAGGGCTGTCAGAAAATCAAGTCAATATTTATGCCATTACTCTTCTGTATTTTGGTTATGATCCGACAGGATTAAGTTATTTGCG
The DNA here is from genome assembly GCF_044704955.1 of Pristiophorus japonicus. Taxonomy (NCBI): domain Eukaryota; kingdom Metazoa; phylum Chordata; class Chondrichthyes; family Pristiophoridae; genus Pristiophorus; species Pristiophorus japonicus. The sequence goes on from NC_091981.1 coordinate 107,655,013, forward strand.
ATCTTGCATTTCCTGATCTCGTAAGAGAGGTCTGAACTGGGAACAGTTGTATGATTCCATTACTGACAGCTGAAACTCTTGAGTAAATGGGAGGTAATTTTCAAAATTCCTGTAATATGATTGTTTTGGTGTTCTGTAACAAACAATAAATTCTCTAGGTTTTTCATTGCATCTTGTATTGATTGATATACCTGTGACAGGGATGTTCAGTCACCTAAGAATTCCTTTTTAGAATGGAAGCAAGTCTTCCTCGATTCCGAGGGACTTCCTATGATGATGATGATGATGTATTGATTGATATAAAGTCATCTGCTGCTGTTAAAACAATAGGTTAGAGGCAACATGAGTGTCTTGGTTTAGGGTTATGATTCCAAGTGTCCACCTTCCTTGAATCTATGGAAATATAGAACAGAATATAAAAACTGAAAAGTATTGGAGTGCTGTACAAATCACAAAGCATATCTAACATACTGATCTGATTCTTTATAGGGTCACTATGCTTGAAAAGGACAATTTGATGAATGCTGAAAACCTTGGAATTGTGTTTGGGCCAACATTAATGCGACCCCCTGAACAAAATACACTGGCAACCTTGAACGACATGCGATACCAGAGACTGATTGTCCAGCTCTTGATTGAAAATGAAGATGTCTTGTTTTGAGAAAGAAAAACAATATGAAGTAAAACCAACATTGTAGTTACTATTTGTGACTGAGCTGCAAAGGCACTGGTGCTAGTATCTCCTTGCAAGATTGACTATGTAGACTTAAGAAGTCTGTGATGCTGCAGATGAAAGCCAAAACATTCCCTGTAGCCTGCTTTTTAGGCAGCGTGTGTTTAATTGAGAGTTGGGGTTGTGAAAGAATATCCTGTAATTCTATATGCTTTCCAAGAACAATTGGTCAAAGTTATTATACAGGAAAAACTAAACAAAAATGGTATGTGACTCCCACAAGCTACAGAGTTGTTATTGATGGTATCTTTTTATATATATATATCTAAAACATATAAGCTCATTCAGAAAAATCAATAGTCAGAATTCTACTCCAAAGTTAGCCTGGTGGAGAGTGAGTGTATTTTTTATTTGTAATGAGAGTATTTACCTGTTTTGTATTTGAATTACATCACAGAATTTTGAATTGCACTAAGTGTCTCTATAAATTGGTATATCAACTAATTTATACCTATACATTTTCAAGACTCATTACCATTGACTTGAATAGAAACTTGTGCTACATATAACAAATTATCAGGCTAATATACTACAAATGATCAATTTTGTAATAATTGTGGGAAATATATGCCATCCACATGCAAAAGTAAAGGATGGAATTCTAACAGAAATATTCTTGAACTTTAATTATCATTGAACACGTTTTATCTTCTTCTCAAAGCTCCCCCACTGTATTTACTCTCAGTCCACAATGAGAACTGGATTAATTGTCACTACTCTATTTATGACTGGTGCCTAGTGATTCATGGAAGGCATGTAATTGTGTGTATATATATATATATATATATATATATATAAAACTGTGTTTAGTTATCACGTTGGTAAAGATAGCAGAAAGTCACCAAAGTGAAGAGTGTGGAAGGAAGGATCTTCTGTAGTTCTTCCATTTTATATCTTTCTGTGAACATTAGCTATATTAATGGTTTATGAGGCCTATATGGGCTGCATTTCAAACCTGTCGAACATCATACCTTCACAGCAAATTCCTTTCATACATCACTTTGGTTAAAAAAACTCATCAAATCATTCTTGTTTTGGAATAGCGCATTTGTGTGAGACTGGTACAGTGGTCCCTGTTACGTGTTGGTAATTCATCTTTTGAAAACAAATATATTTAAACTAGATTAAAAGCTGTTTGTTTTAAGAGGTGTTCTGTGGATATGACCAAATCAAATGCTGCAGATGTTTAAAAGATCACTTTTTGATTTCTTTTAGATGTACATTTTCGTCGTTTTAGTGAACTGAGCATAGTCACTGGTACCTGCGTATGAAATATTTTGCTTTGAAAACTTTTGGCTTTTTTATTTCTCATCTATTGATGTGTAAAATGATACCAGATTTACTTCGTAAATTAAACAATGTACTGTGAAAATTTTATTAAATGTGCCATTAAATTTAAATCCTGCAAATTACTGATTTTATCAACAAATGGCTGGGGCAAGAATTATTCTCTTTACCTTGAGATCAAATAGGGCTAGATTTTACACTTTTGTACAGATCGCCCAAAAATGGGTGTTAATTCCGGCATGGGCGGTAAAAATGGGTTTTCAGATCGCCGGCTTCTCACCCATTCTCAAAGCACCTAGTCTCCATTTTTGAAATTGGGCGTTACCGCGAGCGAGCATTAAATCTCTCTAACCACCTGTCGTAAAATGTCATCATCCTTAGCAATGGCATGGCAATGCTCGATTGCTGCGATTCAGGAGGTCAAGGGTCATGATGACATGCGCAAAAGAGGAGACCGAGACAGAGAAAGAGAGAGAGCTGAGAGGGACTGAAAGCATGTGTGGGGGCCACGAGAGAGATTCACCAGCAGCAAAAAGCCTACTAAGCACCAAGAACATAATTGGCACCGAGCTTTTGTCCAACAAATAAGATATAATATGAAAGGGGTGGAGGCGGCCCTGGAGCTGGTAGCCAGGAACACTGGTGGCAGAGGGCTCCCAGTGGTCCCGGAGCGCGGCACTGCACCCCAAGGTGCCGCATCCCCATTGCCAATGACATGAGAGCCAGGAGCAACATCTTATTTCTGGCTCGGAGCACGTTCCCACCTCTGGACAGTCCTCTCCGTATCCATTTAAGCAGCGGTTTGGCCGTCACACCCCCCCCACCCCCGGGCAATGAAACATCGCCTGAGGAATTCCTCGGCAAGGCAGCTTAGAGTCAGGAGGGGAAGGGGTAGAGGTGGGGAGGAGAAGCGGGGTGGGTGGGAAGGGAAGGGTTGGTTTTTACAGAAGTACTTATGATTTCAGACAACTGTTCGGTTTAAATGTTTTTTATTTAACAAAACCTTGTTGCTCATTGGCTCAGATAGCTGCACCGTTACACGCTGGTGATTCCTTAACATCAAAGGGTATAGTTACACTTAATTTCAATCAACTTAAACTTTAACTGTCACCAAGGTGATGCCCACCATTGATGTATGAGCTGCACACCCAGCAGTGTGTCAGCTTTGTAAATACCATCAACATTCTTTCAGGCAAAGTGCTCATTGATGAGCTCCTGACGTAAGGCTCTTGCAGCTATCATGCCACCATGGGTTCTTTCATGTGGTTTACAGGGGGGTGGGGGCATGGCTTCAGCATTAGCCTGATTGGGCCGATGTCAACATCCTCCTCCTCGTCCTCCTCTTCCTCTCTCTGCTGAGGTGGACTGTCAGACTCTTCAGGCAATTCTTGTCCCCTCCTGATAGCCAAGTTGTACAGCATGGATTGTACCACCACGAATTGAGCTACCTGCTCAGGGTGATATTGGAGCTCGCCTCCTGAGTGGTCCAGACATCTAAAGCGCTGCTTAAGCACGCCAATAGTTTTCTCCACGATATTGCGAGTGGCTCGGTGGCTCTCGTATCGCCTTTCGGTTTCGGTGTGGGTGTCATGCAGGGGCGTCATCAGCCAGGTGGCGAGGCCATATCCTTTGTCACCAAGCATACAGCATTGACCTCGTGGCTGATTGTTAAACAAGTCAGATACAGTGCTCTCACGCAGGATGTGAGCATCATGGATGCTGCCCGGAAATTTAGCATTCACTGCAATTATAATTTGCTGCTGGTCGACAATGAGTTGCACATTCAGGGAGTGGAATCCCTTGCTGTTCCTGAAAGCCTCTGCATCCTGAAAAGGTGCCCACATCGCGTTGTGCGTACAGTCTATTGCTCCCTGCACCTTGGGGAATTTTGCAATTCTGGAGAATTCTAGAGCCCTCTCCATCTGTGCCTCCCTGCTTATAGGGAAGCTGATCAAGTCCCTCCTGCATGCATACAGGGCTTCAGTGACCTGTGTAATGCAGCAATGTGTGGCATGCTGAGACAGACTGCAAATGTCGCCAGCTGAGGCCTGAAAAGAACCCGACGTGTAGAATGACAGTGCCGCGGTGACTTTGACCTCGACAGACAGTGCAGTATTGATGGTGCTGACAGGCTGCAGATCTCTGCTGATGAGCTGGCATAGCTCAGTAATAACATATTTTTGGAAGCACAGACTCCGAAGGCAGGTGGTGTCGGGCAAGTCGAGGTAAGACCGCTTCTCCCTGTACTTGCGGAGGCTGTAATGTCTGGTCCTCCTCATCAGTCTGGCACGTCTTACATTGGGCACATAATGCTGTGGAGCGTATCTTCGGCCATCTCGAGTCTGCAGCATTTAATTGGTCATCAAGAGAGGGTGAGAAAGGACAGGCCCCATTGCAATAGCTCTCTGTTTTTCACCGATTGGACACTAAGAATGAATGTCCTGACGAAGACACCTATTAAATTCCAGTCATTCACAGTATGATAAAGATGTTTGTTCAGATGTTCACATCACCTCCAAAGACCTCCAGAGTACATCTGAACTCCCCCGAGGTTGAAGCACAGCAGCCTTTTAAAGGATGCGACATGTGATGTAGAACATGGCGTCCATAACGCTGTGATTAGTTCCGGTTAGTTCCACTTTTTCCGGGCAGTTTTTTGGGCGAGCGATATTGTGGGCGATATGTGTGCGAGGTGGCTAAAATGACACTGGCTGATCTTCTGGCCGTTAGTTTCTGCAAATGTGATCTTTACGACAAAAAAACGTGGGCGGTCGGTATTATTGAATCTTGTCGTTAAATACGTGTTTAAACTAATGCTGGGCGATATTATGCGCGTTGATTTTGCCCATTCTGATGATTCCGCCCCCAAAAAAGTGGGCGGGCGGTATTATTTTTTCCCAGCATTACGCACATGGGGAAAGTAATACTCGGCGATAAGTTTCCGAAAAATGTCCGTCAGTTTCCATTTTGTGACTAAATGAGCGATAGATGGGCGTTGTACGTCATTTCAGCGGTAAAATGGACGTTAAGTGGGCGATAAGCATGCAAAAAAAGTGGAAAATTTACCCATAAGATCTGTATCATAGATGAAATCTTGAACATCATGACAATACTTTAAGGATGTCATTCTTAAGTGGAGATAATTTGAAACATTTTGCTACATCTTACAATGCTCAGTGACTTGAGTACATAATTTAAGCTGACAGCTCAGCAGTACTTGAGGGAGTGCTGCACTGTCGGTGGTGCTGTCTTTTAGATGAGCCATTAAACTGAGTGCTGTACCTGCCCACGCTCCAATCACTGACCTGGATTTTGGTGACGTCCAATCGAGTCGCCCTCTTCACTGCCGTTGCTCTCCGGCTCCAGCACGTGCCGCTCCCTGGAGTGATAGGCAGCCACGCAGGCCGAGGGGCCGCGCGGACTGCTGGGCCATGTCGCTCTGGTGTGCAACGGCTACCATGCGTTAAAAATCCACGCACAGGCACCTTCAAGATTTAGTTTGAGACATCGAGCGTTGGGTCCTTCATTAAAACACCTGTGAACGTTTTGGCGTGGAAGCAAGTCATCCTCGACTAGGGGGACTGCCTATGATGATGATAAACTGAGTCTGCCCTCTTAGGTGGATATAAACGATGCTATGGCACTATTCGAAAAACAGCAGGGGAGTTCTCCGTGTTTTCGCCAACATTTATCCCTCAATCAAAAGCAAATTACCTAGTTATTTAGCTCGTTGTTGCTTGTGGGACCATGTGGCAAATTGGCACATTCCAACAGTGCTATTACAGGTGCAGCAACCAAAATCTGGAATGTTCCGGAATCGGGACCGAACGACCATGCCGACCTCGGGGCCTCACCGCTGCCTGACCTCGGGCCTCGCCACTGCCTGACCTCAGGCCTTGCCTTGCCACCCTTACCTTGGGGTCTCCTCGCCGGCCCGCCCGAACACCTCCTTGGCGGGGCCCCACCCGGATGACGACATTCTTTGCGGGGCCCGCCGGCCCGATAACCTCCTTGGCGGGGCCCTGCCCGATAACGACCTCCTTGGCGGGGCCCTGCCCGATAACTACCTCCTTGGCGGGGCCCTGCCCGATAACGACCTCCTTGGCGGGGCCCTGCCCGATAACGACCTCCTTGGCAGGGCCCTGCCCGATAACTACCTCCTTGGTGGGGCCCCGCCCGATAACGACCTCCTTGGTGGGGCCCCACCCGATAACGACCTCCTTGGCAGGGCCCTGCCCGATAACTACCTCCTTGGTGGGGCCCCACCCGATAACGACCTCCTTGGCGGGGCCCCGCCCGATAACGACCTCCTTGGTGGGGCCCCACCCGATAACGACCTCCTTGGCAGGGCCCTGCCCGATAACTACCGCCTTGGCGGGGCCCCGCCCGATAATGACCTCCTTGGTGGGGCCCCACCCGATAACGACCTCCTTGGTGGGGCCCCACCCGATAACGACCTCCTTGGCAGGGCCCTGCCCGATAACTACCTCCTTGGTGGGGCCCCACCCGATAACTACCTCCTTGGTGGGGCCCCACCCGATAACGATCTCCTTGGCGGGGCCCCGCCCGATAACGATCTCCTTGGCGGGGCCCCGCCCGATAACGACCTCCTTGGTGGGGCCCCACCCGATAACGATCTCCTTGGCGGGGCCCCGCCCGATAACGATCTCCTTGGCGGGGCCCCGCCCGATAACGACCTCCTTGGTGGGGCCCCGCCCGATAACGACCTCCTTGGTGGGGCCCCGCCCGATAACGACCTCCTTGGTGGGGCCCTGCCCGATAACGACCTCCTTGGTGGGGCCCCGCCCGATAACGACCTCCTTGGTGGGGCCCCGCCCGATAACGACCTCCTTGGCGGGGCCCTGCCCGATAACGACCTCCTTGGCGGGGCCCTGCCCGATAACTACCTCCTTGGTGGGGCCCCGCCCGATAACGACCTCCTTGGTGGGGCCCCGCCCGATAATGATCTCCTTGGTGGGGCCCCGCCCGATAACGATCTCCTTGGTGGGGCCCCACCCGATAACGACCTCCTTGGTGGGGCCCCACCCGATAACGGCCTCCTTGGCGGGGCCCCACCCGATAACGACCTCCTTGGTGGGGCCCCACCCGATAACGACCTCCTTGGTGGGGCCCCGCCCGATAACGACCTCCTTGGCGGGGCTGAACGGTCTGAACAGTTCTTCAGCGGGAATTCCCCCCACCCCCACCGCCCACCGGCTTTCTGACATTCCGAAATCCGGAAATACCCGAACCTGGGCTCGGATGTTTTCAGATTCGTGAAATCAAAAATCCGGCAAAACTCGGAATCCGGAACGGCCTTGGTCACAAGGGTTCCGGATTTTGGACGCTCAACCTGTACTTCGAAAGGTAATATCTTGAGGAGGCATAAAAAAATGCAAGTTTGTTCATGTCCTCCCCTTTTTTCATGCAACTATGTGAAACTGCAGCTATTGGTAGCTATTTTGGAGAATTAAGATATTAATTATGCCTTAATGCAAAAGCAAAATACTGTGGATGTTGGAAATCTGAAGTAAAAACAGAAAATGCTGGAAAATACTCAGCAAGTTAGGCAGTATTTGTGGAGCAAGAAATAGAGTTAATGTTTCAGGTCGATGACCTTTCGTCAGAACTGCGTCATTGACCTGAAAGTTTAAATCTGTTTCTCTCTCCAGAGATGCTGCCTGATGATCTGAGTATTTCTAGCATTTTCTGTTTTTATATTAATTATCCATTTTCCATTTTAAGCTATTCTGCCTCTTTCCAAAAAATGGTTTATTTCACTAATTTTAAAATAAAGGGGCTAAATTGGGCTCTGTAGCACTCATTTCTTTAGGCACTACTCTGCCACATAAGACTTGAAAATGGGGTCCGAGTTGCATGCACAGATTGCCATCAGGAAGTGCGCAGGACGCCATCTTGATAAAGGGGTTTGCGCGCACACCGGTAGCAGAGCAGCGAGATGATGACGCAAAGCTGATTTGCAGCCACCACTGCCAATTTCAAACTCCACACATCAGCCAACTTAACCTCGCTGAATACAACATTAACCGGAATGAAGGAACCCCACCACCTCTATTTTAAGGGATTATGAAGCACCAACAGGTTAGTTGCTGGATCATTTCTTGCAGCTGCTGGTGCAATTGCACGTGTTTTTGGAGGTTTCCTATACTTGGCTAAAGTTTGAACACAGGGAGTGGTGTGGCTGGTCGTCTCGCAATATATTTTGTCATAAATGATTGTGCTGAAAAGTTGCTTCCAGACTTTTGTGGACTGGTAAGCATTCCTCTTGCAATTGAAAAAAACTGGGAGAATAAAGAGAGACCAAGTAGAGCAGCACAAGAGATTAGAAGAGGGCTGTGGTTGGGGGGGGGGGGGGGGGGGGAGGGGGAGGAGTGTAATGTATGTACATAAATTTTGTCCACCACCAGAGGGCACTACTTTCGGAGGTCCTAGAGTCATAGGTACACTCGTGCTGGGCCCGGTATATAAACATAGAAACATAGAAAATAGGTGCAGGAGTAGGCCATTCGATCCTTCGAGTATGCATCACCATTCAATAAGATCATGGCTGATCATTCACCTCAGTACCCCTTTCCTGCTTTCTCTCCATACCCCCTGATCCCATTAGCCATAAGGGCTATATCTAACTCCCTCTTGAATACATCTAACAAACTGGCATCAACAACTCTCTGCGGTAGAGAATTCTACAGGTTAACAACTCTCTTTGAGTGAAGAAGTTTCTCCTCATCTCGGTCCTAAATGGCTTACCCCTTATCCTTAGACTGTGACCCCTGGTTCTGGACATCCCCAACATCGGGGACATTCTTCCTGCATCTAACCTGTCTGAACCTGTCAGAATTTTAAACATTTCTATGAGATCCCCTCTCATTCTTCTGAACTCAGTGAATACAAGCCCAGTTGATCCAGTCTTTCTTGATATGTCAGTCCCGCCATCCCGGGAATCAGTCTGGTGAACCTTCGCTGCACTCCCTCAATAGCAAGAACGGCCTTCCTCAGATTAGGAGACCAAAACTGAACACACTATTCCAGGTGAGGCCTCACTAAGGCCCTGTACAACTGCAATAAGACCTCCCTGCTCCTATACGCAAATTCCCGCGCTATGAAGGCCAACATGCCATTTGCCTTCTTCACCGCCTGCTGTACCTTCATGCCAACTTTCAATGACTGATGTACCATGACACCCAGGTCTCGCTGCACCTCCCCTTCTCCTAATCTGTCGCCATTTAGATAATATCCTGCCTTTCTGTTTATGCCACCAAAGTGGATAACCTCACAGTTATCCACATTATACTGCATCTGCCATGCATTTGCCTACTCACCTAACCTGTCCAAGTCACCCTGCAGCCTCTAAGCATCCTCCTCACAGCTCACACCGCCACCCAGTTTAGTGTCATCTGCAAACTTGGAGATATTACACTCAATTCCTTCATCTAAATCATTGAAGTATGATATAAATAGCTGGGGCCCCAGCACTCAGCCCTGCGGCACCCCACTAGTTATTGTCTGCCATTCTGAAAAGGACCCATTTATCCCGACTCTCTGCTTCCTGTCTGCCAACCAGTTCTTTATCCACGTCAATACATTACCCCCAATACCATGTGCTTTAATTTTGCACACCAATCTCTTGTATGGGACCTTGTCAAATGCCTTTTGAAAGTCCAAATATACCACATCCACTGGTTCTCCCTTGTCCACTCTACTAGTTACATCCTCAAAAAATTCTAGAAGATTTGTCAAGCATTCCCTTTCATAAATCCATGCTGAGTTGGACCGATCATGTTACTGCTTTCCAAATGCGCTGATATTTCATCTTTAATAATTGATTCAAACATTTTCCCCACTACCGATGTCAGGCTACCCGGTCTATAATTCCCCATTTTCTCTCTCCCTCCTTTTTTTAAAAGTGGTGTTACATTAGTTACCCTCCAGTCCATAGGAACTGATCCAGAGTCGATAGACTGTTGGAAAATGATCACCAATGCATCCACTATTTCTAGGGCCACTCCCTTAAGTACTCTGGATGCAGACTATCAGGCCCTGGAGATTTATCGGCCTTCAATCCCATCAATTTCTCGAACAAAATTTCCTGCCTAATAAGGATTTCCTTCAGTTCCTCCTTCTCGCTAGACCCTCGGTCCCCTAATATTTCCGGAAGGTTATTTGTGTCTTCCTTCGTAAAGACAGAACAAATGTATTTGATCACTTAGTCTGCCATTTCTTTGTTCCCCATTATAAATTCACCTGATTCTGACTGCAAGGGACCTACGTTTGTCTTCACTAATCTTTTTCTCTTCACATATCTATAGAAGCTATTGCAGTCAATTTTTATGTTCCCAGCAAGCTTCCTCTCATACTCTATTTTGCCCTCCCTAATTAAATTCTTTGTTCTCCTCTGCTGAATTCTAAATTTCTCCCAGTCCTCAGGTTTGCTGCTTTTTCTGGCCAATTTATATACCTCTTCCTTGGATTTAACACTATCCCTAATTTCCCTTGTTAGGCACAGTTGAGCCATCTTCCCCGTTTTATTTTTACTCCAGACAGGGATGTACAATTGTTGAAGTTCATCCATCTGATCTTTAAATGTCTGCCATTGCCTATCCACCGTCAACCCATTAAGTATAATTCGCCAGTCTATTCTAGCCATTTCACGTCTCATACCATCGAAGTTACCTTTCCTTAAGTTCAGGACCCTAGTTTTTGAATTAATTGTGTCACTCTTCATTTTAATAAAGAATTCTACCATATTATAGTCACTTTTCCCCAAGGGACCTCGCACAACAAGATTGATAATTAGTCCTTTCTCATTACACATCATCCAGTCTAGGATGGCCAGCCCTCTAGTTGGTTCCTCGACATATTGGTCTAGATAACCATCCCTAATTTGCTCCAGGAAATCCTCCTCCACCATATTGCTACCAGTTTGGTTAGCCTAATCCATATGTATATAAAGTCGTCCATGATAACTGCTGTACCTTTATTGCACGCATCCCTAATTTCTTGTTTGCTGCTGTCCCCAACCTCACTACTACTGTTTGGTGGTCTGTACACAACTCCCACTAGCATTTTCTGCCCTTTGTTATTCCGCATCTCCACCGATACAGATTCCACATCATCCAAGCTAATGTCCTTCCTTACTATTGCATTAATTTCCTCTTTAACCAGTAACACTACCCCCCTCCTCCTTTTCCTTTCTGTCTATCCTTCCTGAATGTTGAATACCCCTGGATGTTGAGTTCCCAGCCTTGGTCACCCTGGAACCATGTCTCTGTAATCCCAATTATGTCATATTCGTTAATGGCTGCCTGCGCATTTAATTCGTCCATCTTATTACGAATACTCTTCGCATTGAGGCACAGAGCCTGAACTTCACCTTTGTATCTTCAGTTCTGGAAGCCATTACAGACTGACCAGGTTACACCTGGTCACCTGGTCACCTGGTCACAGTACGGAGTTCATTGTATCATTTCATACACCATAACTGGCGACGAGGCAAATATGAACCCACGCAAAAGTATGGCGAGCACAGCATGATCGAGTACTGTTGGAATTCTCGAAAGATTCAATGAGGGAGAGGATTGGGGAGATTTCATGTATCGTCTTGACCAGTATTTCGTGGCAAACGACCTAAACAAAGAAAAAGATGCAGAGAAGCGCAGGGCAGTTCTTCTCTCCGCCTGTGCCCCCACGACCTATGCACTCATCAAGAATATGCTTTCACCCACACTTCCTACAGAAAAGGATTACAAAGAACTGTGTGCTCTAGTTCGGGAACACCTTAAACCCATGGAAGGAATCCTCATATCCAGATATCGCTTCTATACGCACGTTCGTCCAGAAGGTCAGGACGTAGCGGCATTTGTTGCCGACTTGAGATGTCTTGCAGGGCCTTGCAAATTTGGGCCTGCATTGAAAGACATGCTGTTTGACTTTTTCGTGATCGGGGTCAACCACGAGGCGATCTTAAGTAAGCTGCTGGCTGTGGAGACGCCGGACCTCAGCAAGGTCATCACCATCGCCCAGGCTTGAATAACCACGCAGAAAAGCACGAAGCAGATATCGCAACAAAACAGGAACTCCACTGTGTACAAAATTGTATTGACGGCCGTCAGAGCTGCACATGGCAGGGCCTACTCAACTGTGTCTGCAAAGCCGGGAGCTGGTCAAAATTCACCATCGAGGGCCTACTCGACTGCGTATGTGAGAACGGGAGCCGCTCAAAGTTCGCCATCGAGGGCCTACTCGACTGCATATGCGAGAACGGGAGTCACTCAAAGCCCACAATCGGGAGCAAATCCGAGCTCAACGTGTTGGCGTTGTGGGGGCAATCACCGACCCCAATCAGTGCCGCTTCAAACAGTATACATGCAGAGGATGTGCGAAGATGGGGCATCTTCAGCGGACGTGTCCACAGCAGAGCAAGCGAGCTGCGACACACCACATGGATGGTGATCAATCCAGCGTGGATCTGGCGATGCAGCCCAAGACATTTAAGAGCTCCAGGGAGGAAGTGTATAGCGTACGTGCATTTCTAACAAAGAGCCAACTGATAAAGATGGACGTAAAATTACTAACAAAGAGCCAACCGATAATGATGGAGGTAAAATTAAACTGCATGCTGGTATCCATGGAATTAGACACGGGTGTGAGTCAATCGATAATGAGCCAGAGGACTTTCGAAAAGCTATAGGAGACCAAGGCAGAGACCCAAGCTGAGTCTGATAAATGCAAAGTTGCGTACCTGCACCAAAGAGCTCATACCAGTGATCAGTAGTGCAGCAGTAAGAGTGTCGTACGAGGGAGTAGTTCATGATCTACCGTTATGGGTTATGTTATGTATGCAACCCTAGGCAACCTGTATCATACCGCCACCAGAGGGCATATCTGTTAGAGTCCCAAGGGATCCCAGCATCCCTTGGGAGCACTGTATATAATGCTGTACCAGCACTCTGGAGTTTGAATAAAAGAGCTAAGGTCATACTTACTCATTGTCTACAGTACTCAGTTACATTACTTTATAATGAGCATAACAACTGGCGACGAGATAACGAACAATCACGTGAAAATGCAGAGAACTGTTGGTATCCTGGAGAAATTCTCAGAAGGGGTTGATTGGGAGGCCTTCATGGAGCAACTCGACCAATACTTCGTGGCCAATGAGCTGGAAGGGGACGAAAACGCTACCAAACGAAGGGCGATCCTCCTCACCGTCTGTGGGGCAACAACCTATGGCCTCATGAAGAATCTTCTAGTCCGGTGAAACCAACAACCAAATCGTATAAAGAACTGTGTACCCTGGTCCGGGAGCACCTAAATCTGAAGGAAAGCGTTCTGATGGCAAGGTATCGATTTTACACGTATCAACGGTCTGAAGGCCAGGAAGTGGCGAGCTACGTTGCCGAACTAAGGCGTCTTGCAGGAGATTGCGAATTTGATGGATTCCTTGAGCAAATGCTAAGAGACTTCTTTGTGCTTGGCATTGGCCATGAGATTATCTTTCGCAAACTATTGACTGTTGAAACACCGAACCTGAGCAAAGCCATAACGATAGCCCAGGCATTTATGTCCACCAGCGATAACACCAAACAAACTTTGCAGCATAAAGATGTTTCGGCAAGTACTGCACACAAAGTAACATCATTTTCAGGCAGGAATGTACATGGCAGAATGTACACGCCTGCAGCTGCATGACCTCAGATGACCCAGAGTCCGCCATCAAACGTTAATGCGAGGCAGTTAACGCCTTGTTGGTGCTGCGGAGGTGATCATCGAGCCCATCAATGCCACTTCAAACACTATGTGTGCAAAGGCTGTGGAACAATGGGACACCTCCAGTGAATGTGCAGACGAGCTGCAAACCCTGCAAACCACCATGTTGCAGAGGAGGATCAATCCCTGGTGGATCACGCTGAATTAGAGACTCGAATCGAGGAGGCAGAAGTCTACGGGGTACACACCTTCATCACGAAATGTCCACCGATCATGCTCAAATTCGAACTGGACGGAATTCCAGTATCCATGGAACTGGACACCGGTGTGAGTCAGTCTATCATGAGCAAAAAGGCCTTCGACAGGTTGTGGTGCAACAAGGCACACAGGCCCAAGCTTAGCCCTATTCATACCATGCTAAGAACTTACACTAAAGAGTCATTGGCAGCGCAGCAGTAAAAGTCTCCAATGATGGAGCAGTGCACAAATTCCCACTATGGATTGTACCAGGAGATGGCCCCACACTGTTTGGCAGAAGCTGGCTAGGAAAAATCCGCTGGAACTGGGACGACATCCGAGCGTTTCGTCCGTCGACGACGCTTCATGTGCCCAGGTTCTGAGCAAGTTCTCGTCGTTGTTAAAGCCAGGCATCAGAAGTATCTCGGGGGCGAAGGTGCAGATCCAGTTGGTTCCCGGTACATGACCCATCCACCACAAGGCACGGGCAGTGCTATATATGATGCGTGAGAAAGTGGAAATTGAGCTGGACAGGCTGCAGCGAGAAGGCATCATCGCATCGGTGGAGTTCAACAAGTGGGCCAGTCCAATTGTTCTGGTTCTCAAAGGCGATGGCACGGTCAGAATTTGTGGGGACTATAAAGTAACAATTAACAGTTTTTCGCTACAGAACAAGTACCCGTTACCCAAGGCAGACGACCTATTTGCGACCCTGGCTGGAGGAAAAACATTCACCAAGTTGGACCTGACCTTGGCCTACATGACGCAGGAGCTGGCGTAATCTTCGAAAGGCCTCACCTGCATCAACACGCGCGAAGGTCTGTTCATCTGCAATAGATGCCCGTTTGGGATTTGATCGGCTGTGGCAATTTTTCAAAGGAACATGGAGAGCCTGCTCAAGTCGGTTCTGCGCACTGTGGTTTTCCTGGACGACATACTGGTCACAGGTCGGGACACCATCGAAGACTTGAAGAACCTGGAAGAGGTTCTAAGTTGGCTAGATCACGTGGGACTCAAGTTGAAATGCTTGAAGTGTGTTTTCCTGGCGCCAGAGGTCAAGTTCTTAGGGAGAAGAATCGCAGCAGATGGTATCAGACCAACCGACGCCAAGACAGAGGCCATCAAGAATGCGCCGAGACCACAGAATGTGATGCAGCTGTGGTCGTTCCTGGGACTCCTCACTATTTTGGTAATTTCCTACGTGGGTTAAGCACCTTGCTAGAATCCTTACATGTGCTGCTATGCAAGGGAGATGACTGGGTATGGGGGAAATCCGAAGAGGTTGCTTTTGAGAAAGCCAGAAATCTGTTTGTTGTGTATGGAGAAAGAGTCAGACTGAACATTGTGAGCTCAAAGTAAAGTGTGACCATAGTCTTTTATTGCAGGTCACCAGAGTGCCTCTCTAACCTGTGGAGCCTCCTTAAATACCTGTGCTCCCAAGGGATTATGGGATCCCTTGGGACTCCAGGGGATGAGCCCTCTGGTGGCTGTACAGTGTAAATACAAGTATACATATATATAACAACACCCGCCCCCAAAGTCAATAGTGTTGGTGCGAAAGCTGGTGTTGTTGAATCATTTACTGGGCCCTCGCTGGGCTGCTGTGCACTCATGGTATGCACGTTGTTGAAGCCGCCTGCTCTCTACCTGTTCATGTAGATCAGGGTGAACTAACGAGAGCCTTGTCTTAATTGCTCTTTTCATGAGCAGTTCAGCAGGTGGGATCCCAGTGAGTGATTGGGGTCTCGTGGAGTAGCTGAGCAGGACTCGGGATAGGCGAGTCTGCAGTGAGCCTTCAGTTACCCTCTTCAAGCCTTGCTTGATGGTTTGCACTGCTCTCTCTACCTGACCATTGGACGCTGGTTTAAACGGGGCAGATGTGACATGTTTGATCCCGTTACGGGTCATGAATTCTTTGAACTCAGCACTGGTAAAACATGGCCCGTTGTCACTCACCAGGACATCGGGTAGGCCGTGTGTGGCAAACATGGCCCGCGGGCTCTCAGTAATGGCAGCGGATGTGCTAGCCGACATTATCTCACATTCAATCCACTTGGAATACGCATCTACAACCACAAGGAACATTTTACCCAAGAACAGGCCTGCATAGTCGACATGTACCCTAGACCACGGTTTGGAGGGCCAAGACCATAAACTTAACTGCGCCTCCATGGGTACATTGCTTAACTGCGAGCATGTATTACATCTGTGAATGCAGGACTCGAAATCTGCATCGATACCGGGCCACCACACGTGGGATCTGGCTATCGCTTTCATCATTACGATGCCTGGGTGGATACTGTGGAGGTCATTGATGAAAGTGTCTCTGCCCTTCTTGGGGACCACTACTCGATTGCCCCACAGAAGGCAGGCTGCCTGTATAGACATTTCATCTTTGCGCCGCTGGAACGGCTTTATCGCTTCCTGCATTTCCACTGGGACTCTGGACCAGCTCCCGTGAAGCACACAGCTTTTGACTAGTGATAATAAAGGGTCCTGGCTTGATCTGCGGGGCAATGACGGGTGATCGCTCACTCTCAAATGCTTCCATAACCATGGCTAGATCTGCGGGCTGTGCCATTTCCATCCCCGTGGTGGACAATGGCAGCCTACTGAGAGCATCGGCGCAGTTTTCTGTGCCTGGCCTGTGGTGGATGGCGTAGTTGTATGCGGACAACGTGAGCGCTCATCTCTGGATGTGGGCCAATGCGTTGGTATTTATCCCTTTACCCTCGGGGAACAGGGATATAAGTGGCTTATGGTCAGTTTCCAATTCGAATTTTAGCCCAAACAGGTATTGATGCATTTTCTTTACCCCATAGACACACCTAACGCTTCTTTCTCAATCATGCTGTAGGCTCTCTCAGTCTTAGACAGACTCCTGGATGCATAAGCAACCGGTTGCAGTTTCCCGAAATCATTAGCTTGTTGCAATACACACCCAATGCCATATGACGACGCATCACATACTCGTACCAAACGCTTACATGGATCATACAACACAAGCAATTTGTTTGAGCATAACAATTTTCTTGCTTTTACAAAGGCATTTTCTTCGCTTTTGCCCCAATCCCATTCATCCCCTTTTCGTAGTAAGACAGTAGTAAGTTCTAACAGTGTGCTGAGGCCCGGTAAGAAGTTACCAAAGTAGTTCAGGAGTCCCAGGAGCGACTGCAGCTCCATCACGTTCTGTGGCCTCGGTGCGATCTCGATTGCTTCCGTCTTCACGTTGGTGGGCCTGATGCCGTCCGCCGCAATCCTCCTTCCCAGGAACTCCACTTCAGGCGTCAGGAAAACGCACTTCGAGCATTTTAACCTGAGCCCCACACGGTTGAGTCGACTAAGAACCTCCTCCAGGTTCTGCAGGTGTTCGACTGTGTTCCGACTTGTGACCAAGATGTCGTCCTGGAAGATCACGGTGTGCGGGACAGACTTCAGTAAGCTTTCCACGTTTCTCTGGTATGTCGCCGCTGCCGATCGGATTCTAAACGGGCATCTATTATAAACAAAAAGACCTTTGTGCGTGTTGATGCAGGTGAGGGCCTTCGATGATTCCTCCAGTCATGTAGGTTGAAGTCAGATCCATCTTCTTGAACGTCTTTCCTGCCGCCAGCATTGCAAAGAGGTCGTCGGCCTTTGATAGTGGGTATTGGTCCTGCAGGGAGAAACAATTGATAGTTACTTTGTAATCGCCACAGATATGACGGTACCATCTCCCTTGAGGGCTGGGACGATAGGACTGGCCCACTCGTTGAACTCGATCGGGGAAATGATGCCCTCTCTTTGCAACCGGTCTAGCTCGATCTCTACCCTTTCTCTCATCATGTACGGTACTGCTCTCGCCTTGTGATCGATGGGTTGCGCCCCCGGAATTAGATGGTTCTGTACTTTTGCTCCTTGGAATTTCCCGGGATGCCTGGTTCAAAAAGCAAAGGAAATTTGTTTAAGACCTGGGCACACGAAGTGTTGTCAGCGGGCGATAGCGCTCGGACGTCATCCCAGTTCCAGCGTATCTTTCCCAGCCAGCTCCTGTGAGCAGCGTGGGATCATCGCCCGATGCCACCCAGAGTGGTAGCTTGTGCTACGCTTCATCGTAGGAGACCTTTACGGTAGCTCTGCCGATTACAGGAATCAGTGCTTTTGTGTAAGTTCTTAGTTTCGTGCAAACTGGAGTTAAGACAGGCCTTGAGGCCTTGTTGTACCACAACTTTTCGAAAGTCTTTTTGCCCATGATAGACTGGCTCGCGCCCATGTCCAGCTCCATTGACACTGGGAGTCCATTCAGTTCAACATTCAGCATTATCGGGGGAAAATTCGTGGTGAATGTGTGCGCCCCATGTACCTCTGCCTCCTCGATCTGAGGCTCTGGTTCGTCATGATCCTCCGTGGATCTGTCCTCCTCTGCAACATGGTGGTTTGCAGGTTTAACAGGCTTAGCGCTCGCCTGCACACTCGTTGGAGGTGTCCCATTGTTCCACACACCTTGCAAACGTACTCTTTGAAATCAGCATGAATGGAAATGATGATCACCCCCGCAGCGCCAGCAAGCTGTTAATGGCTTTGTATTCATCACCTTTGTTGGTGTACTCTGAGACATCTGCAGACGTGTAGCTGCCGATATGTGCGACCTGCCCTGTATGTTACAATTCGAAAACAACATCACTTTGTTCACAGTACTTGTAGCAGCACTTGTGTGCTGAGAGATTTGCGTCCTATTGTACTGGTGGCAATTAACGCATGGACTATCGCTATGGCCTTACTCAAGGTTGGGATCTCTGCAGTCAAAAGTTTGTGAAGTATGGTTTCGTGGCCAATGCCAAGTACGAAAAAGTCTCTGAGAATGTGCTCCAAATGTCCTTCAAATTCGCAATGTCCTGCAAGGCGTCTTAGCTCAGCGACATAACTCCTGGCCTTCAGACCTTTTGTAGGTGTAGAACCGGTACCTTGCCATCAGAACGCTTTCCTTCGGGTTCAAATGCTCTCGGACCAGTGTGCACAAATCGTCATACAATTTCTCCGTGGCTTTCGCTGGAGTGAGCAGATTCTTCATGAGGCCATACGTTGGTGCCCCACTGATGGTGAGGAGGATCGCCCTTCGTTTGGCAGCGCTCTCTTCCCCATCTAGCTCGTTGGTCACAAAGTATTGGTTGAGTCGCTCCACAAAAGTTTCCAATCATCTCCATCCATGAATTTCTCCAGGATGCCCACTGTTCTCTTCATCTTTGGGTTCGCTATCTGTATCTTGTCGCCAGTTGTTGCGTATGGAGAAAGAGTCAGACTGAACACTGTGAGCTCAAAGTAAATTGTCACCTTAGTCTTTTATTGCAGGTCTCCAGATTGCCGCTCCAACCTGTGGAGCCTCCTTAAATACCAGTGCTCCCAAGGGATTGTGGGATCCCTTGGGACTTCAGGGGATGAGCCCTCTGGTGGCTGTACAGAGTAAATACAAGTATACATATATATAACACTGTTATGTTCCAACAAACTGCTTGTTCTGTATAACCCATGTAAACGTTTAGTGCTGGCTTGCGATGCGTCTTCATATGGGGTCGGGTGTATGTTACAACAAGCAAACGAATTGGGAACATTGCAATCGGTCGCCTATGCATCCAGGAGTTTGTCCAAGGCCGAAAGGGCCTACAGCATGATTGAAAAAGAAGCTTTGGCATTCGTTTACGGGGTGAAAAAAATGCACCAGTATCTGTTTGGGCTTAAGTTCGAGTTAGAAACTGACCATAAGACGCTATTCTCAGAGTGCAAAGGGATTAATACCAATGCCTCTCTCTGCCCGCATCCAAAGATGGGCGCTCATGCTGTCTGCATATAACTATGTAATTTGCCACAGACCAGGCACAGAGAACTGCGCTGATGCTCTCAGTCGGCTACCATTGCCCACCACCGGGGTGGAAATGGCACAGCCTGCAGACTTGCTCTTGATGATGGATACATTTGAAAACGAAAAGTCACCCGTTATGGCCCGCCAGATCAGGACCTAGACCAGCCAGGATCCGTTACTGTCCCTTGTAAAAAACTGTGCCCTCCATGGGAGCTGGTCCAGCGTCCCAGCAGAGATGCATGTTGAGATCAATCCGTTCCAGCGGCGCAAAGACAAAATGTCCATACAGGCGGACTATCTTTTGTGGAGCAATCGCATGGTTTTGCCTAAGAATTGCAGGCAAACGTTCATATACGCCCTACACAGTACCCACCCAGGCATAGTAATGATGAAAGCTATAGCCAGATCCCATGTGTGGTGGACCGGCATCAACTCAGATCTGGAGTCATGCGTGCGCCAATGCAACACTTGCTCTCAACTGAGCAATGCACCCAGAGAGACACTGCTAAGTTTGTGGTCATGGCCTTCCAAACCGTGATCTGGGATCCACGTTGACTTTGCAGGCCCGTTTCTGGGCAAAATGTTTTTGGTTGTTGTGGATGCTTATTCAAAATGAATTGAATGTGTAATAATGTCCATAAGCACGTCCATTGCCACCATCGAAAGTCTACGAGCCATGTTCGCCATGCACGTCCTGCCTGATGTCCTTGTCAGCGACAATGGGCCGTTTTTCATCAGTGCTGAATTCAAGGAATTCATGACCCGCAATGGGATCAAGCACGTCACATCTGCCCCATTCAAGCCCGCATCTAACGGCCAGGCAGAACGGGCAGTCCAAACCATCAAGCAAAGCTTGAAACGTATGATGGAAGCTCTCCCTGCAGAACCGCCTGTCCCGAGTCCTGCTCAGCTACCGCACCAGACCCCACTCGCTCACCGGGGTTCCTCCAGCCGAGCTGCCCATGAAAAGGGTGCTCAAAAGAAGGCTCTCGTCCACTCTGATCTCCATGATCACATCGAGGGCAGATGGCATCAACAAAGCATGTACCGCGATTGCGCAAACTTGTCACATGATCATGGTCCCAAATGGTTTGCTGGTACCGTCATAGCCAAAGAAGGGAGTAGGGTGTTTCAGGTCAAAATTGCTAATGGACTAACTTGCAGAAAGCATTTGAAACAAATCAAACTGCGATTAACAAACAGCCAAGAGCAACCCGAAAAGGACACTACCAACTTCGACCCTCCAACACACACAAGTGGTAACCGACATCACGGTCGACCACGAAGCTGAACTCAGCATCCCCAGCAGCCCAGCAAGGCCAGCTATCCAGCAGCCCAGCGAAGAACCAACCAACTCACCCATACCCGCATTTGTAAAAAGATGATCGACGAGGGAGCGAAAGACCCCAGATCGTCTCACCCTGTAAATAAGTGTACTATTGACTTTGGGAGGGAGTGATGTTATGTTTGCAACCCTAGGCAACCTGTATCATACCGCCATCAGAGGGCATACCTGTTGGAGTCCCAAAGGATCCCAGCATCCCTTGGGAGCACTGTATATAAACAGGCCTCCCGTGCTGTACCAGCACTCTGGAGTTTGAATAAAGGAGCTAAGGTGACACTTATTCATTGTCTACAGTACTCAGTTACATTACTTTATTATGAGCATAACAGATTATCCCAGGTAACGATCCATTGTTATTCGGCAGGAGTTGGCTCGAGAAAATAAAATGGAAATGGTACGATATCAAAGCTTTATCAGCGGATGATGATTTGTGTGCTCAAGTGCTGAGCAAATTTCCCTCATTGTTTGAACCGGGAATTGGCAGCTTCAAGGGAGCCAAGGTGCAGATTCACCTAGGCCCAGATGCAAGGTCCATGCATCACAAAGCCAGAGCAGTCCCGCACATGATGAGAGAAAATGTCAAGCTCGAATTGGATAGGCTACAATGCGTGGGGATCATCTCACTGGTCAAATTTAATAAAGGGGCCAGTCCCATTGTTCCGGTGTTAAAGAGCGACGGCACGGTCAGGATTTGTGGAGACTACAAGGTCATGATCAACCGAGTTTCGAAACAAGATCACTACCCGCGACCGAAAGCTGATGACCTGTTTGCAATGCTAGCTGGGGGAAAATCATTCACCAAATTGGATCCAACGTTGGCGTACATGACACAGGAACTGGTTGAATCATCAAAGAAACTTACGTGCATCAACACGCACAAAGGACTGTTTATTTATAATGGGTGCCCTTTTGGCATTCTTTCGGTGGCAGCCATATTTCAGAGAAACATGGAGAGCCTATTGAAATCCGTCCCCAGGATCGTGGTATTCCAAGACGATATCCTAGTCACAGGTCGTGACACCGCCGAGCACCTGCACAATCTGGAAGAGGTTCTGCGTCGACTGGACAAAGTGGGACTCAGGCTGAAACATTCAAAGTGTGTTTTTATTGCACCAGAGGTCGAATTCCTTGGACAAAAGATTACTGCAGACGGAATCAGGCCTACAGACACGAAAACAGAGGCCATTAAAAATGCACCCAGGCCCCAGAATGTGACGGAGCTGCATTTGTGCCTGGGTCTTCTCAACTACTTCAGTAACTTCTTACCCAAATTGAGCACAGTATTAGAGCCTTTGGACAAGCTGCTCAGGAAAGGAGACGACTGGGTGTGGAGTGAACTTCAAGACAGAGCCTTTGAGAAGGCTAGAAATCTGTTGTGTTCCCACAAGCTATCGGTACTGTATGATCCATGCAAGTGTCTAGTTTTGACCTGTGATACATCGTCCTATGGGGTCGGCTGCGTACTCCAGCAAGCCAATGAGTCAGGCAAACTACAACCAGTTGCATAAGCGTCTCAAAGTCTGTCCAAGGTAGAAAGAGCCTACGGCATGGTAGAGAAAGAGGCTTTAGCATGTGTTTGTGGAGTGAAAAAAATGCACCAGTTCCTGCGGTTCCTCTCGTACTGAGCAGGATTACTATTGCAACAACACATCATCAGTAGGGTAAAACTAACCTGTCTCACGACGGTTTTAACCCAGCTTCGCTTCGAGCTGGAAACCGATCACAAGCCGCTTATATTGTTGTTCTCGGAACACAAAGGTATCAATAACAACGCATCGCCCGCATCCAGAGATGGGCGCTGACATTATCTGCCTATGATTATGTCATTCGCCATAGACCAGGCACCGACAACTGCGCTGATGCCTTGAGCCGGTTACCGTTGCCCACACCGGAGGTGGAAACACCAATGCCCGCAGAGCTACTCATGGTCATGGATGCCTTTGAGAGTGAAGGATCACCTGTCACTGCTCAACAAGTTAAGACGTGGACCAACCAGGATCCAACCGAATTGGTTGTAAAACGTTGTGTTCTTAACGGGGACTAGTCGACCATCCCCAAGGAAATGGGTGATGAAACCAAATTGTACAGCCGTCGCAAAGATGAGCTTTCCATCCAGACCGCCTGTTTACTGTGGGGTAATCGTGTTGGAATGGCCGAGAAAGGCAGAGCGAGATTTGTACGGGAGTTACATAGTACGCATCCCGATATTGTCATGATGAAGGTCATCGCCAGGTCCCATGATTGGTGGCCTGGTATTGACTCGGACTTAGAGTCATGCGTGCATCAGTGCAGCACTTGCATGCAGTTAAGCAATGCCCCAAAGGAAGCTCCGCTCAATCTGTGGTCATGGCCATCCAAACCGTGGTCTAGAATCCACATCGACTTTGCGGGCCCCTTCCTCGGTAAAATGTTTTTTGTGGCGGTGGATGCATACTCCAAATGGTTAGAATGTGTGATCATGTCATCCAGCACTTCCACTGCCACCATTGCGAACCTGAGAGCCATGGTCTGCCAGACATCGTTGTCAGCGACAACGGACTGTGTTTCATGAGCCTGGAGTTTCAGAGTTCATGAAACGCAAATGGCATAAAACACGTGAGGTTAGCCCGTTCAAACCTGCGTCCAATGGTCAAGAGGAACGGGCAGTTCAAACCATCAAGCAAAGCCTGAAACACATAACTCATGGTTCCTTGCAGACATGCTTGTCACACATACTGCTCAGTTACAGGACAAGGCCACACACGCTCAACGGGGTCCCGCCTGCAGAACTATTGATGAAGAGAGGCCTCAAAACCAGGCTCTTTCTAGTCCATCCTGACCTTAACGATCATGTCGAAACCCGACATCAAAGCCAGCAGAGGTATCACGACCATGCCACAGTGTCACGCGACATATCTGTAAATGACCCAGTGTATGTACTTAACCACGGTCAAGGGCCCAAGTGGCTCCCGGGCAATGTTACGGATAAGAAGGGTAATCGGGTGTATATGGTTAAGCTCAAGAATGGGCAGCTGTGCAGGAAACACATTGATCAAATCAAGCTAAGACACACTGACGAACCTGAACAGTTGGAAGAAGTCACCACGAGCTTAGACGACCAACCAACTCGCATCCAGCCATCAGAAGAACCCACTGTGGTTAACGCCCAGCCCCAAGTCGTGAGAGACTCGGAAAGCACTGGGATTGTACTGAGACGGTCAACCAGGGAGCGAAGGGCTCCGGACTGTCTGAACTTGTAATATGGACTTGTGCCAAGAACTGGGGATAGGGGGGGAGAATGATATAATGTATGTACATAAGGTCTGCCCACCACCAGAGGGCACTACCATTGGAGGTCCTAGGGTCATAGGTACACTCGTGCTGGGCCCGGTATATAACCTAAATTTCACCTTTGTATCTTCACTTCTGGAAGCCATTAAAGACTCTGGTCACTGGCTCACAGTCCGGAGTTGATTGTATCATTTCATACACCATAGGGAGGATTGGGGAGGGAGCAGAACACTCGTAGGAGGCCATATTCACCGAAGGTCTTCAGGAAACAATTCTCTTACCTCAACTTCAGCAAGGACCAATGCATGGGACAACTTCACTTCACAAAAAAGGTCATGACTGAAATCTGCCAATTGCTGCAGCATCAAAGCAGGGCAATAACAGCATTGCCTGTGGCTGTCAATGTGCCTGTGACTCTTAATTTTTATGCGTCTGGATCCTTTCAGGCTGCTTCCCCATGGTACAGGGTGCCAATGACTGCATGCACATTGCCTTGCGTGCTCCTCATCTGAACTCGGCCATTTTCAAGAACTGAAAGGGATTCCACTCCGTCAACGTGCAGCTGGTGTGTAATCACAGGCAGCACTACATGCAGGTGAATGTTTGTAATGCTGGCAGCAGTCATGGTTCTTTCATTCTATAGCATTCCTCTGTGCCACCTATATTTGAACCACTGCAAGGCAAAGCTTGCTACTGGGTGACAAGGGTTATCCCCTCATGACGCTTAAAAAAGGAGAAAGGGGTAGACTGAGTAATTACAGGTCAGTCAGCCTAACCTTAGTGGTGGGAAAATTACTGGAAAAACTTCTGAGGGACAGGATAAATCTTCATTTAGAAAGAGACGGATTAATCAAGGACAGCATAGATTTGTTAAGGAAAGGTCGTGTCTGACTAAATTGATAGAATTTTTTGAGGAGTTAACAAGGAGGGTCGATAGTGCATTTGATGTAGTGTACATGGATTTTAGCAAGGTTTTTGATAAGGTCCCACATGGCAGACTGGTCACGAAAATCAAAGCCCACGGAATCCAAGACAAAGTGGCAAGTTGGATCCAAAGTTGGCTCAGAGATAGGAAGCAAAGGGTAATGGTCGATGGGTGTTTTTGTGATTGGAAGGTCACTTCCAGTGGGGTTCCGCAGGGCTCAGTACTCGATCCCTTGCTTTTTGTGGTATATATCAATGATTTAGAGTTGAATGTAGGGGGTATGACACTAAGCTGGGTGGCGGTGTGAGCTGTGAGGAGGATGCTAAGAGGCTGCAGGGTGACTTGGACAGGTTAGGTGAGTGGGCAAATGCATGGCAGATGCATTATAATGTGGATAAATGTGAGGTTATCCACTTTGAGGGCAAAAGCACGAAGGCAGAATATTATCTGAATGACGGCAGATTAGGAAAAGGGGAGGTGCAACGAGACCTGGGTGTCATGGTACATCAGTCATTGAAGGTAGGCATGCAGGTACAGCAGGCGGTAAAGAAAGCAAATGACACGCTGGCCTTCATAGCGAGAGGATTTGAGTATAGGAGCAGGGAGGTCTTACTGCAGTTGTACAGGGCCTTGGTGAGACCACACCTTGAGTATTGTGTGCAGTTTTGGTCTCCTAATCTGAGGAAGTAATTGCTTGCTATTGAGGGAATGCAGCGAAGGTTCACCAGACTAATTCCCGGGTTAGCAGGACTGACATATGAAGAAAGACTGGATCGGCTAGGCTTATACTCACTGGAATTTAGAAGAATGAGAAGGGATCTCATAGAAACATATAAAATTATGATGGGACTGGACAGTTTAGATGTAGAAAGAATGTTCCCGATGTTGGGGAAGTCCAGAACCAGGGGTCACAGTCTAAGGATAAGGGGTAAGCCATATAGGACTGAGATGAAGAGAAACTTTTTCACCCAGAGAGTGGTGAACCTGTGGAATTCTCTACCGCAGAAAATTGTTGAGTCCAGTTCGTTGGATATACTCAAGAGGGAGTTAGATGTGGCCCTTACGGCTAAGGGGATCAGGGGCTATGGAGAGAAGGCGGGATTGGGGTACTGAAGTTGCATGATCAGCCATGATCATATTGAATGGCGGTGCAGGCTCAAAGGGCCGAATGGCCTGCTCCTGCATCTATTTTCTATGTTTCTATGTATGATTAAAAAGTTTGCAGATGGTACAACAATTGGCCGTGTGATTGAAGAAGAAAGCTGTAGACTGCAAGAAGATATCAATGGACTGGTCAGATGGGGCAGAACAGTGACAAATGGAATTCAATCTGGAGAAGTGTGAGGTAATGCATTTTTGGAGGGCTAACAAGGCAGGGGAATAAACATTAAATGGTAGGACACTGAAGTGTAGAGGAACAGAGGGTCATTGGAGCGCATGTCCACAGATCCCTGAAGATAACAGGACAGATAGATAAGGTGGTTAAGAAGTCATACGGGATACTTGCCTTTATTAGCTGAGGCATAGAATATAAGAGTAGGGAGGTTATGCTTGAACTGTATAAAATAATTGTTGGGCCACAGCTAGAGTACTGAGTGCAGTTCTGGTCATCACATTACAGGAAAAATGTGATTGCACTAGAGAGGGTACAGAGGAGATTTACGAGGATATTGCTATGAGGAAAGATTGGCTAGGCTGGGGTTGTTTTCTTTGGAACAGAGCAGGCTGAGGGGAGACCTAATTGAGGTGTATAAAATTATGACGGGCCTAGATTGAGTGGATAGGAAGGACCAATTTCCCTTAGCAGAGGGGTCAATAACCAGGGGGCATAGATTTTAAATAATTAGTAGGAGGTTTAGAGGGATTTTGAGGAGAATCTTTTTCACCCGGAGGATGGTGAGGTTCTGCAACTCACTGCCTCAAAGGGTGGTAGAGGCAGAACCCCTCATAGCATTTAAAAAGTACAAGGCAAGGCTACAGACCAAGAACTGGGAAGTGGGATTAGGCTGGATAGCTCTTTGTTGGTCGGCATGGATATGATGGGCCAAATGAACTCCTTCTGTGCCGTAAATTTCTATGATTTTATGATGACATGGTTCAGGCCTCCAGTCAGGATTCCACACACACATGCACAGCAGGTCTACAATAATAGCCATGCTGCCAAAAGGAACATTGTAGAGTGTACCATCAATGTCCTCCAGCAATGCTTCTACTGGCCCACTCTAGAGGAGTTCTGCACTATTCAGCTGAGCGGGTATCAAGATTTGTGGTAGTATGCTACATGATGCAGTACCTGGTCATTATGAGGGAGCAGTGCTTGCCACCACCTATCAGGTGAGAATTTGAGGAACAAAAGGAGGAAGAGAAGGAAGAAATGCAACAGTAGAGGAAGAGGAAGGGAGACTACAATGTAGACAACTCCTTTCTGCCCAGGCTCTAAGTGATCAGATTATTCATGAGCGATACCAGTAACGTCAACTGCATCTCCCTATTCACCAACAGTCCCATGCTCCTTACCTTTCCTCTATTAATGAACATCGCATCGTCCTCTTTCCGACAACACAGAAATAATCACCAACAAATGCACAATCAAATCCAATTTTATAAGTTCACTCATGTAATGTCTGTAAGCTTGTAATGTTTGTAGCTCTGTTAGCGTTAGTGTTTTCTTAGAAGAATCACTCAACACTCAGGGTCGGTTCCAATGCTGAAGCAGCTTTTATTACGCTCAGCGGGAAGGAAAAACTCAGGACCGTATCCAGGTTTCTCTTCACAGAACAAAGAGTTACATGTACCTTTATATGTTTCACAACAGTTACAAAACAGTTTACTACAGTTACACAGCCCATCACGGCTGGACACAAGCCAATCACAACGATTATAGATTACATATAGGTTCTTTTAACCCAATAGAATTCTCCTAGTATCCAGGGAACCATTGTCAGCTTGGGCTGATCGATGGCTTTATAGGTTCTCTCCCTAGTTCTTTCATCTGGGAGAAATAATTGGTATATAGCCTTGTTTACAGCAAATGGTTTCCCTCTTATCTTTCTTCCTGGGGAATTAATTGGTTTATGGCCTTGCTCACAGGAGATGGCTTCCTTCTTATCTCTGTCTTCCCAGGCATTCCTACAGTGGGCCTCACAGGGTTATTGCTCGGTCAGTGAACGTTCAACAGTTCACAGCTTGACTACCTGGTTTCCCATCATGCCTGGGCAGCCATTTTATGTGTGTGTCCATTTAAGCTTATGTGAGTTTTAAATATCCAGCAGGTGCCTAATGCCTAAGTCTATATATATCTTTCTACTCTCTACAACAATTCCCCCTTTCGGTAAAGGGACTAGTCCTAGTCCCCTTTTAACCGAAATACTGCCTTTATCTGATATTTGTGCACGGCCCGGTATTCCTTGCCTCCACGTGCTGGCCAGTCACGCGGTTTCAGGAGTCCCGGTTGCTTAGATCAAATTAACAAAGGCTAGCTCCTCCCGTCCCCTTATCAAACAGGCTTGTTTAATATCCAGGGAACGGTGATTGGTCCGTTTCCGCCGTTTGTGGCGCCTGCATACCTGGCAGGCCATCACGCCCCATGTTATTGCTAAGATTAATTGTATTCCGACCAGTGTGTGTGAAATAATTCGGATCCATGGGTGGATGTTCACATTTATTCCCCAGTCCCAGACTTTTCTCCACCAACTCTGACTTTGTAAGTCTACCTCGGTATCTTCTTCCAGTTCTTTGATTTTAGTTTGTAGCTGGTGATAGAGTTTTACGGATTGCCCCACTCTGAGCCTTAACTCCCGTAATACCTCGGTTAGATGTGGGATAGGGACCTGCTCTGGCTCGTCATAATCCTGCAAATGATCATGGAGCTGATCAGTTACTTCAATAACTTCGGACTTCCGGCGCCTAACCTGGGTGATATGTGCTTGCCCGATCGCGACAGGTCGTAGTGGTGTAAAGCAAAAGTTTGGCTGCGGTATAGGGCACTGTAGGTCATTATACTGGTATGAACGCTCTGTGGTAGAGACGTAGTATCTTCCCCTCCCTCCGTAGCCTGCCCTCGCGAAGTGCATGTGTGCGGGCACTATTTCTAGTACACACCCGTTGGTTCGGTTAAACCCGCACTCGTCCAGTTCACCTCGGCCCACCGGGTGAGGGCATACTGTGATTTCCCCCCTCTGCTTGCAATCTGCTAGGGAAATCCCAGTAAGTATGTTGTTTCGACGAACGGCAGAGGTGGTGGTTAGGTAGTAGCGTATGGAGACATTTTCCCGTATTACTCCGATATTCTCTAGTTGGTATAAGGGGAACGGCCCTGAGTCCGGCGTTGCTATGGGGATCAACAGGACTATCCCTATCCCGGTAGTCCTACCCATCTGGCAATCTGGAATTGCGGGGTATACTCGGGTCAGTCCCTTCAGAGTACAATTATCCAGTGTCCCCCTTTGGTTCGCCAACTGAGCCAAATGTGAACTGTCTATCCAATCGGGTACTTCCCCGCGTTGGATCTGGTCGAGGTTGTGGCGGATCTGTCCCACCATCCACAGACCATAAGCATGACAGAGTTGCCCCTGTCTTTGCTTTATTGTATCTTCTTGTTCTCTATCAATGAGGTGATTGATGGTTTTGGCGTGAGCTTCCAGGACTGAGATGCCATCCAGCTGGATTTTGGCACACTCCTTTCCTAGGTTGGCTTGGTCTTCCTGGTTTTGCTCCACCCTCTCCAATAACCCCTTCATCACCCCTCTAAGCTGTTCCACCCTCTCATTTAATTCTTGTATGTCTATCGAGTTCACTACGGAGGTCTCTGTATTGAAAACGGTAGCAACATCATTAACTATTTCCCTCTTCATCCTGGGGGCTAACCCCTGTCCCCGGAACTTACTGGCACCCATGGCATCGGCAGCCTGCTGCATTACGACTTTACTTAATACATCGTACATCTTCCTTGACTGTTCGGTACAATATTCCGGCATCTGGATGCCTGAAATATTGATCAGAACAGGCACAATTTCATGTTTAACATTATCATACAATAATTCCCCTTCGTTGTACATTGCAATCCCATTTTCTGGTCCCTTAGTAGTTATGGGACAAGGCAGTTCTTCGGGCAATGTAGTGATTCTTATGGGGCGCGGTGTCGGAGGGGGTGAGAAACATACATACAATTATATTGCAGCCGCCCCCGCCTCCTCGTAATACCCACACAGCCCCATTCCCTTCTTGCGGATGACTGATTGCTGGGATTGTCCCGGAGGCGCACAAATTATGCCGAAAGTACATTCATCAGGCCCTTTGACATCCCTCCGTTTAATGCATCTGCTCCTTATACCCGTGGAGCACTGTACACATACTCTTATTCTTATTAGGATTCTTATTAGGATTCACTTGTAACCATGCATTAAAATAAGTCCTGTCCTTGCTCCAGTCCTTGGCTGCTGGGATGCACATTCCGTCCGTTAAATTAAACAAGACTCCATAGTTCATATAGTTGTTTATTTCCAGCGTGCTCTGCTGTCCGTCGGTGTTGCCCAGGGTACGTGCATGTCGCAGGGCTATCCATATTACGAGTAGCGCCTTTCGTATTCCCATTCCGGTAAGTATTATCTGTAATTTTAAACAGACGGCCTGGTCGTCACCAGGGGTTAAGTTTTTTGCTCTACGAGTGTCCCTGTCACCCTGCAAAATCAGAAGGACAAGGTTATAATCGAACCATTTCGAGCTGAATCTGTAGGGCGTGCGCCCGTGTCTTTACCCACTTAAATATTACCCAAACTCCTATTATGACCAAGGCCAAAGCTATTCCTCCAAACATCGCTGTCTGCTTTACCGTTAGGTTGGGTTTGTGGACTACACCTACCCACCGTGGGGTACATTGGCTCTATTGCCAGAGGTGATGGTGCTATGGCTGCGCACTGCACTATCCGTCTAGACCCGTTATCTCTTCCAGCCTGTTTATCTTAGCTTTTAACTCTTCAATTTGTTTTATTGAATATCTATTTCTTTATTGTATCAGGCAAGTATTATTACATAAGCTAGTTCTGTTTTTATTTTTGTTTCCTCTGTTAGGTGAGTTTTTTTTTCCTATTAAGAAATCCAAATTAATAATGTTCAGTATAAAACGGCTGTCAATGGAAAGGGTTAACTCCTTTCCAGGTTTGTAAGAAGACCTGATGTCATTACGTGACTTCACGTAATCATCTGAAAAAAAAGTCTTTGTGCCTTCAAAACTGGCTTTGAAATTAGGAATCCGTTAAAAACAGCATAAATCATTAGAGTAAACTCCAATGTTTTCTTAACTTCTAATTCAAGTACTTGCCAAAGAATTTTTTTTTTTTTAATTGTTTTAAAACAAGACCACACATACAATAGCAATTTTGTTTACTGAAATTCAATTCTGTTTTTTTTTATTTCTCTCTTTCTCCTCGTTATCTTCAAAACCCTCCTGCTTGTTTAAACTGTTCGGGATATTTTTGATAAACACTGTCCATTTTGGAAATCTTTTCAAACTGCATTGAAACTTTTTCATAATTTAAAATTCGAATCCATGTAGAGTGTTTTTTTACTTATTCCAATTTTTTTTTCTCTTCTAATTAAACCAATATCTTTTTCACAGCAAACATCAACTAGTATTTAGTAAGTTATGTCTTTTTCCATTTAGTCCGTTACATCTTTTTTTTTCCTTTCTTCAAATTAGGTTTTGTATTTAAAATCATTTGTTTACTTTCAAAGTGGCGTCTTTATCTTTTTCTTTTTCTCCATAACTGGAATGGAGACCAGCTTTGAGAGTTTGATGCTGCCTTTCGTTATCTCAAAATGCTCCAGTTTCAAAGTCGTTACTAAAGCTTGCTGTTTTTTAACATTTTCCAAAAGTTCCTTTTACACCTTCGCAAATAGCTCGCCACTTGCCCAGGAGTTTGACCTGATCAGATTTAATTTAATCTTTTTCTTTTTTTTTAAAATCCACCTCAGTATTTCCTGTGCCTTCTCTGAATATCTCAAAATCCCAATTCAAACTTTGTAATTTCAATCTTTATTGCATGTTTTCTTTCGGCAAGTAAGTGAGCATGTCAAATAAATATTTTGCTCAACAAACCTATTCTTTATTTGTTTATTTTCCTAGCTCCGTAACTTATCATCCGAATAAATCCACACCTGCGTTTCTAACTTAAATGTCTTAAAACTTCCCACATACAGGACAACATTACAAAGGGTTTAAAAAAAGACTTTCACTCTGTTTCTAAAATAAACAGACACTTGCATTCCTCTTCCAACCAGGCTTTCGGAACATGAAAACATAAAAAAATTCATTCTGCAGTCAAAAATCACACAGACACTTCTCACTCAACGATCAGACATTTACAACAGTCTCTCTTCTTGTTTTGGCCGGCTCTATTTTTGGATCCATGACCTTTCAGGGAATTCGTAGTTTTATCTAAATAATTCCTCACATAACTAATTTTTTGGATCCATGACCTTTCAGGGAATTCGTAGTTTTATCTAAATAATTCCTCACATAACTAATTCCTGAGGATTCCACCCTGCTTCAATCATTTTTTCAATTAGCTTCTTTTGTTTTTCCGCCAGGTGGCGGGTAAGCGACCCTTCTGGTCCCCACTCGAGTTTACTTGTTTTCATGGCCATTCCTGGGTAGGACTAGTACCGTTAGGAATCTACTCTCAGAGGTCCGCTTTCTTTCTAGCGCGACTTGTAGTAAACTGTCTCTTGGCTACTGTCAGGTCACAAGTTCTGCTGTTACACAAACTTATACAATTCTTAAAAACGCGTTTAAGCAATTCCCGCAGTGCTCTACGTATCCTTAACGACTACCTACCACCGCTCAGCCGTTGGTCCGACCCTGTTCACAGGTTTGGATTCCATTAGCCGCTGTACACCGCTTGGTTCTACCCCGGAGTATTTCAAATTACACTACTGGGTCCGGAAGATGTCTCTCGGTATCACGATCCCATGGTCTAAGTGTGTTCCCTACGCCTACTTGGTTCCTGGCCGTCACGTGGGACAAAAGTCCTCTTAATTCAGGCTCAGGCTAGGCGTTTGAGATATTAGACCGTCTCCTCATGTCGATCAACCAGCTTCCACCTTCCGCACCCTTTATACTTAAAAATAGTTTTTTATACTCACCCGGGTTTTTTTTTCCAAGGGCGTCCAGCGACTCCGGGAAATCCCGTCGACTACGCCATTGTTAGCGTTAGTGTTTTCTTAGAAGAATCACTCAACACTCAGGGTCGGTTCCAATGCTGAAGCAGCTTTTATTACGCTCAGCGGGAAGGAAAAACTCAGGACCGTATCCAGGTTTCTCTTCACAGAACAAAGAGTTACATGTACCTTTATATGTTTCACAACAGTTACAAAACAGTTTACTACAGTTACACAGCCCATCACGGCTGGACACAAGCCAATCACAACGATTATAGATTACATATAGGTTCTTTTAACCCAATAGAATTCTCCTAGTATCCAGGGAACCATTGTCAGCTTGGGCTGATCGATGGCTTTATAGGTTCTCCCCCTAGTTCTTTCATCTGGGAGAAATAATTGGTATATAGCCTTGTTTACAGCAAATGGTTTCCCTCTTATCTTTCTTCCTGGGGAATTAATTGGTTTATGGCCTTGCTCACAGGAGATGGCTTCCTTCTTATCTCTGTCTTCCCAGGCATTCCTACAGTGGGCCTCACAGGGTTATTGCTCGGTCAGTGAACGTTCAACAGTTCACAGCTTGACTACCTGGTTTCCCATCATGCCTGGGCAGCCATTTTATGTGTGTGTCCATTTAAGCTTATGTGAGTTTTAAATATCCAGCAGGTGCCTAATGCCTAAGTCTATATATATCTTTCTACTCTCTACAACAGCTCCAAACTGTGGATGTGGACGTATTGTGTACTGCAACTACAGAGTTAATAATTAAACAGAAGCAGGAGTTCCGGAGACTTCTGAGAGCTGCCTGCCATGTTAGGAAGCTGTGCATACTTGTGCTCTGTGAATATATCATATTTGGCAGTGAGATGGGATTTTTCGGATGATTTAAAGCTGAAATTTTGTTGGTGAAGGATTCAGCCAGCCAACAGAGAGACTTTGGAAGCTTCTCTGTCTTTGGAAAAAGCTACAAAATCCGAGGTAAAAAACGAGCACACTAGATACTGTAGAGCTTAAAATGGCAGCACGTGCAGGTGTATTGGGACCTTTGGGTGAATATAGACACGACCGGGAACGTTTTAAAGCATATGTGGATCGGCTAGAAATGTATTTCACTGCAAATAACATAATCAAAGTTCCAGACAATGCAGTCCAGAATCAGGCGATATTGGAATGGAAGAGAGCTATCTTCTTATCTGCAGCTAGACCTGAATTGTACAAAACCCTTGTAAATCTGCTTGTGCCTGACGAGCCAAAGGACACAACGCTTAAAGAGATTTTAACGAAGCTGAAGCAGCACTACAACCCTAAGCCGTTAGAAATTGCTGAAAGCTATCGTTTCGGGATACAGAATCAAAAGTTTCATGAAAATATCAATGATTACATTGTAGCATTAAGAAAGCTATCTATTCACTGTAATTTTGGAAACTTTCAAAACCGAATATTGCGGGATCATTTTGTTTGTGGGGTGAAAAATGATGCGATCAGAAGAAAGTTATTGACGATGGACGACTTGACTTTTGAGCTTGCTTGTCAGGCGGTGAGTTCAATGGGCATGGCCGATCAATATTCCCAAGAATTAAATAATAATTACGGTCATCAGTCAACCGAGGTAAATCACTGCAGGTTTAAAGTAAAAGACGGTGGGGGCCCAAAGTCTCAGAAACTGAAAATTCTAACAGACCGTCGAAGTCGTGCTTTCGGTGCCCGGGACAACACATTGCTCAAAGTTGTCCATATGTGAAGGCAGTCTGTTTCTTCTTCAGAAAGACTGGGCATCTTGCGAAGGCATGCCGACTGAAGAGTAAACCAGCTTTTAAAGCTATGTGTAGAAATCCCAAGAGACTACATAGCATGGATGAACAACAACAGGAAAAGGAGATGTTAGAGTTACACGTCTTCAGGAGCACGAGGTTAACGGACAGTGTTTCAAAAAGTATCAAAATCCACATAGATGTTGCGGGATTCAATATACCAATGGAACTCAACACGGGTGCATCCGTGAGTGTAGTACCGGAGTCGCTATACCTCGACAAATTGCATGATTTCCCATTGGAGAAATCCAAGATGGAGCTGAGAGGCTACTTGGGAGAGAAAATTCCTGTGGTAGGTTACAAGGATCAATTTCAGAACTTGCCTCTAATAGTACTGAAAGGAGATAAGCCTGCCTTACTAGGAAGAAATTGGTTGAGATCACTGAAGCTGAATTGGAGTGAGATTATTCGTGTTGAAACGAAATTTGCATCAACGGATGATGTTATCAAGAAGTATCCGACGGTGTTCTGTGAAACAGGCAGTCCGATCCAAGGCTTCAAGGCGAGTGTCAGGGCACTAGATCAGTTTACTACGAGCCACATTCCGTACCATATGCACTCAAGGAGAAAGTTGAGCAAGAACTCAAAAGACTAGAGACTGAGAACATTATTTTTTAAGATAGATCGATGTAATTGGGCGACACCCATTGTTGTTGTACCTAAGTCCGATGGTAAGGTAAGATTGTGTGGTGATTATAAAGTAATTGTAAACCAGGTTCTAGAGGGTAATGTCCCCAATACATTGCCGAATATAGAAGATTTGTTCACAACACTGACAGGTGGTCAGATTTTCTCAAAACTGGATCTTATGAATGCCTGCTTATAGCTTGAACTAGATGAGGAGTCCAAGTCATGTTTGACTATAAATACTCATCTAGGCCTATATCAATTTAATAGGCTACCATTTGGAGTGTCTTCCGCCCCTGCCATAGTCCAAGGGGTGATGAACCAGATTTTGCAAGGTATTGAAGGGGTAGTATCTTATTTGGATGACATATTTATTTCAGCACCAAATAGGCAAATTCATAATAACATATTGAAAGAAGTCCTCAAATGGCTAGAGAAGCACAGAGTTACGGACCATAAGCCCCTAACAGCAATCCTCCATCCAAAGTCCCCAGTTCCAACATTAGCTGCAGCCCGAATGCAGAGGTGGGCTTTGATTTTATCAGCATATACATATAATATTGAATACAGACGATCGGCTGATCACAGTATGCTGATACAATATCTAGATTGCCTCCCCATCACAAGTAACACTGGATAGGGAAGAAGTGTTCTATTTATCATACATTGATGAATTGTCAGTCACAGCTGAAGAGATTGGTAGAAGAACCAAACGTGACCCAGTGATGTCAAAGGTGTATGATTATATTGCAAATGGATGGCCAAATCAGGTATCAGACAAAGATATTCATCCATTCTTCATTCGTAGGAATGAATTATCAGTCGATAAAGATTGTATCATGTGGGGTGCAAGAGTAGTTATTCCAAATAAATTCAGGTCCAAATTATTAGGAGACCTCCATGACCAGCACCTGGGAATGTGCTTGACCAAGAGTTTTGCACGCATTTATTTATGGTGGCCAGGTCTTGATAAAGATATAGAATACGTCATGAGTCAGTGTACGACATGTCAATCGGTAAGCAAGCAACCACCATCAGTACCATTACAGCCATGGAAATGGCCTCCGAGGATGTGGCAAAGGCTATATATTGATTTTGCTGAGCGAGAAGGACAACAATTGTTCATCGTGATTGATAACCATTCGAAGTGGGTAGAGGCATTTCCAATGTGGAAAATAACAACAAGTAAAACATTGGAAATTTTGCAAAGTTTATTTTCTTTATTTGGCCTCCCAGAAGAAATTGTTTCGGATAATGGACCACAATTTCATTCCAAAGAATTTGCACAGTTCTCAAGCAAAAATGGTGTGAAACATACCAAGGTTCCATCATACCATCCTGCTTTGAATGGTGCAGCAGAGCGCACTGTACAAATTGTAAAACGTGCCCTCATAAAACAAATGTTAGATCCAAATCCAAAGAAACGACAGTTGTCATTGGATCACATATTGGCTAATTTTCTAATAAGGTATCGTAATACTCCTCACACAACTACTCATAGAACACCAGCAGAGTTGTTTCTCAAACAACAGCCATGAACCAGATTCTCGTTGTTAAAACCAAATTTGACACAGTCCGCAGAAGAGACACAATTAAGACAAAAAGAGAATAGAGGTAGAGTAAAAGAGAGAAGTGTGAAATTAAATCAGAAGGTGAGAGTGAAGAACCATCACCATAAATGGGTAAAGTGGTTACCAGGAAGAGTGGTGAAGATATGTGGTCCTCGCACATATTTGGTCAAGATGTTTGATAATGGACAGGTTAGGTTTGTTCACATTGATCATATTTTACCTACAGACATGGAAGGAGTTGAAGGTGGAAATGATTCAATTATTTCTGACTCAACAGATAGTTTTGATATACCAGTAGCATATCCTACATCTAGTGTACTGGAAACAAATCCAAGAGAAAATCAGAATGTAAGTCTGAGTCCGAGTCAGGAAAACAAACAGTCTGAAGTTAGAGTGAGTTCAAAAGAAAATCAAAGAAATTCCATGAGGAAAATGTTCCTCAGGATGAGTCTCAAATGAGTTTAGATTCAACACCATGTTTGGAAGGTTCTGTTCGAGAGCGAAGGTATCCTTTTCGAAACAGAAAACAAGTGGTTGTTAAATTTGTAAATATGGAAAAAGTAAGTCTATATCCTGTGTTATGTATAAACTTGCAAGTTATGTATGATGTTATTACAACAACTTCTTCATTAAGGAGGGAGAAGTGTAATGTCTGTAAGCTTGTAACGTTTGTAGCTCCACACCATGGATGTGGATGTATTGTGTACTGCAACTACAGAGTTAATAATTAAACAGAAGCAGGAGTTCCGGAGACTTCCGAGAACTGCCTGCCATGTTAGGAAGCTGTGTGCTCTGTGAATATATCACAACTCATTAGTTTCATTTTGTATGCATTATTTAATCACCCTTGGGCATTCCCTTAGTGCCTGTTTTCCGTGTTCCTTTGCCTATCCTTGTGCTCCTATGATGTGCTTCCCCAGTGGCTGCAGCATGGGTGGTGGAAGGCTGCTGACCTTCAATTTAGGTGACTGCTGATGGCCTTGGAGGATGACGCTGAGCAGCTCTGGGCCTAGAGTGCCCGGCTTCAGACTGCATCATCGTGGACTACGCTGCAGCAGTCCAGGTTGCCTGACTGACGGGCAACAGCAAGGGCACTGCAGAGTAGCAGAGGTAGGACCATGAACGCTGTCATCCTGAGGCAGGACAGCAGGGTTGAGCTCCATGGAGGCACTGCCACGATCCCAGGGCAACGCCTCAGCAATCATGCTGATCTATTGGAGAAAAGATTGATGGACTGCTATGACGCTCTGGAAGCCCCTTTGATCAGTGGTATCCGGAGCTATGATGATAGCAATCTAAGCTTGCAAGGCAGCAGTCTGAGCTTCCACTGCAGTACTCAGACCTTTGCTGGAAGCTGTTTGTGCTGCAATGGAAGTTATGATATTGGCCATTAGACGCTGTATCATGGTGGGTTCCACAGGTGTGCTGATGTTGATCAACAATAGGCTCCAAGTTCTGTGTAAAGCACTGGGATAAGACTCCTCCATGCTCCTTGACATTGTGCACAGGTTTTCTGGCAGACTTTCCAGTGCACCAAGCATTTGGTTGTGTACACCCAACAGTTTTCTTCTGTAGCTTGAGCTATCAAAGTCTTCATCAACTCCCCTGCAGCAGAACAAGTGTGCAACCTCACCCTCCATCCATCTGGCATCTGTGCTATCCCTTCCCTTGTGCTGGCTCCTGCACACTTGTATCTCACCATATGCAGATCCCTCCTCTAACCTAGCCTCTAAAATACACGGTGTCAATCACTGAGTTAGTGGCTGCGAGTGTAAGATTGAGGATCTTACAGGATTTTTAGACAAGATAGAGAGGGGGGTAACAAAGTGGGGGGGGTGGTCGCGGTACAGTTTAA
This sequence comes from Pristiophorus japonicus, assembly GCF_044704955.1. NCBI lineage: Eukaryota > Metazoa > Chordata > Chondrichthyes > Pristiophoridae > Pristiophorus > Pristiophorus japonicus. Next base: position 107,694,394 of record NC_091981.1, read on the forward strand.
AGAAACTATTACAGCGGTGAAGAGGGATGATATGTTAGAGGGATCATCAAATGAGACCATATAGGTTGAATTGAAAAATAAAAAAGGGTGCGATCACACTGCTTGGCATGTAATATAGATCCCCAAACAGTGGGAAGGAGGTCGAGGAGCAAATATGTAGGCAAATTGCTGTGAAGTCCAAAAACCATAGGATAGTAATAGTAGGGGATTTTAACTATCCAAATATTGATTGGGACAAATTTAGTGTGAAGGGTACAGAGGGTGCGGAATTCTTGAAATGCATTCAAGAGAACTTTTTTAGTCAGTATGTAGCAAACCCAACACGAGAGGGGGCGGTCTTGGATTTAGTTTTGGGGAATGAAGCTGGGCAGGTTGAAGGGGTATTAGTGGGAGAGCACTTGGGTGCCAGTGACCATATTTCAGTCAGATTCAAGTTGGTTATGGATAAGGACAAGGATAGGCCTGGAATAAAAGTCCTGAATTGGGAAAAAGCTAATTTTGCTAAGTTAAGGAGTGATTTGGCCACAGTGGACTGGAAACAGCTACTTGTGGGTAAATCAGTGTCGGAACAGTGGGAGGCATTCAAGGAGGAAATCCGGAAGGCTCAGGCCAAACATGTGCTCATAAAGAAAAAGGGTGCGAATAATAATTCTAGAGCCCCCTGGATGTCTAGGGACTTACAGGGGAGGATTAAAAAAAGGGACGCTTATGTCATATACTAACGGCTAAATACTATAGAATCTTTAGAGGAATATAGAAAGTTAAGAGGCAAAATTAAAAATGGATATTAGGAATGTTAAGAGAGAGCATGAGAAATTCTTGGCCAGTAAAATTAAGGAAAACCCTAGGATGCTCTATAAATATATTTAGAGTAAGAAGGTAACTAAAGAAAGGGTAGGGCCTATTAGAGACCATGTGGGTAATCTTTGTGTGGAGGCGGAAGATGTTGGTAAGATTCTTACTAATACTTTGCATCTGTTTTCACAAAGGAAAGGGCCATTGCAGATACTGCTATCGAGGAGGAGTGTGATATTCTGGATGAAATAAATATAGTGAGAGAGGAAGTATTAAGGAATTTAGCAGCTTTGAAAGTAGATAAGACCCCAGGCCTGTCTAAAATGCATCCAGGCTGTTGAGTGAAGTAAAAGAGGAAATAACTGAGGCCTTGACCATCATTTAGATCTGGGCATGGTGCCGGAGGATTGGAGGACTGCTAATGTAGTGCACTTGTTTAAGAAGGGAGAAAGGGATAGGCCGGGTAATTACAGGCCTGTCGGCCTAATCTCAGCGGTGGGAAAATTATTGGAAAAATCCTGAAAGACAGGATAAATCTACATTTGGAAAGGCAAAGATTAATTCGGGACAGTCAGCACAGATTTGTTAAGGGAAGATTGTGTTTGACTAACCTGATTTAATTTTTTGAGGAGGTAACCAAGAGGGTCGATGAGGGTAGTGCATACAATGTAGTATATATAGACTTTAGCAAGGCTTTTGATAAGATCCCGCATGGTAGACTGGTCATGAAGGTTAAAGCCCATGGGATCCAGGGCAAAGTGGCAAGTTGGATCCAAAATTGGCTTGGAGGTAGGAAGCAAAGGGTAATGATTCATGGATGTTTTTGTGACTGAAAGGATTTTTCAAGTGGGGATCCGCAGGGCTCAGTACTGGGTCCCTTGGTTTTTGTGGTATATATCAATGATTTAGATTTGAATGTAGGGAATATGATTAACACGTTTGCAGACGACACTAAAAGTGGCTATGTGGTTGATCATGAAGAGGAAACTCATGGGCTGCAGGAGGATATCAATCTACTGGTCAGGTGGGCAGAGCAGTGGCAAATGGAATTTAATTCCGAGAAGTGCGAGGTGATGCACTTTTGGAGGGCTAATAAGGAAAGGGTATACACATTAAGCGGTAAGTCACTTAATAGTGTAGATGAACAAAAGGATCTTGGAGTGCTTGTCCACAGATCCCTGAAAGTAGCAGGCCAGGTGGATAAGGTGGTTAAGAAGGCATACGGAATTCTTGCCTTTATTGGCCAAGGTATAGAATATAAGAGTAGGGAGTTTATGCTTAAATTGTATAATACTTTGTTTAGGCCACAGCTGGAGTACTGCGTGCAGTTGTGGTCGCCGTATTATAGGAAGAATGTGGTTGCACTAGAGAGGGTGCAGAGGAGATTTGCTAGGATGCTGCCTGGAATGGAGAATCTTAGTTATGAGGACAGATTGGATAGGCTGGGTGTGTTCTCATTGGAACAGAGGAGGTTGAGAGAAGACCTCATTGAAATGTACAAAATATTGTGGGGCCTGGACATAGTGGATAGTAAGGGCCTATTTTCATTGGTGGAAGTGTCTAGTATGAGGGGGCATTATTTTAAGGTGATTGGTGGAAGGTTCAGAGGGGATTTGAGGGGTGGGGAGCTTCTTTACGCAGAGGGTTGTGGGGATCTGGAACTCGCTGCCTGGAAGAGTAGTGGATACAGAAACCCTCACCACTTTTAAGAAATTCTTGGATGGGCACTTAAAGTGCCGTAACCTGCAAGGTTACGGACCCAGAGTTGGTAATTGGGATTAGACTGGATGACCTTTTGTTAGACGGCACAAATATAATGGTACTGCAGAGAATCGAATATGGCCCGGGTGATCTCCTGGACTAGTTTCGATCGCCTGGATGGGTCGGAGAGGAATTTTCCCAGATTTTTTCTCCCAAAACTGATCTGGGTATTTATCTGATTTTTGCCTCTCCCAGGAGATCACATGGCTCCAGTTGGGGTGGAGTGTACAATATTTCAGTATAAGGGGTGTCGCAGTTGTGTGAGGCGGACTGGTTGGGCTGGATGCTCTTTGCCTTTCCGTCATTGTTCATAGGTTTATATGTAGCCTTTAGGGCTGCTGACCAAGGGCCGTGCGGCTCTTTGTTGGCCGGCGTGGACACGATGGGCCGAAATGGTCTCCTTCTGCGCTGTAAATTTCTATGTTTCTATGTTTCTATGAGTGAAGGGATGTCTTCATCTTCCTCTCCTCTGACTGAAAAGGTTCTAGCTCTTAGGTATCTGAAATGAAAAAGGAACAAGGGTTAGATTGTGTAGAAGGGAGAGAAGAAAGTAAGAAGTGTGTGCTTAGACCATCTGCAGCTTGTGAATCTGAAGAGATTGAGGGATGAAAGAGAAGTAGGAAGTGAGAAGGAGGATTAGGTATGCAGGTACCATTATCATCAATCCCTCCAGCCCCGCCAGTGGCCACAGCCTTAGCCTCAGTGATGCCCCTGCCCATGATGGCCAGCACTGTCTCCTCCATGGGAGTTAAAACATGCAGGTGCATTTGTCTCCTCCAGTTCTTTCCTGCTGTCTCCTTTTAAGTGCCACCTTCTTCTGCAGGAAAAAGGTAAGTGTGAGGGATCTCACTCACCTTGACAATTCAAGTCGAATTGTTAAGCTTTTTCCTGCTCTGCATCCATGTTTTTGGAGCAGCACTCCAGGCATTGACTGTCCCCACTATTTCTTCCCACTGCCTCCTGAGCATATGTCTGGAGGGCCTCCTGCCCCTCTGCAGATACAGGATATCACTCCTTTTCGCCACTTCTTGCAGCAAGTTCTCCAGTGCATTGTGCATGCTATCTCTCATGTTCAGCCATTCCTCAAAGTATCAGAGCACAGATTCAGTTTTCAAATGATTCCCACCATTTCTTACAGCCACAATGCATCTCCCCATTAAGAGGTGTAGGCTGCCTTTAAGTAATGCTAGCCACTCGCAATATCGGGCTCCCTGTTGATGCGTGTAGTCAATGAACAGCGCAGATACCACTGGCTGCACGCAGCAAACATGTAAAGCAGCAGGCAGCATGAATTTAAAGTGCTGCCTGCAATGCAATGAACAGGCACGGGTAAATTGCACATCATGAACCCATGCCCATTTTCAGGGGTTATACAATTTAACTCCCAAATAACCTTAGTATCACCTAACCACCCTTTTAGTTCGAGAATTAAGAAGGCAGTGCGGGATCTACTTCAAGGAAATGAAATGAGGCAAGTAAATAATGAAAGGTTAAGGAAACCACTAGGATTCATATACCATAGACCATAAAATTATTTGGTTGGATGTATAAAATTGAAAAGGAGAGGAAACAGCCAAAGATAAATGTGTTTACTGGAAAAGAGCTAGTTTCAATGTCTTCAAAATGGAACTAGCCCAGATAAATTGGAAAGGAAATTGGCAGATAAGACAATGCACAGACATTGGGAAACATTCGAACAGGAAATGATTAGGTGAAAGACTGAACGTATAGAAGAAAAGATAGTGCAGCAAAAACTTTGGATGAAAATGAGAATTAGGAAGAGGTATATGATAAATGAGGACTAATAAAACAAAAGAAAACCAAACAAAATATAGAAACTTATAGAGGAGAAATAAAAAAGATTAGAAAGGCTAAGAGAGTGTATGAAGAAAGACTGGCAAGTAACAGAGGGAAATAGTAAGGGATTTTCTAAAACAATATTTAAAGAAAGGGTAGGGCCAATTAGAGATGAAAAAGGAAATCTCGAGGATGAAGGAATGGTAAATGAGCACTTTGTCTTGGTTTACACACAATACAGGAGTAGGAGTTCTTCGAAGAAATAACAATATATTGATAAAGGAAATGTCGTGGATTTTGTGTATATAGATTTCAAAAAGGGATTTCATAAGGTGGCACATAAAAAACTTGTTGATAAAATAAAGGCGGGAACTTTTGACTACAAAGTTGGTTAAAGGATTAAAAAGAAAGTTGTGATTTTTCTGCCCAGAGGGTCATAAACAATAATGTCTCCTTTAAGTTCATGTTGGAAGCATGGCTCTTCTCAATCTACATAAATGATTTGGAGTTGTGCATTGAATACACAATACCAAAATTTGAAGTAAAATAGGGAGTATGGTTAACTGTGAAGAGTACTGTATGTGACTTCAGCAGGACATAAACAGGGTAATATATCAGGAAAATGGACATCAGATAAAATTTCATGCCAATAAATGTGAAGTGATGCATTTTGGGAAAAAGAATGAGAGGAAATATAAATGAAATGGTAACATTTTAAAAGGAGTAAAGGAGCAGAGTGACTTAGGAGCTTGGAGACACAAATATGTAAAATTGGGATAATGTTGTAAAAAAATGGCCTATGCCTCCTATTACGAGGCGTAAAGGTTTTGTGGGCATTTTCTCGGTAGTAGTTGGGCAAAATAGCTCTGCGCCAGCGAAAGTGATTTTTGGGTCGGTGTGGTAGATCTGTCAAGGCGAACCTTGACAGATCGCATGTTCTGGGTTTTCGTGCATGCGGAACCCGGAACTTGCGGGGCCTTTCTGATGGCTTACGGTACACCGTCAAGAGCGCAAAATCCGGGCCAAGCTGCCGGTAACCAGATAAACCGACAGGGAATCTCAAAGGTGAAAATCATGGGATTAGTTATGGGCTATTCACGAACAACGAATCACTTATACTAACTATAATCATACATTCTTGTTTCATAGTATAATACTCATATCATTATAAAACATTATCATGAGTAAATCCTCAAAAGATCTGCAAATACATTGGCCCGGAATTTGATGCAATGACAATATTGTCGACAAACGTCGTAAATTACACTTTTTTAATCCCAGATCGTCCAGTGGTGAATTCACGCCACAATTTGCATTGCCAAGATCTGATACACATCCAAGGGCTCAACACAGAATGGAACAACAGGTTATTAAACAGGGACGCATTTAGGAGCAATGGCTCCGATCTGATAATATGGGGATGGGTCACAGTCTGTACGCACAGAATGTCCAGGTTGGGTTTAGTTTGAATGATGAGGTTGTACTGAAAACATAAGTATATAAATTGGCCTTAAGAAGACTCCGTGCGATCCCTAGCCACATTTAATTACTGGTTACAGCTTAGTGCATGAGCTTAATAAATATTAATATAAAATTAATGGTCCAGAAATTGCGGTCGGAGGCTGCCCACAGGCGGATACCTCCCAACTGAAAAATTTCTACGAATCTACCTGGAGGTTTGGAGACTTGTGTTCCCGGGCCTCTATGTGAAGGTCTGTGTAGAGGCCCACATATGTTAGGGACTTAGGCACTTCGCGCACGTCCCTGGGATCACGTGGGCCGGCCCAACCAATCCAAATATATACAGAATCACCATAAATATGAATGGAAATACCCCCAAAAACACACAAACACTGAAAATATATATTTTTAAAACATCACATATTTAAAATTAATCAAAATGGAATTGAATTCATTTATAACAAAAATTACATTTTTTGAAAAATAAATTTACATATTTTAAAGGGTCTAAAAATAAACTTACCTTATTAAACAGGATTTTAAATGTTTCAATTATTGAAAAAAATATATTATTCTGTCCTTTAAAAGTCTTACGCTGATTAAAGCAGACTTTACACTTGCTCTTATCAGTCGTAAGAGTTTCAAGGGCATTCGCTGGGCAGAAGTTGGACAAATAGCCCAACTCTCGGCCTGCCGAAGCCCTTTACTTCCAGATGCGTGCAAGCTGTCAAGAGGATTCTTGACAGCTCGCAAGTTCCGGGTTTAGACACATGTGCTTGGCATGCCTAAACCGGAACTTGTGGGCCCCTACAGGCATGTGGGAACCTCATACTGGTAGGGCCATGAATTCAAGGAAAATATCAATCAAGGGAAAATGAGAACATGACTGTCTGTCAAAACACTTAATTTATTGCTTAATTAAGGTTTAAGGTTCCAATGACGTTCCTAGGACAAGCCAGTAAAAATGTTACCCTCTGGCAACCTGCTGAACGATTGAATACTTCTCTGATTCTGGGCCTCCAGTGCCATTCTATAGTGCTTAAGTGGCTGTGCCAATCACAGAAGTGTTATTTCACCAAACTCACAGTTGCTTTTGATTTTAATGGAGTGTGGAGCTATGATCATTAGCGTGATGTATGTATTGGCATGTTACTCGCACCATAATTTAGTGGAATTTCTGTGCAATAATAATAGCACACACCTCACAGCACCATTACTGTAGCACAACATTTGAACAAATTCAGGTCCATTAAGGTTTTGCACCTAGTGGCAATTACACTACAAAGTGTAAAATTTCCACCCTTGAGTCCAAATCCCTTCATGGCTTCAACCCTGCCTATCTCTGGATCCTTCTCCAGCCCTGCAACCCTCCAATTTTCACCTCTTGAACATCCTGAAATCCCTTCTCCCCACATTTAGTAGCCCTGCCTTCAGATGACAAGGCTCTAAGTTCAGGAATTCCCTCCCTAAACCTTTCTGCCTTTCCACCTCCCTCTCCCCTTTGGTCAGGCATTTAATCAGCCCTTATAATATCTCTTCGTTAGCTTGGTATCAAATTTTGTCTTGTTACGTTTATGGGATGTGCCTTAAGATGTTATTCTACATTTAAAGGCGCTGCATAAAGGCAAACTGTTGCTGTTGTTCAATGGAAATGAAAGTCATCTGCTTTCTATAATGGACAGCCAATCCACAACACCAGTTTTACGCCTTGGCGGTAAGTTGAACATGCACCCCAATGTCTATATTCTAGGCTACTGTATCAAAACTACAGGGCCTTTTTCTGAATAAGCTTAAGTTTTAGCCCTGTATGCAATGTGACAGATGGAAAGAAAGAGAACAATGCTATCATACTTGCTTCATTTTTGTCACAATCCTTTCCTTAGAATATTCTGCTTTAACAAAGGGTCATAAGGAAGCATGAAATGTAAAAAGACATTTCTTTTACTTCCCATGTAGATTTTGGATTATTGGTAATTTATTTAAGCTGATGATAGATCTCTACACACTCCAAAGATAATGGAGTGAGACTCCTGTTAATACCTATATCTTTTATTGCTTTTCATGGCATGACATGTAGTTCAGGATCCTTCATTATCGCTAGTAAACTTAAATCATGTTCCTAGCAAGATAGTTATTCACATTTTTTTTAAGTAAACCCATGCAGTATTTATTGTTTTTCTTGAGTCACCTTGACATAGCCATTATTTTGGAAAAAAATTCTTCTCATCTCTGAATTTTCTTGAGGCTTGGTAATTTTATAATCATGCTTTCCAGTTCTACGCTTATAGTCTAAGTTAGAAACATAGAAATATAGAAATTTACAGCGCAGAAGGAGGCCATTTCGACCCATTGTGTCTGTGCCGCTGACAAAGAGCCGCACAGCCCTTGGTCAGCAGCCCTAAAGGTTACGTACAAACCCATGAACAACGACGGAAAGGCAAAGAGCACCCAGCCCAACCAGTCCATCCCACACCACTGCAACACCCCTTATACTAAAAAACATCGACATTCCACCCCAACTGGAGCCATGTGATCTCTTGGGAGAGGCAAAAACCAGATAAAAACCGAGGCCAATTTTGGGAGAAAAAAATCTGGGAAAGTTCCTCTCCGACCCATCCAGGCGGTCGAAACTAGTCCAGGAGATCATCCTGGCCGTATTCTATTCGTTGCAGTACTTACTATTATATCTGCGCCGACCAACATAAAATCATCTCGGCTAATCCCAATTACCAGCTCTAGGTCCGTAACCCTACAGGTTACATAGAAACATCGAAACATAGAAAATAGGTGCAGGAGTAAGCTATTCGGCCCTTCGAGCCTGCACCACCATTTAATATGATCATGGCTGATCATGCAACTTCAGTACCCCATTCCTGTTTACTCTCCATATCCCTTGATCCCTTTAGCCACAAGGACCACATCTAACTCCCTTTTGAATATATCTAACAAACTGGCCTCAACAACTTTCTGTGGTAGAGAATTCCACAGGTTCACAATTCTCTGAGTGAAGAAGTTTCTCCTCATCTTGGTCCTAAATGACTTACCCCTTATCCTTAGACTGTGACCCCTGGTTCTGGACTTCCCCAACATCGGGAACATTTTTCCTGCATTTAACCTGTCCAATCCCATCAGAATTGTATATGTTTCTATGAGATCCCCTCTCATTCTTCTAAATTCCAGTGAATATAAGCCTAATCGATCCAATCTTTCTTCATGTGTCAGTCCTGCCGTCCCGGGAATCAATCTGCTGAACCTTCGCTGCATTCCCTCAATAGCAAGAATGTCCTTCCTCAGATTAGGAGATCAAAACTGTACACAACATTCAAGTGCTTTAAGTGCCCATCCAACCATCTCTTAAAAGTGGTGAGGGTTTCTGCATCCACCAATCTTCCATGCAGCGACTTCCAGATCCCCACAACCCTCTGTGTAAAGAAGCCCCCCCCCCGCCAAATCCCCTCTAAACCTTCCACAAACCTTCCACAAATCCTTAAAACTATGCCCCCTCGTAATAGCCCCCTCAACCAATGGAAATAGATCCTTACTATCCACTATGTCCAGGCCCCTCAATATTTTGCACATCTCGATGAGGCTTCCTCTCAACCTCCTCTGTTTCAATGAGAACACACCCAGCCTATCCAATCTGTCCTCATAACTAAGATTCTCCATTCCAGGCAGCATCCTAATAAATCTCCTCTGCACCCTCTCAATCACATCCTTCCTATAATACGGTGACCAGAACTGCACGCAGTACTCCAGCTGTGGCCTAAGCAAAATATTATACAATTTAAGCATAACCTCCCTGCTCTTATATTCTATGCTTTGGCCAATAAAGGCAAGTATTCCGTATGCCTTCTTAACCACCTTATCCACCTGGCCTGCTCCTTTCAGGGATCTGTGGACAAGCACTCCAAGGTCCCTTTGTTCATCTACATTATTAAGTGGTCTATCGCTTAATGTCTCGCAGAAAATCAGATGAGTAGTGATACTGGGCAGAAGGAACTAACAGATTATTTTCCATCTGCTACCATCCCGTTTTTGAGTGCAACGGGTTGGTAAGGGGATGAAAGTAAGAGCCCTAATATTTTTACAATGAAAACACACTTGGTTTAAAGAATTACACCCCTTTTATACTGAAATCCCAATTTTCTGAGGCACTGCCACTTCAGAGTCTCACTGACAATGGGTGCAGCTTGTAAGATCAGACACTGATTATACACAACTGATTTGTAGTTGCCCAATTTTGCACTATCCAAATGAAGGCTAAAAGACAAAGCTGTACTACTGCCATGAGCTTACCTCATTTAAATTGAATAATTATTTAAATCATATCCCTCAATGAATCTTCTAACTTTGGGCAGTGTTCCATCCACCGTAAGCCCTAGGGTTAGTGTCAGCTGTGGCTCAGTGGGTAGCATACTTGCCTCTGAGTCAGAAGGTTGTGGGTTCAAATCCTACTCCAGGGACTTGAGCACATCTCTCTTCGGCAGTCCCTTAAAGTCAAGGATGATGCGGGATCTGCAATTTTCATCACAAGTGGGGCAGATGGTGGTTGAAGTGACGTTGGTTGAAGGAACGGGTAGGTGGGATGCTTGGGTTGTCGTGCGCTCCTTCCGCTGTTTACGTTTGGCCTTCGCTTGCTTCTGGCAAAGAGACTCAAGGTGTTCGATGCCTTCCAGGATGCTTCTCCTCCACTTTGAGTGGCCCAGGGATTCCCAGGTATCGGTGGGGATATTGCACTTTTTCAAGGTGGCTTTGAGGGTGTCATGGAAGCGATTCCTCTGCCCACCTGGGGCTCGCTTGCCGTGTCGGAGCTCCAAGTAGAGCATTTGTTTTGGGAGTCTCGTATCGGGCATGCAGATGATGTGGCCCATCCATCAGAGCTGATCGAGTGTGGTCAATGCTTCGATGCTGGGAATGTTGGCCTGAGTGAGAACGTTGATGTTGGTGTGCCTGTCCTGCCAATGGATTTGCAGGATCTTGCGGAGGCAGCGTTGGTGGTACTTCTCCAGTGCTTTGAGGTGCCTGCTGTACATAGTCCATGTCTCTGAAGCATATAGGAGGGTGGTTATCATTGCTGCTCTGTTGACCATGAACTTCGTGCTGGGATTGAGGTCCTGGTCTTCACATACTCTCTTCCTCAGGCGACCAAAGGCTGCACTGGCACACTGAACATAAGAACATAAGAACATAAGAAATGGGAGCAGGAGTAGGTCATTTGGCTCCTTGAGCCTGCTCCGCCATTCAATAAGATCATGGCTGATCTGATCCTGGCCTCAACCCCACTTCCCTACCCGCTCCCCATAACCCTTGGCTCCCTTATCATTCAAAAATCTGTCTATCTCCATCTTAAATATATTCAAAGGCGGTGTTGGACTTCATCATCCATGTCTGCCCCTGTTGACAGTAGGCTCCCGAGGTATAGAAAATGGTCCACTTTGTCCAAGGCCTCGTCGTGGATTTTTTAATAATCGAGGGGCAGTACTGTGTGGCGGGGACAGGTTGGTAGAGGACCTTTGTCTCACGGATGTTTAGTGTAAGACCTATGCTCTCGTACGCTTTGGTGAAGGTGTTGATGATGGTTTGGAGTTCGACCTCCGAGTGTGCATAGACGCAAGCGTCTTCTGCATACTGTAATTCAATGGCAGAGGATGGGATGACCATGGATCTGGCCTCGAAGCGACGAAGGTTGAACAGTTTGTTCTGTAGATTAGCTCCACACCAACGGAGAACTTTCTGAGGGTGAGATGGAGCATTGCAGCAAGGAAGATCGAGAAAAGCGTTGGTGCGATGACACAGCCTTGCTTGACCTCGGTCCATATGTGAATTGGGTCTGTGGTGGATGCGTTGGTCAGGATCACGGCTTGCATGTCACCATGGAGCAGACGGAGGATGGTGACAAACTTTTGAGGGCAGCCGAATTTAAGGAGGACGCTCCATAATCCCTCACGGTTGACAGTATCACCCATGATAACTGCTGCACCTTTTTTGCATGCACCCCTAATTTCCTGTTTGATGCCCTCCCCAACATCACTACTACTGTTTGGAGGTCTGTACACAACTCCCACTAACGTTTTTTCCCCTTTGGTGTTCTGCAGCTCTACCCATATAGATTCCACATCATCCAAGCTAATGTCCTTCCTAACTATTGTATTAATCTCCTCTTTAACCAGCAATGCTACCCCACCTCCTTTTCCTTTTATTCTATCCTTCCTGAATGTTGAATACCCATGGATGTTGAGTTCCCAGCCCTGATCATCCTGGAGCCACGTCTCTGTAATCATAAAATCACATCATATCCGTTAACATCTATTTGCACAGTTAATTCATCCACCTTATTATGGATACTCCTTGCATTAAGACACAAAGCCTTCAGGCTTGTTTTTTTAACACCCTTTGTCCTTTTAGAATTATGATGTAGTGTGGCCCTTTTTGTTTCTTGCCTTTGTTTACTCGGCCTTCCACTATTGCTTTTTACCTTTCCACCATCTGTTTCTGACTCTATATTACTTCGCCCTATCTCGCTTCATAGGTTCCCATCCCCCTGCCATATTAGTTTAAACACTCCCGAACTGCATCAGCAAATGTTACCCCTAGGACATCAGTTCCAGTCCTGCCCAAGTGCAGACCGTCCCTTTTGTACAGGTCCCACTTCCCCCAGAACTGGTTCCAATGTCCCAGGAATTTGAATCCCTCCCTCTTGCACCACTGCTCAAGCCACATATTTATTCTAACTATCCTGCTCCCTCTACTCTGATTAGCACGTGGCACTGGTAGCAATCCAGAGATTACTACCTTTGAGGTCCTACTTTTTAATTTAACTCCTAGCTCCCTAAATTCAGCTTGTAGGACCTCTTCCCTCTTCTTACCTATATCGTTGGTACCTACATGTACCACGACAACTGGCTGTTCACCCTCCCTCTCCAAAATGCTCTGCAGCCGCTCCGAGACATCCTTGACCCTTGCACCAGGGAGGCAACATACCATCCTGGAGTCTCGGTTGCGGCCGCAGAAACTCCTATCTATTCCCCTTACAATAGAGTCCCCTATCACTATAGCTCTCCCACTCTTTTTCCCACCCTTCTGTGTAGCAGAGCCAGCCACGGTGCCATGAACTTGGCTGCTGCTGCCCTCCCCTGATGAGTCATCCTCCTCAACAGTACCCAAAGCGGTGTATCTGTTTTACAGAGCTCTATTGTCTTTGTTTCAATTGTGTTAGTAACCACAGCTACCAAAAGTGTGACAACTGAATGCCCATGGCATGTTGATGGACTGTTTTGTTTGTTTTATGAGTTTTCACGGAAGAATGCAGATTATAATTGTGAAGTGCAAACTGTGCACCATTTAAATCATAAGGTTTGCATTTTGCAAATTACCCTTATCATTTCTGACTAGGTTCCATAAAACAGTGAACTTTGTGTTCGAATGATAACACGGGTAGTCATACTCCAAGCACAGAACCTCGCCCACTCCCTGCTGTGCCTTTTATAGGCCTCTCCACGCAGCGTTGGAGGTGCGTGGAGAGGCCGATAAAAGGCACAGCAGGGAGTCCGGGGCCCAGCGTCGGTGGCAGTCGGGAACAGCATCGGAGGTGCGTGGAGAAGCCTATAAAAGGCACAGCAGGGAGTCCGGGGCCCAGCGTCGGCGGCAGTCGGGAGCAGCGTCGAGGAGGTGCGTGGAGAAGCCTATAAAAGGCACAGCAGGGAGTCCGGGGCCCAGCGTCGGCGGCAGTCGGGAGCAGCATTGGAGGTGCGTGGAGAGACCTACAAAAGGCACAGCAGGGAGTCCGGGGCCCAGCGTCGGCGGCAGTCGGGAGCAGCATCGGAGGTGCGTGGAGAGGCCTATAAAAGGCGTACTTGTGCAGCAACAGGGAGAAGGCAAAAAAGTAGAAAGAAACAGAAAGGTGACGTCACAGCCAAGGGGATAAGTGATTGGTGAGTAGTTTTTCTTTTTTCTCTTCGATAACAGTGAGTAAACTTTAGCATTGTTGTTGCTTATTTAAGGCTTAAGTCATGGCAGGACAGCTCGGTCACGTGTTGTGCTCCTCCTGTACCATGTGGGAACTCAGGGACGACTCCAGTGTTCCTGACGACTACATCTGCGGGAAGTGTATCCGCCTCCAGCTCCCGACGGACCGCATTGCGGAGTTGGAGCTGAGGGTGGATTCACTCTGGAGCATCCACGATGCTGAGAATGACGTGAGTAGCACGTGTAGCAAGTTGGTCGTACCGCAGGTAAAGGGTCCACAGCCAGATAGGGAATAGAAGACCAGCAGGAAGAGCAGTGCAAGGAAGGTAGTGCAGGGGTCCCCTGTGGTCATCCCCCTGCAAAACAGATACACTGCTTTGAGTACTGTTGAGGGGGATGACTCATCAGGGGAGCGCAGCAGCAGGCAAGTTCATGGCACCGTGGCTGGCTCTGCTGCACAGGAGGGCAGGAAAAAGAGTGGGAGAGCGATAGTGATAGGGGATTCAATTATAAGGGGAATAGATAGGCGTTTCCGCGGCCGCAACCGAGACTCCAGGATGGTATGTTGCCTCCCTGGTGCAAGGGTCAAGGATGTCTCGGAGCGGGTGCAGGACATTCTAAAAAGGGAGGGAGAACAGCCAGTTGTCGTGGTGCACATTGGTACCAACGACATAGGTAAAAAAAGGGATGAGGTCCTACGAAACGAATTTAAGGAGCTAGGAGCTAAATTAAAAAGTAGGACCTCAAAAGTAGTAATCTCGGGATTGCTACCAGTGCCACGTGCTAGTCAGAGTAGGAATCGCAGGATAGCGCAGATGAATACGTGGCTTGAGCAGTGGTGCAGCAGGGAGGGATTCAAATTCCTGGGGCATTGGAACCGGTTCTGGGGGAGTTGGGACCAGTACAAACTGGACGGTCTGCACCTGGGCAGGACCGGAATCAATGTCCTAGGGGAAGGGTTTGCTAGTGCTGTTGGGGAGGAGTTAAACTAATATGGCAGGGGGATGGGAACCAATGCAGGGAGACAGAGGGAAACAAAAAGGAGACAAAAGCAAAAGACAGAAAGGAGATGAGGAAAAGTGGAGGGCAGAGAAACCCAAGGCAAAGAACAAAAAGGGCCACTGTACAGCAAAATTCTAAAAGGACAAAGGGTGTTAAAAAAACAAGCCTGAAGGCTTTGTGTCTTAATGCAAGGAGAATCCGTAATAAGGTGGATGAATTAACTGTGCAAATAGATGTTAACAAATATGATGTGATTGGGATTACAGAGACGTGGCTCCAGGATGATCAGGGCTGGGAATTCAACATCCAGGGGTATTCAACATTCAGGAAGGATAGAATAAAAGGAAAAGGAGGTGGGGTAGCATTGCTGGTTAAGGAGGAGATTAATACAATAGTTAGGAAGGACATTAGCTTGGATGATGTGGAATCTATATGGGTAGAGCTGCAGAACACCAAAGGGGAAAAAACGTTAGTGGGAGTTGTGTACAGACCTCCAAACAGTAGTACTGATGTTGGGGAGGGCATCAAACATGAAATTAGGGGTGCATGCAATAAGGGTGCAGCAGTTATAATGGGTGACTTTAATATGCACATAGATTGGGCTAACCAAACTGGAAGCAATACGGTGGAGGAGGATTTCCTGGAGTGCATAAGGGATGGTTTTTTAGACCAATATGTCGAGGAACCAACTAGGGGGGAGGCCATCTTAGACTGGGTGTTGTGTAATGAGAGAGGATTAATTAGCAATCTCATTGTGCGAGGCCCCTTGGGGAAGAGTGACCATAATATGATGGAATTCTGCATTAGGATGGAGAATGAAACAGTTAATTCAGAGACCATGGTCCAGAACTTAAAGAAGGGTAACTTTGAAGGTATGAGGCGTGAATTGGCTAGGATAGATTGGCGAATGATACTGAAGGGGTTGACTGTGGATGGGCAATGGCAGACATTTAGAGACCGCATGGATGAACTACAACAATTGTACATTCCTGTCTGGCGTAAAAATAAAAAAGGGAAGGTGGCTCAACCGTGGCTATCAAGGGAAATCAGGGATAGTATTAAAGCCAAGGAAGTGGCATACAAATTGGCCAGAAATAGCAGCGAACCCGGGGACTGGGAGAAATTTAGAACTCAGCAGAGGAGGACAAAGGGTTTGATTAGGGCAGGGAAAATGGAGTATGAGAAGAAGCTTGCAGGGAACATTAAGACGGATTGCAAAAGTTTCTATAGATATGTAAAGAGAAAAAGGTTAGTAAAGACAAACGTAGGTCCCCTGCAGTCAGAATCAGGGGAAGTCATAACGGGGAACAAAGAAATGGCACACCAATTGAACAAGTACTTTGGTTCGGTATTCACTAAGGAGGACACAAACAACCTTCCGGATATAAAAGGGGTCAGAGGGTCTAGTAAGGAGGAGGAACTGAGGGAAATCTTATTAGTCGGGAAATTGTGTTGGGGAAATTGATGGGATTGAAGGCCGATAAATCCCCAGGGCCTGATGGACTGCATCCCAGAGTACTTAAGGAGGTGGCCTTGGAAATAGCGGATGCATTGACAGTCATTTTCCAACATTCCATTGACTCTGGATCAGTTCCTATCGAGTGGAGGGTAGCCAATGTAACCCCACTTTTTAGAAAAGGAGGGAGAGAGAAAACAGGGAATTATAGACCGGTCAGCCTGACCTCAGTAGTGGGTAAAATGATGGAATCAATTATTAAGGATGTCATAGCAGCGCATTTGGAAAGAGGTGACATGATCGGTCCAAGTCAGCATGGATTTGTGAAAGGGAGATCATGCTTGACAAATCTTCTGGAATTTTTTGAGGATGTTTCCAGTAGAGTGGACAAGGGAGAACCAGTTGATGTGGTATATTTGGACTTTCAGAAGGCTTTCGACAAGGTCCCACACAAGAGATTAATGTGCAAAGTTAAAGCACATGGGATTGGGGGTAGTGTGCTGACATGAATTGAGAGCTGGTTGTCAGACAGGAAGTAAAGAGTAGGAGTAAATGGGGACTTTTCAGAATGGCAGGCAGTGACTAGTGGGGTACCGCAAGGTTCTGTGCTGGGGCCCCAGCTGATTACACTGTATATTAATGATTTAGACGAGGGGATTAAATGTAGTATTTCCAAATTTGCAGATGACACTAAGTTGGGTGGTAGTGTGAGCTGCGAGGAGGATGCTATGAGGCTGCAGAGTGACTTGAATAGGTTAGGTGAGTGGGCAAATGCATGGCAGATGAAGTATAATGTGGATAAATGTAAGGTTATCCACTTTGGTGGTAAAAACAGAGAGACAGACTATTATCTGAATGGTGACAGATTCGGAAAAGGGGAGGTGCAACGAGACCTGGGTGTCATGGTACATCATTCATTGAAGGTTGGCATGCAGGTACAGCAGGCGGTTAAGAAAGCAAATGGCATGTTGGCCTTCATAGCGAGGGGATTTGAGTACAGGGGCAGGGAGGTGTTGCTACAGTTGTACAGGGCCTTGGTGAGGCCACATCTGGAGTATTGTGTACAGTTTTGGTCTCCTAACCTGAGGAAGGACATTCTTGCTATTGAGGGAGTGCAGCGAAGGTTCACCAGACTGATTCCCTGGATGGCGGGACTGACCTATCAAGAAAGACTGGATCAACTGGGCTTGTATTCACTGGAGTTCAGAAGAATGAGAGGGGACTTCATAGAAACGTTTAAAATTCTGATGGGTTTCGACAGGTTAGATGCAGGAAGAATGTTCCCAATGTTGGGGAAGTCCAGAACCAGGGGTCACAGTCTAAGAATAAGGGGTAAGCCATTTAGGACCGAGATGTGGAGAAACTTCTTCACCCAGAGAGTGGTGAACCTGTGGAATTCTCTACCACAGAAAGTTGTTGAGGCCAATTCACTAAATATATTCAAAAAGGAGTTAGATGAAGTCCTTACTACTAGGGGGATCAAGGGGTATGGCGTGAAAGCAGGAATGGGGTACTGAAGTTGCATGTTCAGCCATGAACTCATTGAATGGCAGTGCAGGCTAGAAGGGCCGAATGGCCTACTCCTGCACATATTTTCTATGTTTCTATGTTTCTATGTTTCACTAGGAGTACATATCGGGAATACAGGCATGCTCCCCAAGCTTTTCAATCCATTAAAATGAATGGATAGAAAATCATGTGAACCTGAATTCCCAATTTGCTTAATTTCTTAGGGTGACAGTAAGTAGGTTCTCTCTGTAGAGTGGCGAAACCACCTTGAGTCTGGCCTGCCTATTTAATTACCCAGACTCAGGAAAATGTGTCGGGGTCAGGATCAAGCAGAAGTCCTGTCTATACCTATTGCTGGCAGCAAAACCATCTCAGAGAAATAGCCTGCCCTGTGTATGAGAGACAGAGACAGAGAGAGAGAGAGAGAGAGAGAGAGAGACTGAGCTCATAAGGGTAAAGCAGCACCTGGGAGTCAGGATAAAATTAGGAGAGACACAAAATATAAAAACAGATAGTAAGAATTTCTACAGGTAAAAAGGAAAAGAGTGGCTAAAGTAAATATTGGTCTCCTCGAGGATGAGACTGGGGAATTAATAATGGGGAACAGGGAAATGGCAGAGACTTTGAACAAATATTTTGTATCGGTCTTCATGGTAGAAGACACTAAAAACATCCCAATAGTGGATATTTAAGGGGCGAAAGGGAGGGAGGAACTAGATACAATCACTATCACTAAAGAAGTAGTACTCGGTAAAATAATAGGATTAAAGGCAGAAAAGTCCCCTGGACCTGATGGCTTGCATCCTCGGGCCTTAAAAGAAGTGGCTGCAGAGATAGTGGATGCATTGGTTGTAATCTACCAAAATTCCCTGGATTCTGGGGAGGTCCCAGCCGATTGGAAAACCGCAAATGTAAGGCCCCTATTTAAAAAAGGAGGTAGACAGAAAGCAGAAATCTATAGACCAATTAGCCTAACATCTGTCGTTGGGAAAATGCTGGAGTCCATTATTAAGGAAGCAATAGCAGGACATTTGGAAAAGCATAATTCAATCAAGCAGAGTCAGCAGGGTTTTATGAAAGGGAAATCATATTTGACAAATTTGCTGGAGTTCTTTGAGGATGTAATGAGCAGGGTGGATAAGGGGGAATCAGTGGATGTGGTGTATTTGGATTTCCAGAAGGCATTCGATAAGGTGCCACATAAAAGGTTATTGCACAAGATAAAAGCTCACGGGGTTGGGAGTAATATATTAGCATGGATAGATAATTGGCTAACTAACAGAAAACAGAGAGTCGAGATAAATGCGTAATTTTCTGGTTGGCAAACAGTAACTAGGATCGGTGCTGGGGCCTCAATTATTTATAATCTATATTAATGACTTGGATGAAGGGACCGAGTGTAATGTAGCCAAGTTTGCTGATAGGTGGGAAAGCAAATTGTGAAAAGGACACAAAAAATCTGCAAAGAGACATAGACAGGCTAAGTGAGTGGGCAAAAATTTGGCAGATGGAGTATCATGTGCGAAAATGTGAGGTTATCCACTTTGGCAGAAAAATAGAAAAGCAATTTAAATGGAGAAAAATTGCAAAGTGCTGCAGTACAGAGGGACCTGTGCATGAAACACAAAAGGTTAGTATGCAGGTACAGCAAGTAACCAGGAAGGCAAATGGAATGTTGGCGTTTATTGCAAGGGGGATGGAATATAAAAGCAGAGAAGTCCTACTAAAACTGTATCATCATCATAGGCGGTCCCTCGAAACAAGGATGACTTGCTTCCACGCCAAAAAAGGATGAGTTCACAGGTGTTTCAGTGAAGGACCCGAACTACATCCTCAAGGGTGAAAGATGCCTATGCATGGATTTTTTTAACATGTGGTGGCCGTTGCACACCAGCCACCACACGGGCTTGACAGAGCTAGGTCTTGGTCCAGTGGCAAGGGTTAACCAAGACGATTGAAGACCAGCTCTGCTGCACGGA
Source organism: Pristiophorus japonicus (assembly GCF_044704955.1). NCBI lineage: Eukaryota > Metazoa > Chordata > Chondrichthyes > Pristiophoridae > Pristiophorus > Pristiophorus japonicus. The sequence continues at coordinate 107,714,119 of NC_091981.1, forward strand.
CCTAGTGTGAACACATATCGCAGTGTGGGCTGGCCCGTGCTGCCCTGGGCCCTTGGCCCTGAACTCACACCTCCCCTGGGCCCCAATCACATCCCTCTACAGTCTCTCATTGCTCCTTCGCCCTGATTTCCCTGCTCCTGCTGTATCTGCCCACGCTCCAATCACCGACCTGGACCTTCGCTGCCGTCACCCTCCTGCACCAGCTCGTGCTGCTCCCTGAAGTGATATGCCTCCACACTGCTACCCGAGGCCTCCACGCCACTCCTTTTATGGCTCTGACCTGCTGCTGGTGTTCTCACGCAGGTCGGGGCCTCCATGCTGCTCCCCGAGGCCACCTCACCACTCCTTTTATGGCCCCGACCTGCTGCTGGTGCGTGAGAACAACTGTATAGGGTGTTGGTGAAGCCACACCTGGAGTACTGCGTACAGTTTTGGTCTCCGTATTTAAGGAAGGATATGCTTGCATTGGAGGCTGTTCAGAGAAGGTTCACTGGGTTGATTCCAGAGATAAGGAGGTTGACTTATGAAGATAGGTTGAGTAGCTTGGGCCTCTACTCATTGGTGTTCAAAAGAATGAGAAGTGATCTTATCGAAACATATAAGATAATGAGAGGGCTCGACAAGGTGGATGCAGAGAGGATATTTCCACTCATCCGGGAAACTAAAACTATGGGGCATAGTCTCAGAATAAGAGGCCACCCATTTAAAACTGAGATGAGGAGGAATTTCTTCTCTCAGAGGGTTGTAAATCTGTGGAATTCTCTGCCCCAGAGAGCTGTGGATGCTGGGTCATTGAATATATTTAAGGCAGAGATAGACAAATTTTTGAGCGATAAGGGAATAAAGGGTTATGGGGAGCGGGTAGGGAAGTGGAGCTGAGTCCATGATCAGATCAGCCATGATCTTATTAAATAGCGGAGCAGGCTCGAGGGGCCATATGGCCTACTCCTGCTCCTATTTCTTATGTTCTTAAATAAACTAATTTGGACTGATTTAAGTGTGAAATAAATTTATGCAAATAAAGCAATTGTGTGGACTAAGTAGATCTCTCATATACATCACACAGAAATTTTTTTTACATATACCTGCGATAACATTGGACTAAGAATTCATTTGGCTGTTACGTGCAGTGATACTATAAATGTATTTAAGAAGAGTTTTTCTGTTCAGTAATTCTAATGAGATCAAACACATGCCAAAAGAATGTATTTTATGATTTTAATAAAAATACAGATCAGAGGAAATTTTTGCATATTTATAATCTTTCTCTACATATTAACCAGAGGAAAGCTTTCCTTGTAATTATCACGCTACTTAGAGAAAGATTTGCATTCATATAGCACTTTATCATGTCTCTGAGAAATGTCAAAGTGTTTCAGTCAAATTAGTTTAGCTGCTATAACTGTTATTTTGGTAACAGTTTATAACCAATTTGCACACAACAAGATTCCATAAACAGTCTTGAAATGAATGACCATGGGCTAGATTTTACACTTTTGTGCAGATTGCCCAAAAATGGGCGTCATTTCCGACGGGGGCGGTAAAAATGGATTTTCTGATCGCCGGCTTGTCGCCCATTCTCAAAGCCCCTAGTCTCCATTTTTGAAATTGGGCATTATCACGAGCAATATGAAATGGGCGTTAGCGTTAAATCTCTCTGACCTTCTGCCATAAAGTGTCGCCGTTCTTAGCAACAGCATGGCAACGCTTGATTCCCGCGATTCAGGAGGTCAAGGGTCATTATAACATTAGCTTAAGAGGAGATAGAAAAAGAGGGAGCTGAGAGGGAGTGAAAGCATGTGTGGGTATGGTGTGGCTGCTTTGGGAGGAAGCAGGGAAAGATTCGAGCTTTACAGCAAATTGGGAAAAAAAAATTAGCTGTTACCAGCCAGATATTTGCCCAAATTTGGTGCCTATAATGGAGGGAGAGGAGGAGGTGACAAAGTACGCTGTGGAGACTGACGCTGACGAGAGCAGTGAGCTGGGAGAGGAGCAAATTGGAGAGCGCAAGAAACCGAGGAGGTTCTTGGTTGGGGCAAATGCCTCCCTCCTGCAGGAGGTCGAGTTACGGTGGGGTGATTTGACACAGGGAGGGCGTGGGAAGCCCAGCCCAAAAGCCTACCAGAAGATATGGGCCGAGATAGCAGAGGTGGTCTCGTCGGCGAACAACGAGGTGCATGAGGGCAACCAATGCCGCAAGCGATGGAATGACCTTGTCGGATCCGCAAGAATATGTATTAGAATTATTTACATGTATTATATATTTATATAATTTGATTTGTAAGAGTCATGAGTGACTATAATCAGATGTGAGGTGTTTCACTTTTACCGGGAATATTGTACTCAAAGCCTGCGGTCACGGTGTATGTCTTTAGGTACAGAATGGTAATTATCATAATAATCATGATTACACCTATCGGTTATGTGTTGTATCAGTCTCTGTGACAGTACCTAGCAATGATATCACACAATGATCTCATCCATGTTGTCCTGTTACCTTTTACAGAAGAACTCTCGATGAATAGGTCCGAGCAGCGGCGAATGGGTGGGAGACCACCAGTCACCAGTGACATCACTGAGATGGAGGACCGGTGCTCACATTCATGGGAAGGCACCCTCGGACGGCCATGCAAGCATCTGCAGACCCTGAAGTGATGCCACATGAGTAAAGTATACACCATTGCTTGATCTAAAGTCAATTAATGCCACAATCACTCATATCTGAACAATAATATAGATGGTTTCTAAAATTGTCCTATAACTAATGCTGGCCAAATGAAAATCATTGCAATGCACAATGTGTTGATGGTCATAAAATGTGATGTCTGTGATGATTTTGATAGCGGTTGTGCTTTTGTCGTGCCGATGCTGTGTGTGGCGCTGTAATCACCTTGTGACCCTAGCACCCCCTTCTCCTCTAATAAACTCATTTGTGTTTTGCAGCTCAGCCAGTAGCGCGTCCCAAGGCAAGACCACAGAGGCCAGAAGGTGGGGGCGTGGGGCCGGACTCGCTGGTCAATCCTACATCTGCTGCTGAGGAGGTCCGATTTTCACCCGTCAATCCACTGGGTCTGTTCTCTACGGATGAGAGCGCCGACTTTGAGGAATCTGCATCGCCACGCTCCAAAAGGCATTCCACCCCAAGGCCATCTAGTGCTCCTCCGGCCATTCCCGCCTCCACTCTGGAGGTACCAGTGCCAAGCACCTTCCCACAGGACACCCCATTTGTCCCCAGAATGATGCCGGCCCCGCGGAAGTTTTGTGGATGTGGCAGGTCTGGTCCACGAGTGCCAGAAGAGAGCGGAGAGATGGTAAAGTTGTAGACATAGGTGACCAGATCCTCAATGCATTGAGGGGCATATCCCGACAGCTGGCCACCATCTCCGGCACCATGACTGAGTACGCTCCGCGGATGGCGGAGGCCCTGGAGACGATAGCCAGGAACACTGTTGGCACAGGCCTCCCAGTGGTCCCGGAGCGCGACACTCCACAATGTTCCCACCTCGGCACCCCCCGCTCCCGTACCCGTGCAACAGCCGGCTCTGCCTTCATCTCCCCAAATGAGGCACCGCCTGAGGAACTCCTCGGCCAGGCAGCATGGAGCGAGGAGGGGAAGGGGTAGAGGTGGGGAGGGGGGATGTCCGCAGATGATGGCTTTGTTATATCTCCATCTCGGTGTGTGCAATTTTTTGTACTGTATGGGGAAGGGGGCCACCCTCGTGCTTTGCATTTGTGTTCTGTGTTGCTGAACATGTTGAACATTTGATTGATGTCAATAGTCGAAAAAGTGGGGTGGGGGTGGGGTGTTTTTGCCCGTGATACTTATGATTTCAGACCAATGGTCGTATTAAATGTTTTTTATTCAACATAACCTCGTTGCGCATTGTCTCAGATAGCTGGACCGTTACACACTGGTGATTCCTTAACATGAAAGGGTATCATTAAATTTAACTTGAATCAATTAAACTTTAACTGGCACCAAGGTGATGCCCACCATTGATGTCTGAGCTGCACACACAACAATGTACCAGCTTTGTCAATTACAGCAGCGTTCTTTCAGACAAATCGCTCATTTATGAGCTCCTGACGTAAGAGTCTTGCAACTATATAGCCACCACAGGCCCTTTCCTGCCATCTGGAAGGGTGCGTGGGCATGGTTGCATAGCCAGCCTGATTGTCTGGCCCTAGGTCAGCATCCAGCCCCTCGTCCTCCTCTTCCTGTCTCTCCTGAGGTGGACCATCAGTCCCTTCTGGCAATTCTTGTCCCCTCCTGATAGCCAGGTTGTGCAGCATGGAGCACACGACCACGAATTTAGCTACTTGCTCAGGGTTGTATTGTAGCTCCCCTCCTGAGTGCTCCAGTCATCTAAAGCGCTGCTTAAGCACACTAATTGTTTTCTGGACCACATTGCTTGTGGCTCTGTGGCTCTCGTTGTATCGCCTCTCGGCTTTGGTGTGGGTGTCACGCAGGGGGGTCATCAGCCAGGTGGCTAGGCCATATCGGTTTTCACCAACCATCCAGCATTGTCCTTGTGGCTGACTGTTAGACATGTCAGAGACAGCGCTCTCATGCAGGATGTGAGCCTCATCGAAGCTACCCGGACATTTGGTATTCACTGCCATTATTATCTGGTTGTGGTCGACAACTAGTTGGACCTTTCAGGGAGTGAAATCCTTTTCTGTTATGAAAAAGCTCTGGGTCCTGAGAAGGTGCACGCATGGCGATGTGAGTGCACTGTATTGCTCCCTGCACCCTGGGGAACTTAGCAATGCGGGAGAATGCTCCAGCCCTGACTGTCTGAGCCTCTGTGGTCATGGGGAAGCTGATAAAGTCCATCCTACGCGCGTACAGGGCCTCCGTGACCTGTCTATGCCGCGATGTTTGGCATGGTGAAACAGAGGGGAAATGTCAACTGCGGAGACCTGAAAGGAACCGGACGCGTGGAATGACAGTGCTGCGGTGACCTTGACCTCGACAGACAGTGATGTCCTGAAGGTGATGGCAGGCTGCAGATCTGTCCTGATGAGCTGGCATATTTCAGTGATCACCATTTGTGGAAGCGCAGTCTCCGAAGGCAGGTGTTCTCGGACACATCGAGGTAAGACCTCTTCTCCCTGTAAGTGCGGGTGTGTATGATTTAATCCTCCTCTTCATTCTGGTATGTCTTAGATTGGGCACATAATGGTGTGCATTAGATGTTGTGCCATTTGCACTCTGCAGCATCTGCATAGTAATTGATGCAGGCTGAGAAATGGCTGCCCCATTACAATAAAAGTATAATACCGATTGATCAGAACAATAACTTCAACACTAAAAGACATCTACAGTAAAACCCAATCGTCCACAGTCTGAAAAGATGTCTGTTGAGATGGTAACTTCACCTGAGAAGAACTCCAGAGTCAATCCAAACTCCTCTGAAGTTGCAGCGACCTGCGATTTGAAAAATGTCCACACCGCTGTGATTAGTTCAAAACAGTTCTACTTTTTCAGAGCGGTGTTTTGGGCGAGTGATATTGTGGGCGAGATGTGTGCGAGGTGGTGAAAGTGACGCTGGGCGATATACTGGGCATTAGTTTTGGCAATTTTGATCTTTACGACAAACAAAAGTGGGCGGTCGGTATTATTGAATCTCGGCATTAATTACGTGCCAAAAGTAATGTTGGGCGATATTATGGGCGTTGGTTTCACCCATTCTGATGATTCCGTCAAAAGAAAGTGGGCGTGCGGTAATATTTTTTCCCGGTGTTACGTACATGGTGAAAGTAATGCTCACCGATAAGTGCCCGAAAAATGGGTGTCAGTTTCCATTTTGTGGCTAAATGGGCGTTACACCTCATTTCAGCGGTAAAATGGACGTTAAGTGGGCGTTATGCATGCAAAAATAATGGAAAATCTAGCCCCATATATTGGTTACAGGGAACATACTAGCCATGACAACAATAGAACTTCATTCTCTTCTTCAAAAATTGTCATGGGATTATTAACACTTACCTGAACAGACAAATGGGGTTTCAGTTTAATGTCTGATCTGAAGGACGGCACTTCCTTCAATGCAGCAATCAGTACTGCAGTGGAGTGTAAACCCAGATTAGGAGCTCAAGTCTTGCACTATGTTAAGTACTTAATTCTATTGCAAAAACCGACCATAAATCTACTATATTCAGACACCCAATGGCAGTAGTGATAGGCTGGATTTTTGGTTTCTCCATTTTCGGGGTGAAAACGGTGGCAGGGCGGGAAAATTACTGCCCAATTAGCATTACCGATTAATTGCTTAACCTTCAGCATTTGGGGTCTGTGCCAGTGGCAAAAACGTGATCCTCACCAACTTTAGTGCGAGACCAAGAGCGCTCTGAGAGGGGCCTTGGGAGGTGGAAGAAAAAAATTCAAAAAAACATTCAAAAAACATTACCAACACCCTTACCTCACAAAGTGCTGCAAAATTATAAAATAATTAAAAAATAAAAACTTTAACTTACCTTTTTTTCAGTTTATTCAACTTACCGTCGCTGACAGGGCCGTGTCATCACGCTAACCCTCTTCTCAATTTTCCTCGCTGCAATGCTCCAATTCACACTCAACAAGCTCCCCACTGGAGTGGAACTAAACTACAGAACCAGTGGGAACCTGTTCAACCTTCATTGCCTCCAGGCCAGGTCTAAGACCGTCCCTACCTCTGTCGTCGAACTACAGTACGTGGACAACACATGCGTCTGCGCACATTCAGAGTCTGAACTCCAAGTCATAGTCAACATCTGCACTGAGGCGTACGAAAGCATGGGCCTTACACTAAACATCTGTAAGACAAAGGTCCTCCACCAGCCTGTCCCTACCACACAGCACTACCCCCCAGTCATCAAGATCCACGGCGCGGCTCTGGACGACGTGGACCACTTTCCATACCTCGGGAGCCTGTTATCAACAAGGGCAGACATCGACGACAAGATTCAACACTGCCTCCAGTGCGCCAGCGCAGCCTTCGGCCACCTGGCGAAAAGAGTGTTCGAAGATCAGGCCCTCAAATCTACCGCCAAGCTCATGGTCTGCAGGGCTGTTTTAATACCCGCCCTCCTGTATGGCTCAGAGATGTGGACCATATACGCTGGAGAAATACCACCAACGATGTCTTCGCAAGATCCTGCAAATCCCGTGGGAGGACAGATGCACCAACGTTAGCGTCCTCGACCAGGCCAACATCCCCAGTATCAAAGCACTGACCACACTTGACCAGCTTTGCTGGGCGGGCCACATTGTTTGTATGCCTGACACAAGACTCACAAAGCAAGCGCTCTACTCGGAACTCCTACACGGCAGGCGAACCCAAGGTGGGCAGAGGAAAGGTTTCAAGGACACCCTCAAAGTCTCCTTGATAAAATGCAACATCCCCGCCGACACCTGGGAGTCCCTGGCCAAAGACTGACCTAAGCGGAGAAAGTGCATCCGGGAGGGCATTGAGCACCTCGAGTCTCATTGCCGAAAGCATGCAGAAACCAGGCGCAGGCAGCGGAAGAAGAGTGCAGCAAACTAGTCCCAACCACCCTTTCCTTCAATGACTATCTGTCCCACCTGTGACAAAGACTGTAATTTCCGTATTGGACTGTTTAGTCATCTAAGAACTCATTTTTAGAGTGGAAGCAAGTCTTCCTCGATTTCAAGAGACTGCCTATGATGATGATGTTTCCCCTGGCGGTCATCGAGCCGCAGTGTACGGGTCGGGTGAGTCTTGAAACTTGGACAGTGTTGCAATGCGAGCCATTACACCTCTGGCACAGCTCTCCCCAGTGGTGCTTCTAAGTGGCGCCGCTAAAAACGAACCGAGGATTGCGACCGGGCGAAAAGCAGCTGAGCGCCCCATTTTTTGCTGCGGAGAATCAAAACGCGGCGAAAACCCGGTCGCAAACTACCCAAAAATCCAACCCATTATCTGCTTGTATGGAATTGAACTGGTTTTGAGACATTCCTTACATATGTTGAGGGAGAAATTTGTCATTGCACTAATTTTCCAAACTAAAAGCATCAATTTTGGGACACAATATCCTGCACAACCTGTGCCTACATTATAGGTGCTGCCATATTGGTAAAGGGAGCTTTGCAGTTATCCCTGATGGCCATCTAAAATGGTTAAAGCATATGTTAATGAATGGCCTAGTGCCTGTTTAAGGACACCTCTGCAAAATTAGGCAGATCTGAAAGGAGCAGCTATTGGACCCGCTCCTCTCAAGTTTCCAGCTCTACATGCGGCCCAATCAGTGGTCCTAAAATGGAAGCTGGAGGCAGGCACCAAATAGTAATTTAAAAAAAAACGTACGTTAATGTGGATCAGGGAGGAGCAGGAGTGGATCCCCCCACCTGCACAGCCTCCTACTGCAGGCTGCGACCGGCAAGCCGCCTCTGGAAGCATGATAATCGCTGACTGCTCAGTTATTAAAATGAGGCCTGAGGCCTGAGGCCCATCCTCGGGTGAGCCTTGGGCCTTCAGCTTTTGGCGTGCTCTCTGCAGCACTGCCTTTCCTTTGGCTAAAATCGAGTCGAGACTGTAATATAGCTCCACCTAGTGGACAACCAATGTAATACAACTACTGCTATAGATAATAAAAGGGTTATGTGATATAGTCACATGATACATTGGAGCCATCTTGTATAGTGTGTTTGTTAGTGATGTCGTAAAGAATATATCACATTGGAGATTGAGGATAGGTTTTCTGGATTCCCTAGCTGAATTTTTTTGCGGGATGATCCAGTCAACCAACAGACTGATTTTGAGAGGTTCTTTGTTTTGCAGAAGAGCTAAAAAAATCCAAGGTAAATTTCAAGCACACTTGGCTGAACCGCCAGAGTCCAGATGGCTGTGCCTATGAGAATAATGGGGTGCTTGGGTGAGTTCCATCGCAACTGAGAGACTTTCGGAGCAGATGTGGAGTGGCTAGAAATGTTTTTCACCGCAAATAGTATCATTGAAGTCGCCAATGTGATGATGAAAACCATAACCAATTGGTTTTAGAAAGAAAACGAGCTATTTTCAAGACTGAAGCATGTGTATGAAACCCTGAAAAATTTGCTTGTTCCCGTCAAGCCAAAGAACACACCACTGATGGAGATTCTAAACAAGTTATAACAACACTACAGTCCTGAGTCCCTGTAAAATTACAGAAAGTTATCATTTTGGAACACAACATCAGTTGCATGATGAGGGTATCAGTGAATACATTGTAGCTTTAAAAAAGCTATCCATTCACAGTCATTTCAGAAACTTTCAGGACCGAGCATTACATGATCGCTTTGTTTGTGGGATGAAAAATGAAGCAATCAGAAGGAAGTTGTTGATAACCCATAACTTGACTTTTGATTTAGCTTGTCAAACTGCTAGGTCGATGGATATGGCTGACCAATACTCCCGAGAATTTCACGCCATTTCCAGTCATCAGAGAACTGAGGTGAATCACCTGCGGGTTAAAACAAAAAGGCAGTTGGGCCCCAAGGCTTCAGCAACTGGTCAAGATAACGGCGCATAGAAGTTGTGCTGTCGGTGTCTGGGGTAACACATTGCACAAAGCTGTCCATATGTGAAGGCAGAGTGTTTCTTCTGCAAGAAAACTGGGCATAATACAAAGACATGCTGACTGAAGAATAAACTGATGTTCAATGCTATAAGTAGAAATCACCATAGACTACATAGCATTGCGGAGAAGCAACAAGATGAGGAGGTTCTGGAGGTACACATCATCAGGAGCACGAGGGTACCTAACAACAATTTGCAAAGTATCGCCATCCAAGTAGATGTTGCAGGAACCAGGATACCTATGGAAATCGACACTGGTGCATCCACGAGCGTAGTACCAGAATCGCTATATCTTGACAAGTTGCGTGATTTTCCATTGGAGAAATCGAAGAACTGCGAGGCTATTCAGGAGAGCAAATCCCTGTTGTAGGACATATCACCGTACCAGTGAAATACAAAGTTCAGTTTCGGAGCATGACTCTCATTGAGGTGGCAGGAGACAAGCCTGCCTGAAGAGGTGGAAATTGGTTGGGATCACTGAAGCTGGATTGGAATGAGATTTTTCGTGTTGAAATGAGATTTGCATCGCAGGATGATGGCATCAAGCAGTATCCGAAGGTATTCTGTGAAACAGACAGTCCGATCCAAGACTTCAAGGTGAGTGTCAGAGTGCGGAAGGACGCTAGACCAGTTTACTGCAAGCCACGTCCCGTACCACACACACACTCAAGGAGAAAGTTGAGAAAGAACTGTATTTTTGTATAATATATTTGATAATAGGCCGCAATTTTCTTCAGAAGAATTTGCACAGTTCATGAGCAGAAATGATGTGAAACATACCAAAGTTCTACCGTACCACCCTGCTTCAAATGGTGCAGCAGAGCACACAGTACAAATTGTAAAACGTGACCTCATCAAGCAAATGTTGGATCCAAATCCAAAGAAACGGCAGTTGTCGTTGGATCACAAACTAGCAAATTTTCTAATTACTTATCATAATACTTCTCATACAACTACTGGTAGAACACCAGCAGAGTTTTTCTCAAACGACAGCCATGAACCAGGTTCTCATTGTTAAAACCAAACCTGCCACAGTCAGTAGAAGAGAAACAATCGAGAGAGAAAGAGAGTCATGATAAAGGTAGAGTAAGAGAGGGAAGTATGAAATTGAATCAGAAGGTTAGCGTGAAGAACCATCACCATAAATGGTTAAAGTGGTTACCAGTAAGAGTAGTGAAGATTTGAGGCCCTCGCACATATTTGGTCTAGATGTTTGATCATGGAAAGGTTAGGTTTGTTCACATTAATCATATTTTACCTACAGATGTGGAAGGAGTTGAAAGTTGGAATGATTCGATTATTTCTGATGAGTCAGATAATCTTGTTACAAGTAGTGTACAAAAACCAAATCCTACATCAGATGTACTAGAAACAAGTCCAAGAATAAGTCAGAATTTAAGTCTGAGTCCGAGTCAGGTAGACAAAAATTCTGAAGTTATAGAGAGTTCAACGGTAGATCAAGAGTTACCCTTGGCGAAAAACTTTCCTCAGGCTCAGCCTAGATTGAGTCTAAGTCCTAAAACAAGTGTAAAGTTCTGTTCATGAGAGAAGGCATCATCTTCCAAACAGAAAATCAGTGGTTAAGTTTGAATATGTAAATATGGCAAAATAAGTCCATGGGCAGATCACCCAAAAATGGGCATTATTTCCGGCATGGACAGTAAAAATTGGGTTTTCAGATCGCCGGCTTCTTGCCCATTCTCAAACCACCTAGTCTCCATTTTTGAAATTGGACGTTACCGCGAGCGATATGAAATAGGCGGTAGCGTTAAATCTCTTTGACCTTCTGCCGTAAAGTGTCACCGCCCTTAGCAATGGCATGGCAACGCTCGATTCCCGCAATTCAGGAGGTCAAGGGTCATCATTACATGCGCAGAAGAGGAGACAGAGAGCGAGGGAGCTGAGGGGGATTGAAAGCGTATGTGGCTGTGGTGTGTGCTTGTTTGGCTGTTGTGGGAGATTCACCAGCAGCAAAAAGCCTACTAAGCACCAAGAACATAGTTGGCACCGAGTTTTTGTCCAACAAATAAGATATAACATGGAAGGGATGGTGGAGGTCCTGGAGCTGGTAGCCAGGAACACTGGTGGCAGAGGGCTCCCAGTGGTCCCGGAGAGCGGCACTGCACCCCAAGGTGCCGCACCCCCATTGCCAATGATATATGAGAGCCAGGAGTAACATCTTGCTTCTGGCTCGGAGCATGTTCCCATCTCGGGACCGTCTTCTCTCGTATCCATCCTATTGTGTTCCTAACCGATGAGGCTGCACACAGGGAGGTTAAAGTAACAGTGACCTCAGTCTTTAATAAGATACTCCAGAGTGAGGAACAGGCTTTAGGGAACGGCTTACATACAGTGCTCCCAAGGGATGCTGGGATTCCTTGGGACTTCAGGGGATGAGCTCCCTGGTGGCGGAACATGGGAGTGCATGCTTTACAGATACACAACATCACTCCCCCCCCGCCGCAAAGTTAAAGTGAAAACTATTTCCAAGGTGAGGTGGTCGGGAGCCTTTCTTTCCCTGCTGGACCGCCTCGGTACAAATGTCTGTTCTGGTGTGTTGGCTGTGCCCTCGCTGGGCTGGCATGTTGTTGGCCCTGCAGGGCTGCTAGGTGAGCCTGGCCTTGCTGGGCTGTTGGGCGTGATGGGTTTGATTTCCTGGTCCGGCGTGGTGTCGTTGATCCTTTGGGTGTGTGTTGTGGGCTCGAAAAAGGTGGTGTCTGCTGTGGGTTGTTCAGGGCAGTCTGTGAACCGCAGCCTTGTTTGGTCCAGGTGCTTTCTGCAAATTTGTCCATTTTCTAGTTTGACTACAAACACCCTATTCCCTTCTTTAGCTACACCGTGCCCGCGATCCACTTGGGACCATGTCCATAGTTTAGCACATACACAGGGTCATTCAGATCAATTTCCCGTGACACAGTGGCGCAACCATCGTTTACATTTTGTTGCTGCCAGCTGCTCTCTACCTGATCATGCAGGTTGGGATGAACCAGCGAGAGTCTGGTTTTAATTGTCCTTTTCATGAGTAGCTCAGCCGGGGGCACCCCTGTGAGCGAGTGGGGCCTTGTGCGGTAGATGAGCAGTACTCGGGACAGGTGGGTTTGGAGTGAGCTTTCTGTGACTCGTTTAAGGCTCTGTTTGATTGTTTGTACTGGCCGCTCTGCCTGCCCATTAGAGGCTGATTTAAACGGGGCCGAGGTGACATGTTTGATCCCATTGCGGGTCATGAATTCTTTAAATTCGGCACTGGTGAAGCATGGCCAGTTGTCACTGACCAGTATGTCAGGCAGGCCGTGGGTGGCAAACATGGCCCTCAGGCTTTCAATGGTGGTGGTGGCGGTGCTTCCCGACATTATTTCACATTCAATCCATTTTGAAAAAGCATCCACCACCACCAGGAACATTTTACCGAGAAACAGGCCCACATAGTCGACATGGATCCTCGACCATGGTCTGGGGGGCCAGGACCACAAACTTAGTGGTGCCTTTCTGGGGGCGTTGCTCAATTGAGCACATATGCTGCATTGCCGTACACAGGATTCTAAGTCAGAGTCGATACCGGGCCACCACACATGGGATCTGGCAATCGCTTTCATCATTACGATACCCGGGTGTGTGCTGTGGAGATCCGAGATGAACGTCTCCCTGCTCTTTTTTGGTAGCACTACATGGTTACCCCACAACAGGCAGTCTGCCTGAATGGACAGCTCGTCCTTTCACCGCTGGAACGGCTTGATTGGCTCTTGCATTTCAACGGGGATGCTGGCCCAGCTTCCATGCAGTACACAGTTTTTTACTAGGAACAGCAGAGGATCTTGGCTGGTCCAAGTCTTAATCTGGAGGGCCGTGACAGGTGAGTTATCATTTTCAAATGCTTCCATGAACATCAACAAGTCTGCGGGCTGCGCCACCATCAACAAGTTTGCAGGCTGCACCATTTCCACCCCCGTGGTGGGCAATGGCAGCTGGCTGAGAGCATCCGCACAGATCTCGGTGCCTGGCCTGTGGCGGATGGTATAGTTATACACTGATAGCACCTTTGTATGCGGGCTGAGGCATTAATATTTATCTCCTTGTTTTCAGCGAACAGGGATGTGAGGGGCTTGTGATCGGTTTCCAGCTCAAATTTGAGGTAAAACAGGTACTGATGCAATTTCTTTACCCCGAACACACACGTTAATGCCTCTTTCTCAATCATGCTGTAGGCCCTCTCGGCCTTAGACAAGCTCCTGGAAGCATAGGCGACAGGTTGCAACTTCCCCGCAACGTTAGCTTGATGTAATACACACCCGACTCCGTACGATGACGCATCACATGCTAGCCCAAGTCTTTTACATCGGTTATACAATACAAGCAGCTTGTTGGAGCATAAAATGTTTCTGGCTTTCTCAAAAGCAATTACTTGGTTTTTTTCCCCATACCCAGTTCTCACCTTTGCGCAATAACACATGTAGGGACTCTAAGAGGGTGCTTAACCCCGGTAGGAAGTTACCAAAATAGTTGAGGAGTCTCAGGAACGACTGCAGCTCCATGACGTTCTGTGGCCTGGACGCATTCCTGATAGCCTCTGTCTTGGCGTCTGTGGGCCGAATGCCGTCCGCCGTGATCTTTCTCCCCAAAAACTCCATTTCTGTTGCCATGAAGACGCATTTCGACCTTCAGCCGCAGCCCTATGCGATCCACTCGCTGAAGGACCTCCTCCAGGTTTTGTAGGTGCTTGGCGGTGTCCCGACCCGTGACCAATATGTTGTCCTGAAAGACCACTGTGTGTGGTACCGACTTGAGTAGGCTCTCCATGTTTCTCTGGAAGATCGCTGCAGCCGACCGAATTCCAAATGGGCATCTGTTGTAGATGAACAGTCCCTTGTGCGTGTTGATGCAGGTGAGGCCCTTTGAAGACTCCTCCAGCTCCTGCATCATGTAGGCCGAAGTCAGGTCGAGCTTGGTGAATGTCTTGCCTCCTGCCAGTGTCGCAAATAGGTCGTCTGCCTTAGGTAGCAGTATTGGTCCTGTAGCAAGAAACGATTAATAGTTACTTTATAATCGCCACAAATCCTGACTGTTCCATCACTTTTGAGTACTGGAACAATCGGGCTGGCCCACTCGCTGAATTCCACTGCGGAGATGATGCCCTCGCATTGCAGCCTGTCCAGCTCGATGTCCACTCTCTCCCTCATCATATGCCTTGTGGTGAATGGGTCGTGCCTCTGGGACCAAGTGGATCTGCACCTTCGCCCCGGAAAAGTTTCCAATGCCTGGCTCAAAAAGGGAAGGAAATTTGTTAAGAACCTGGCTACATGAGGCCTCATCGACATGTGATAGCGCTCGGATGCCATTCCAGTTCCAGCGGATTTTGCCCAGCCAGCTCCTTCCAAGCAGTGTGGGGCCATCGCCCGGGACAATCCAGAGTGGCAGTTCGTGCACCGTGCCCTCGTAGGTGACCTTGACCATGGCGCTGCCCGGGACAGTGATAAGCTCTTTGGTGTAAATTCTCAGTTTTGTGTGGATGGGGCTCAGGGCTGGTCTGAATGCCTAGTTGCACAACAGTCTCTCAGACATCTTTTTACTCATGATGGATTGGCTAGCGCCAGTGTCCAGTTCCATGGCTGTGGGTAAACCATTCAATTTTACATTTAGCATTATAGGTGTGTGAATGTTTAAAAATGTATAGAGACATTGAAGTTGAGAACGTGGGAATTGTATAGGGACAGTATAAGCTAACAAAGAATTCATGGAGGAATAGCCATGACATCTCAGACTCGAGACTGCGAAATGTTACAACACTAACACGTATGGAAACAAAACCCACAGCTTGCAGAAAAACCTCAAGGTCTTATTAAATCATGTTATTAACCTGAAACATTAACAGAAGGTCTTTGTTTAAAATCAGACCATACTTAGGTCGGCTTATGAGTGGACAAAGGGAAAGAGGGATCTAAGAGGATAGACTGAACTAGGATGTCACTCTAGCCCTATCTTGTTATCTTTTGCCGAAAATGTATAACCATCGTCCCTTTACAATGTAACGTCACTTTGTCCGTAGGAAGTGAGTGCGTTCGAACAGACTTGCATTCCTTCTGTCTGATAAAGTCCCCGATCGGGATTTGCTTTTTAAATAAAAGCTTGCTTTGTTTAAAGCACAAACGGTATTCGTTTCAGTAATTTTGCTGAACCAGATTGAGGTAAAAGAATCCAGAAATCAACATTTGGTGTCAGAAGTGGGATCTCAACGGACGACTGCTGAAAACTTGCGAATTAAGAGCCAGACTAGCCTTGGACGAGACGAGGGGAAAGTGGCCACTGGAGTGAGTATGATTTCAATACTGCTCCAGTTTCCCCCGGTTTCAAAAGTCTGAGGAAAGTTTAGCCACTCGCTGGTTCTCAGGTAGTGTCTGAACGAGATCCAGGACAATCTGGTGAATACCTTTCAAACTTAGAATAGGGATAGAGATAGGGAAATTGCGCAGTGACGCAAACCAAGCGGCGACTTGGAAAGATAGGTTATAGTTAGAGCTAGATAGGGATAGATGATCAATCATGGATCCAAAAATTAATAGGAAAGAAAAGAGACTCTTGTGAACATCTGTTTAAATGAGAAATGCTTCTGTGATTTTTACTGTAAAAAAAAAGCCGGGGAGTTGTGGTTTGTTTTATCTCCACCTACTTTTTCAAACAGAATGAAAGTTTTTTTTAACCCTTCGTAGTGTTGTCCTGTATGTGGGAAGTTTAAGAGTGTGAACCTTATTGAATTACGTATATTCGAATGATAAGTTATGGAGCCAGGAAATGCACAAAGGATAGGTTTGTTGAGTAAAAAAAAAAGAAAAAATTACATGGTCCCGGTGGTTAAAAAAAAAGGATTTAACATGCTCACTTACTTGTCGAAAGAAAACATTCAGAGAAGGCACAGCAAAACAACTGAGATGGATTCAAAAGGATTCAAAAAAATATATTATATTAAATAACACGACCTTGAGGCTGGAACAATTGAGATAACGAAAAGCAGTCCACAGCCTACGTGCCAGACTTCTCTCTAGTTATGGAAAAGACAAAAAAAAAAAGTAACGTACTAAATAGGT
Source organism: Pristiophorus japonicus (assembly GCF_044704955.1). Taxonomy (NCBI): domain Eukaryota; kingdom Metazoa; phylum Chordata; class Chondrichthyes; family Pristiophoridae; genus Pristiophorus; species Pristiophorus japonicus. The sequence goes on from NC_091981.1 coordinate 107,730,755, forward strand.
GCTGGAAAAAAAATGTTCTGAGATTTTAAATTATGAGAAAAATTCCACTGCTGTCTAAAAAAAAATCACTCCTCTCCAGTTGGCAGAAAAACTCCATTAAATTAGGGCTTTCATTGACTGATTGGATTTAAACTGCGCAGTGACGCGAAAGGATAGGGAAATTTGGAGACTAAAAGAAATTAAATAAGGCTCATAAGAAATCAAATTTAGAAAATTAGGCTCACAGGGAATTAAGTAAGGCTTATGGGGAATTAAATAGAGGATAGGTGTTCAAGTCAGGTGTGACGTCGACCTCGTATATCACTTGGCCCGTCTAGGCACTGATTGAATTTAAATCACGCAGCAACTCAAAAGGTAGGGCTAGATAAGTGCGCGGTGGCGCGAACGCGCAGCGGCGTGGGATGTGCAGTGGCGCGAGCGTGCGGCCGAGTGAACGTGGGCTGACGCAGACGCGCAGCAGCGTGAAACGCGTAGCGACGTGAGACGTGAGGCGGCGCGAGCGCGCGGCCAAGTGAACGTGGGCCGACGTGAACGCGCAGCAACGTGAACCGCGGGGTGATATCAAAGTCAGTGCTGGTTTCAGTAAGTCTGTTTATTTTAAGTGTTTCAAATCGTGCGGCGACGCGAACCGCGGGCCGACGCGGAAATCAGTGTTAGATTTAGTAAAGTCTGTTTATTTTAAGTGTTTCAAATCGCGCAGCGACACAAACCGTGGGGCGATGCGGAAATCAGTGTTAGTTTTAGTAAAGTCTGTTTATTTTGAGTTTGTTCAAAGTCAGTGTTAGTTTCAAATCGCACGACGACATGAACGCGTAACGACACGGTAATACGAGGGACAGCGTGAAAATGGGTAATCAGTTGGATAAAACAATGGATGCGGATAGTCTGCTACAAAAGTTATGTGAGGAATTCCCTGAAAGAGCTGAAGACTTTAGAAAATTATCAGGAGCCCTGAACAAATTATTAGGAGATGACCAGTGGCCTCTAGGTGGCACTAGAAGCGTAGAGGTAGCAAAAAAAGCACAGGGATTAATTTGGAGAAGGGGACGAGGAAAAGGGGGCAAAAATTTAATTGCAACATGGCGACACTATTGTCAAAAATTAAAAGATGCATCACTTCTGTCAAGATGGCAAATAAATGCTATTAAATTGGGACTCTCATTGACAGAGGGAACACATGTTAAAACTGTAGACGTCTTAAAAAAAAGAATGTGCGTATGAGAAACTTACTAAGAGATCCTCTGGGACCTCTGAGAAAGGTATTGACCGACTACGTAGTCAAATGGCTGGCTTTGTGTTAACCGAGGCTGATGATGAAATTGATGAGTGGTCACTGACTCAGCGCCCAACGGCGCCTCCCGCACCCCCTGGCCCCTTGCTCCAGTCCTCTTCCCAACACCCTCCACCTTACACTCCGGCGAGAGGCGTTAGAAATAACCCCATACCACCAAAGCAACAAACCCAAACTGACTCCTCATCCTCTGATAGCGATTCGGATCCCCAGTTCACAAGCAATATAGCCGAAAGGACCAGATCTCACACTCGAAAGGGCAGAACTATATCTCGCTATCACAGACAGTCCCGTAAATCTTCTAGTCAATCTACCAGTCCAAGTTGTGAAAGACATAGCAAACACCCCCGCCGATTGAGACGCAGAACTGTCAAGCAGTCAGACAGCTCCGAAACATCCTCCGACCTAGAAATGATTTCCAAGATTCCAAAGTCCCGACACCAATTTCCTGTCAGACCAATGCCAAACCCTGATGCACAACAAGCTGCAGACCACCCCACTATAGATGTCTATGTGATCTTCGAACAACTATTTCAGTTTATAATGCAGAATCAAGGGACCTGTGGGCCCTGGTAAAGCAAACCCTGAGCCCAACTGAGCATGCCCAATTTCTAACTCACCTAGGACGTGCTACTCATGATGCATTGTTGGTTGCTCACCCTAACGATGTCCAGGATCACCTAAACGCTATCTTTAATGCTCTCACCACGACCCTTCAGAAGCCCATCAGTATGGCCGCAGTATTAGAAACTAAACCCAAACGAGAAGAAACTGCCGATGAATTCATGGAAAGATTTATTGAAATATACGGAAGTCAATCAGGAGATAATGCCTTCAGGGCAGGAGAGGATTCTCCTCAATTCTGCGCTATCCTACTTCAGTGCCTGCCCTATTCGGTTGCTCACGCTATCCGGACAAATAATTGGGCAGATAATAGTAAAGCCCAGATGGAAAGGGCGGTTAAATATTATTGGCAGGAAAAGAAAGGAGAGGGGGGAGGTGCGCCCCAACCCGGGTCAAAACTGAATACGTGACTAGAAAGGAAGAGCCGCCTCAGGTGGAAGGACCAAAACCCGACCCAAGGGGATACCAGATGGAACCGCAGTATTGTGTGCAGGGTTGGGTGGATAAACAGGGATACGGTTATATCAACACCCAAATGGCCTGGGCCCTGCTAATTACGGACTGCCCTACTGTCCCCGGCCTGGTATGGGAAGAGGTCGGGGCTGGGAAAGACGAGGTGGATGCTTTATTTGTGGGCAAGAAGGACATTGGAATAGAAATTGTCCCTCCCGTCAGCACGAAAAAGGAAGAGGAGGAAGAGGAGGGGGGCAAGGGGGGAGAGGACGGGGATCTTACACTAACTTCTCCCAGAACAACCCCTTTGGCCAACCGTCCCCCAATTCGTATTGACTACGCAGCTTGATTGTGCAGGGACCCTCCCCGGATGACGAACCGATGATATTGTTAAAAATTCGGAATGAGTGGCAACCCTTCTTGATAGATACGGGAGCCTTCATGTCTTCTGTACAATCAAAGCTTAAACTCCCCGCCTTCACTGAACCACAGCGACTGTCAGGATTCCTGGGACAAGTCTCTACATTCCCGGTGTCAGAACTGGTTAAAATGGGTTACCAGGAAGAATCGGTGGAACATCGATTTGTTATCACAACCAATCTGGACTGTAACTTGATGGCTAGCGACCTCCTCTGCAAATTCCAGTTGCATTTGGAGTGTGGAGATGATGGGATTATTGTAAAACAGGGAACCCTTAAGCGGCAGTATACCACTAGAACCCCTCAATGGTGGTCTCTGGACCTGCCGCAGGCACCCTATCACGTGACCCTAGCATACGATCCCAGTGGAAATGGGAAGACCTCTTCACTCCAGCAATCGATGTCCCCCATGCTCAGAGGCAGAGCAAAATCTCACCTTTGCTTGGGCCAGGCACCAGAGAACAGACCAGTGCAGCACCTGAGGCACAACTGCGTGGCAATGATCCGACTGGAACGATCTAAAAATACCTTCCCAGCTCCAGTGGCAGGACTCCTGGGGAAGAAGATCAATTTCATAGGTACCCTTCCAGCGGTTGTGGCAGAATCGCGGGAGAGAAGGATCAAGGCAGTCAACCTCGAGGACAGAGGCAAGATGGCGTTCCTGCTGCAGCGAGGGGCAGAGTGGTTGAAAAAAGAGCCCCACCACGCTAAAGATTTGGAAGTTATGGTGCGCCAGGCTATAGACGAGGCTGACCCTACCAGCCGGGATGTGCAAATACCTGACTATGTGGATCCTCATGTGTGATCAGAGGACCACTCCTAAGTGGGTTATACTCCCATTGATCCGATTGAGATCCCAGTGCAGGGTAATGTGGACTGGCCCTCTATCCGACAGAACCCATTGAAATCACAGGCAATCCTAAACTGACCTTTCGGCACTGTACTGCAATTAATCCGGCCTGTTTTCTTACTGAGCCACCCCAAGATGAGGAAGAACCCAGTCATGATTGTTTATCTTTAATTTAAGAGGCCACATCAGTCAGGGAAGATTTTGTTGATGTACCAATTGAAGATCCAGACTGTATTATGTATGTTGACGGAATTAATCCAGAAGGTACACGAATCTCAGGATACAACATAGTAAACCAGGAGAATCAGGTCTTGGAATCTGCCGCTTTTGAAACTGCCTATTCTGCCCAACAAGCTGAACTATTCGCCCTCACCCGAGCCTGTATCTTGGCCAAAGATCTCAAAGTCAATATCTATACCGACTCTAGGTATGCCTTTGGGGTGGCCCATGATTTCAGACAATTATGGAAAAATAGGGGATTCCTAACCTCACAGGGGAATGAGATATCCCATAAGCAACTAGTATCTGATTTGTTGCAAGCCCTCATGCTCCCCAAGCACATTGCCATTGTTAAATGTACCGCCCACACCACCGGAAATTCTCTGGTTGATATAGGGAACCACTGTGCTGACAAAGAGGCTAAACAGGCCTCTTGTGACCAACAGATGGTAGTGCCCAGAATGATGAGTCAGACTAAAAATCCTGCAAAGGATAAGTTAGCCTCGGAAAAACCAATGCCAACCATCCAAGATGTTATAAAAGCACAAGAGGACGCTCCTGAAAAAGAGAAACTGTTGTGGAAATATTATGGATGTACTTATGACAATTTTTCTATACTCTGGACCACTCCCGCGGAACAGACTTGCATGTCTGACGAGTTGGCTCTATGGGTTATTGAATGTATGCATTTTGCTATTCATTGTGGAGCAAGGACCACGAGTGACACACTTTTGGCTACTTGATGGCACCCATACTCCAGGCGCTCACCCAGAACATCAGTAGTCGTTGCCTGGTTTGCCAGCAACATAATCCAGGGAAGGGAGTCCCCTGTGATTGGGGTAAAACGCCCCTACCCGAAGGTCCCTTTGAGACATTTCAGTTGGACTACATTGAGTTGCAAAAAGTTCAGTGTTACAAATATGTGTTAGTAATAGTAGATGTGTTTAGCAGATGGATTGAAGCCTACCCTACCCTGGACAATAAGGCTCAAACTGTTGTTAAGGTGTTAATGAGGGAAATTGTTCCTAGATATGGTATCTCAGCTCGACTGATGACCACCTATGTTCTTTCTCTGACTCAGGCTCTGCGACTAGCTCACAACCAGGTTCAAGATGCTCACCTCGACCTCCCAGTTTTACCCGAATTGTCCCTCGTGGCACCAGGGAAGTATGGATTCGGAAGGGATTAGAGCCACAATGGGAGGGGCCTTTTCAGGTGTTACTCACTACCCCCACTGCAGCCAAGGTTGAGGGGAAAAGTGCCTGGGTTCACCTGCACCACTGCAAGCTCACCACCCTCTAACGAACCTATTTTACTGGTTATTCTAACTCCTGTTTCTGTTCCAGATTTCCTCTTCTCCATAGCTGAACAAGGCCGTTGGCATCCTAATTGGAACGTGGACCAGTTTGAACTTTTACCCTTAGTGATAGACAGCCAGCTACACCGACGGTGACCTGAGAAGAGAGACGGGAAAACTGAACTCTTTTAATCAGCAAAATAATTGGACTATTTATCTGAATCCTGAGCCATAAGATGAAACTGTCTGTATGCCACAGTCTGTATAATAGTGTTGATATATGACAGTTTCGGCACATGGGAGGGGAGACAGAGACGAGAGCTCCATGTAAACACCTTTTTGTACATTTCTTATGTTTATGCGCAAAATGGGAACTTTTCTAGATGTTGGGTGTGTTCACATTCCCTATATATTCCAAAGGGGGAATTCCTTTGCGCCCCGTTCCACTAACCCTAACTGAGACTGTCAGATGGATTCAGAGCCAAACTATCACGAGAGGAGGGGGGCCAATACAATACTGCTGAAGCTCTGGAGGGCATCACAGCTGAAATGGTAGCAATAAGGACCGTAGCATTACAAAACCGAATGGCCCTCAATTACCTGTTAGCTGAGAAAGGGGGAACGTGTGCCCTGATAGGATCTGAATGTTGCTGATAGTTCAGAAAACATAACCAATCTCGCTGATCACATGAGAAGGGAGGTGAAGAAGTTATCCACACCAGCAGAAGGATCTAGCTGGTTTGATTGGCTATCAGATGGATCTTGGAGATCCTATCTAATTGTTGGTTGCCTTAACCTTTGTTGTAAAGTAATGATGGCAAGGTTAGCAAACCCTCTTGTGGTCAAGGGCTCCCGAGTTATGATCCAACGAACTAAAGAACTACTCGACACTAACAGCAATGAACGGATGAATGCGATACTCCTAGAATGATCCTAAGTGTTATCATGGAATGATAAAAGGGGGGAATGTGAATGTTTAAAAATGTATAGAGACATTGAAGTTGAGAATGTGGGAATTGTATAGGGACAGTATAAGCTAACAAAGAATTCATGGAGGAATAGCCATGACATCTCAGACTCGAGACTGCGAAATGTTACAACACTAACACGTATTGAAACAAAACCCACAGCTTGCAGAAAAACCTCAAGGTCTTATTAAATCATGTTATTAACCTGAAACATTAACAGAAGGTCTTTGTTTAAAATCAGACCATACTTAGGTCGGCTTATGAGTGGACAAAGAGAAAGAGGGGTCTAAGAGGATAGGCTGAACTAGGATGTCACTCTGGCCCTATCTTGTTATCTTTTGCCGAAAATGTATAACCATCGTCCCTTTACAATGTAACGTCACTTTGTCCGTAAGAAGTGAGTGCTTCGAACAGACTTGCATTCCTTCTGTCTGATAAAGTCCCCGATCGGGATTTGCTTTTTAAATAAAAGCTTGCATTGTTTAAAGCACAAACGGTATTCGTTTCAGTAATTTTGCTGAACCAGATTGAGGTAAAAGCATCCAGAAATCAACAGGTGGACATTTCGTCGAAAATGTGTGCACCCCGTGTACTTCAGCATCTGCCTCCTCTCTTTGAGGCTCGAAATTGCTTTGGTCCACCATGGACCGATCTTCCTCTGCCACGTGGTGGTTAGCAGGTTTTTCAGAGCTTGCAGCTTGTTTGCAAGCTCGTTGGAGGTGCCCCATTGTTCCACAGCTCTTGCAAACATACCCTTTGAAGCGGCATGAATAGGCTGAATGGAAGCCTCCACAACGCCAACAAGGTGTGAATTGCCTTGCATTCATCCTTTGTTGGGGACTCTGAGTCATCTGGGTCACCTGAGGCCTGCTGGCAGTTGCAGACTCGTGGTTTCTGCCCTGTACATTTCTGCTCGCAAACACAGTTCCAGTTAATTTATGAACATTGCTAGCACTTGTGTGCTGAGAGATTTGTTTGGTGTTATCACTGGTGGACATAAATGCCTGTGCTATCGCAATGGCCTTACTGAGGGTCGGTGTCTCTACAGTCGTAGGATGGTCTCGTGGCCAATGCCCAGTACAAAAAAGTCCCTGAGCATTTGCTCCAGGTAGCCATCAAACTTACATTGTCCTGCAAGTCGCCTTAGCTCGGCGACATAGCTCGCCACTTCCTGACCTTCAGATCGCTGGCACATGTAGAACCGATACCTCGCCATCAGCACGCTCTCCCTCGGGTTAAGATGCTCCCGAACCAGTGTGCAAAGCTCCTCATACGACTTATCTGTGGCTTTCACCGGAGCCAGAAGATTCTTCATGAGGCTGTCGGTCGGTGCCCCGCAGACTGTGAGGAGGACCGCTCTCCTTTTTGCAGTGCTTCCTTCTCTGTCCAGCTTGTTTGCTACAAAGTACTGGTCTAGCCGTTCGACATAGGCTTCCCAGTCCTCACCCTCCGAGAACTTCTCCAGGATGCCCACAGTTTGCTGCATCTTTGCGTTGGATTCATATTCTCGCTGCCAGTTATTGTGTTAATAACACAGATGAGGCTGCACACAGGGAGTTTAAAGTAACAGTGACCTCAGTCTTTAATAAGACACTCCAGAGTGAGGAACAGGCCTTAGGTATACAGTGCTCCCAAGGGATGCTGGGATCCCTTGGGACTTCAGGGGATGAGCTCCTTGGTGGTGGAACATGGGAGTGCATGCTTCACAGATACACAACACATCCAAGCAGCAGTTCGGCCGTCATCCCCCCCCAACCCCCCCCACCCCACAATGAAGCATCGCCTGAGGAGCTCCTCTGCCAGGCGGCTTGGAGTCAGGAGGGGAAGGGGAAGGGGTAGAGGTGGGGAGGAGAAGTGAGGGGAGGCGGGGGGGAGTTTTTTTTTTACAGAAATATTAATGATTTCAGACAAGTGTTCAGCTTAAATGTTTTTTATCTAGCCTGATTGTCTGGGCCGATGTCAGCGTCCGCCTCCTCGTCCTCCTGTTCCTCTCTCTGGTGAGGTGGACTGTCAGATTCTTCAGGAAATTATTGTCCTCTCTTGAAAGCCAAGTTGTGCAGCATGCAGCAAACGACCAGGAATTGAGCCACCTGCTCAGGGTGGTATTTGATCTCACCTCCTGAGTGGTCCAGGCATCTAAAGTGCTGCTTAAGCACTCCAATGGTTTTCTGTACGATATTGCAAGTGGCTCTGTGGCTCTCATTGTATCGCCTCTCGGCTTTGGTGTGGGCTTCATGCAGGGGGGTCATCAGCCAGGTGGCGAGGCCATATCCTTTGTCACCAAGCATCCAGCATTGACCTTGTGGCTGATTGTTAAACAAATCAGATACAGTGCTCTCACGCAGGATGAGAGCATCATGGATTCTGCCCGGAAATTTAGCATTCACTGCCATTTTAATTTGCTGGTGGTTGACAATGAGTTGGACATTCAGGAAGTGGAATCCCTTGCGGTTCCTGAGAAACCCTGCATCCTGAAAAGGTGCCCGCATCACGATGTGCTATTGTTCCCTGCACCTTCGGGAAGTTTGCAATTCTGGAAAATTCTAGAACCCTGTCAGTCTGTGCCTCCCTACTCAATGGGAAGCTGATCAACTCCCTCCTGCATGCGTACAGGGCTTCAATGGCCTGTCTAATGCAGCAATGTGTGGCATGCTGAGACAGAACGCAAATGTTGCCAGCTGAGGCCTGAAAAGAACCCAATGCGTAGAACGACAGTATCGCGATGACTTTGACAGTGCAGTACTGATGGTGCAGATCTCCCCTTATGAGCTGGCATGCCTCAGTGATAGCGTCTTTGTGGAAGCGCAGTCTCCAAAGGCAGGTGGTGTCGGGCAAGTTGAGGTAAGACCACTTATCCTTGCGGGGGGTGTAACGTCTAGTCCTCCTCATCAGTCTGGCACGTCTTACATTGGGCACATAATGCTGTCGAGCATACCTTCGACCATCTCGAGTCTGCAGCATGTAATTGGTCATCAAGCGAGGGTGAGAAAGGACATGCCCCATTGCAATAGCTCTCTCTTTTCCACTGATTGGTCATAAAGAATGAAAGTCCTGATGAAGACACCTATTAAATTCCAATCGTTCACAATATGATAAAGATGTTTGTACAGATGTTCACATCACCTCCAAAGAGCTCCAGAGTACATCTGAACTCCCCCGAGGTTGAAGCACAGCAGCCTTTTAAAGGATGCGACATGTGATGTAGAACATGACGTCCATAACGCTGTGATTAGTTCCGGTTAGTTCCACTTTTTCTGGGTGAGCGATATTGTGGGTGATATGTGTGCGAGGTGGTGAAAGTGATGCTGGGCAATCTCATGTCCGTTAGTTTCTGCAAATGTGATCTTTGACAAAAAAAAGTGGACGGTCGGTATTATTGAATCTCGGCGTTAATTCCGCGTGGAAAGTAACGCTGGGTGATATTATGGGCGTTGATTTTGCCCATTCTGATGATTCCGCCCCAAAAAAGTGGGCGGGCGGTATTATTTTTCCCGGCGTTACGCACGTGGGGAAAGTAACGCTCGGCGATAAGTTTCCGAAAAATGCCCGTCAGTTTCCATTTTGTGGCTAAATGGGCGATATATGGGCGTTATACGACATTTCAGCGGTAAAATGGACATTAAGTGGGCATTAAGCATGCAAAAAAAGTGGAAAATCTAGCCCCATATCTTTTGTTGTGTATAAGCATGCAAGTTATGTATGATGATTATTTGGTTATGATTACTTCTTCATTAAGGAATGAAAAGTGCAATATAGCTCCACCTAGTGGACTACTGCTCCACCTAATGGACAATCAATGTAATGCAACTACTGCTGTAGATAATAAAAGTATCATGTGATATAGTCACATGATAATTTGGAGCCATCTTGCATAGCGTTTTTGGTAGTAATGTTGTAAAGAATATATGACAGTGACCAATATCTAGCCCATTGTGTGGCTGTGTTTAATAATATGCTATCAGATTTCCTGTGGCTTTTTTCCAGTGAGTCAGAAGTTATGCTGTTTCTGACACAATGTTATACCATACAATGCACACAGTATTATTATCTGAATCATTGATGTACAGTGAGTCAAATTCTTTATTTTGTAGTGTGATTTTTGCTTCTTTTTTATATAAGAACAAAAGAACATAAGAATTGCGAGCAGGAGAGGGCCATTTGGCCCTTCGAGCCTCCTCTGCTGTTCAATAGGATCATGGCTGATCTTCTACCTCAACTCCACGTTCCTGCACTGTCCCCATAATCCCTTGATTTGCTTAATATCTAAAAATCTATCAATCTCTGTCTTGAATATACTCAAAGACAGAGCCTCCACAGCCCTCTGGGATAATGAATTCCAAAGATTCACCATCCTCTGAGTGAATAAGTTTCTCCTCATCTCAGTCCTAAATGGCTGACCCCTTATTCTGATTCTAGATTCCACAGCCAGAGGAAATATCTTCCCTGCATCTACCCTGTCAAGCCCTGTAATAATTTTGTATGTTTCAATGAGATCACTTCTCATTCTTCTAAACTCTAGAAAGTATAAACCTAATCTACTCAATCTTTCCTGATAGGACAATTCTCCATCCCAGGAATCAGTCTGATGAACCTTTGTTGCACTCCCTCTATGACAAGTATATCCTTCCTTAGGTAAGGAGATCAAAACTGTACACAATACTCCAGGTGTGGTCTCATCAGAGCCCTATATAATTCCAGTAAATCATCTTCACTCTTATACTAATATCCACTTGTAATAAAGGCCAACATAACATTTGCTTTCTTAATTGCTTGCTGTACCTGCATGTTAACTATCAGTGATTCGTGTACAAGGACACCCAGGTCCTTCTGAACATCAACATTTCCCAATCTCAGCGGGTCAGGTAGCATCAGTGGAGAGAAAAGCAAGTTAAAGTTTCAGGTCGCCGACCCTTCGTCAGAACTGGTGAGTGTTCGAAAAGAACAGATTCTTAAGAAGCACTGAAAGGGGGAGGGGAAAACAAAACTAAAGGTAAGGTTTGTGATAGGTCGGAAGGCAGGAGAGATTAGAGAGACAAAAGAGATGATGGGCCAAATTGAAATGGTAATGCAAGGAGTTAGAAAAACAGGGACCGGAAGCTCAGGCTCACATTTGTAGACTGATCGGAGGTGTTCTGCAAAGCGGTCACCCAATCTACGCTTGGTCTCCCCACTGTAGAGGAGACCACATCGTGAGTAGTGAATACAGTATACTAAATTGAAAGAAGTATAAGTAAATCGCTGTTTCACCTGGAAGGAGTATTTGGGGCCCTGGATAGTGGGAAGGGAGGTGGTAAAAGGACGGGTACTGCATCACCTTGCGTGGAAAGGAGCCATGGGAAGGGGAGGGGCTTCTGGGGGTAACTGCAGAGTGGACTAGGGTGTTGTGGAGGGAGTGGTCCCTTCGGAATGTTGAGAAGGGAGGGGAGGGGAAGATATGATTGGTGGTGGGATCACACTGGAGCTGGCGGAAATGACGGAGGATGATCTGTTAAACGTGGAGACTGGTGGGGGTGAAAGGTGAGGACACGGGGAACCCTGTCATGGTTCTGAGAGGGAGGGGAAGGGGTGAGAACAGAGGTGCGGGAAATAGAATGGACATTGTTGAGGGCCATGTTAACCACGGTGGCGGGGAATCCTCGGTTGAGGAAAAAGGAAGACATGTCAGAGGCACTAGTCCGAAAGATGGCGTCGTCAGAGCAGATGCGATGGAGACCGAGAAACTGGGAGTATGGAATGGAATCCTTACAGGATGCAGGCTGGGAGGAAGTGTAGTCCAGGTAGCTGTGGGAATCAGTAGGCTTATAGTGGATACTGGACGAAAGCCTATCCCCAGAGATGGAGACAGAGCAGTTGAAGAAGGGAAGGCAAGAGTCGGAGATGGACCATGTGAAGGTGAGGGAAGGATGGAAATTGGATGCAAGGTGAATGAAATTTTCTAGTTCAGGGTGAGAGCCGGAAACAGCACCAATACAGTCATCAATGTACCGGAAGAAGAGGTGAGGGATGGGACCCGAGTAGGACTGGAACAAAGAAACATTCCACATATCCCACGAAAAGGCAGGCATAGCTAGGACCCATGCAGGTTCCCATAGCAGCAGCTTTAATTTGGAAAAGTGAGTGGAGTTAAAGGAGAAGTTGTTCAATGTGAGAACAAGTTCAGCCAGGCGAAGGAGGGTGGTGGTGGATGGGACTGGTTGGGTCTCTGCTCAAGGAAGAAGCAATGCGTCCTCAGGCCATCCTGGTGGGGGATGAAAGTGTAGTGGGATTGGATGGCAAAAATTTGGCAGATGGAGTATAATGTTGGAAAGTGTGAGGTCATGCACTTAGGCAGAAAAAAATCAAAGAGCAAGTTATTATTTAAATGGAGAAAGATTGCAAACTGCCGCAGTAAAGCTGGACCTGGGGGTACGTGCATGAAACACAAAAGGAGAGTATGCAGGTACAGCAAGTGATCAGGTAGGCCCATGGTATCTTGGCCTTTATTGCAAAGGGGATGGAGTATAAAAGTGGGGAAGTCTTGCTACAGCTACATAAGGTATTGGTGAGGCCACACCTGGAATACTGCGTACAGTTTTGGTTTCCATATTTACGAAAGGATATACTTTCTTTGGAGGCAGCTCAGAGGAGATTCACTAGGTTGATTTCGGGGATGAGGGGGTTGACTTATGAGGAAAGATTAAGTAGGTTAGGCCTCTACTCATTTGAATTCAGAAGAATGAGAGGTGATCGTATCGCAATGTATAAGATTATGAGGGGGCTTGATAAGGTGGATGCAGAGAGGATGTTTCCACTGATGGGGGAGACTAGAACTAGAGGGCATGATCTTAGAATAAGGGGCCGTCCATTTAAAACAGAGATGAGGAGAAATTTCTTCTCTCAGATGGTTGTAAATCTGTGGAATTCGTTGCCTCAGAGAGCTGTGGAAGCTGGGACATTGAATAAATTTAAGACAGAAATAAACAGTTTCTTTAACGATAAGGGAATAAGGGGTTATGGGGAGCGGGTGGGAAAGTGGAGCTGTGTCCATGATCAGATCAGCCATGATATTGAATGATGGAGCAGGCTCGAGGGGCCGTATGGCCTACTCCTATTCCTATTTCTTATGTTCTTATGTTCTTATGATGTCCATGGTGAAAAGGAGATGCTTGGGCTCGGAAAACTGGAAACCGTTAAAGTGACGGAGGGTGTCGGTTGGAGCAGTCATGGATGTAGGTGGGCAACGGGAGAAAAAATAGAGTCGAGATAGGAAGAAATAAGTTCTGTGGGGCAAGAACAAGCTGAAATGATGGGTCTACCAGGGCAGTCCTGTTTGTGGATCTTGGGAAGGAGGTAGAAGCGGGCTGTGCGCGGTTGGGGAACTATGAGGTTGGTGGCTGTGGAGGGAAGATCTCCAGTGACGGTCTGGGAAATTATGGCTTGATGAAGAGTAGTGGGGTCATGGTCCAGGGGGAAGTAGGAGGAGGTGTCAGAGAGTTGCCGATCAGCCTCTGCAAGGTAGAGGTCGGTTCGCCAAACAACAACAGCACCACCTTTATCAGCAGGTTGAATGGGGTTGGATGTGAGCGAATGGAGTGCTGCAAGTTCAGAGGGAGGTAGATTGGAGTGAGTGAGAGAAATTGAGATGACCGGTGTCCCATTGGCAATTTGCAATAAAGAGGTCTAGAGAGGGCAAGAGGCCAGAGGGAGGGGTCCAGGTAGAACGAGAATTCTGAAAACGGGAGAAAGGGTCAGCTTGCAGGGGGAAGACTCCTGGCAGAAGACTTGGGCACGGAGACGAGGGCGGCGGGAAAAGATCTGAGCATCTTGCCGAGCTCAAAATTCATTGAGGTGGGGGTGTAAGAGGATGAAGCTTAGGCCTTTGCTGGACTGATCGTTCAGGATCAGAGAGAGGAAGGTTAGAGGGTTACAGTGAAAATGCGTCAGGGGGTGAGATTGGAAGGGATAGGATCAGAGGGAAGTGTAGGGGAAGAAGGTTCCGGAGGGGCATTTAATCTATATTTATGTTTGGTCCCCTCATCCAAATCATTGATATAGATTGTGAATAGCTGGGTCCCAAGCACCGATCCTTGCGGCACCCTACAAGCTACAGCCTGCCAACCTGAAAATGACCCATTTATTCCTACTCTCTGTTTTCTGTCTGTTAACCAATCCTCAATCCATGCTAGTATATTACCCCCAATCCTATGAGCCCTAATTTTGTTTAATAATCTCTTGTGTGGCACCTTATCGAATGCCTTCTGGAAATCCAAGTATACCACATCTACTGGTTCCCCCATATCTATTCTACTAGTTACAACCTCAAAAACTCTAACAGCTTTGTCAAACATGATTTCCCTTTCATTATTCCGTGTTGACTCTGCCCAATCCTATTATTATTTTCTAAGTGCTCTGTTACCACGTTCTTAATAATAGATTCTAGCATTTTCCCTATGACTGATGTCGGACTAACTGGTCTGTAGTTCCCCGTTTGTACAAGGCTACGGGAGCGGATGGAATCCCTGCTGAGGCACTGAAGTATGGTGGAGAGGCACTACTGGCGCAAACACACGACCTCATTTCTCTCATCTGGAGGGAGGAGAGCATGATGGGAGATCTTAGAGATGCAGTGATCATGACCATCTTTAAAAAAGGGGACAAGTCCGACTGCGTCAACTACAGAGGAATCTCCCTGCTATTAACCACTGGGAAAGTCGTCGCTAGAGTCCTCCTCAACCGTCTTCTCCCCATGGCCGAGGAGCTTCTCCCGGAGTCACAGTGCGGATTTCGTCCCCTCCGAGGCTCAACGGACATGATCTATGCAGCGCAACAGTTGCAGGAAAAATGCAGGGAACAGCGCCAGCCCTTATACATGGCCTTCTTCGACCTTACAAAGGCCTTTGACACTCAACCGCGAGAGTCTATGGGGCGTCCTCCTCTGCTTCAGATGCCCCCAAAAGTACTTCACCATACTCCGCCTGCTCCACGATGACATGCAGGCCGTGATTCTTAACAACAAATCCATCACAGACCCAATTCATGTCCGGACTGGGGTCAAGCAGGGCTGTGTCATCGCCCCAACCCTCTTCTCAATCTTGCTCGCTGCCATGCTCCACCTCACAGTTGATAAGCTCCCCGCTGGAGTGGAGCTAAATTACAGAACCAGTGGGAAGCTGTTCAACCTCCGCCATCTCCAGGCCAGGTTCAAGACCACTCCAACCTCTGTTGTCGAGCTACAGTACGCGGACGACGCCTGCGTCTGCGCACACACAGAGGCTGAACTACAGGACATAGTCGACTTATTTACCGAGGCATATGAAAGCATGGGCCTTACGCTAAACATTAGTAAGACAAAGGTCCTCCACCAGCCTGTCCTCGCCACACAGCATTGCCCCCCAAACATCAAGATCCACGGCGTGGCCCTGGACAACTTGGACCACTTCCCCTATCTTGGGAACCTCCTATCAACAAGAGCAGGCATTGATGATGAGATCCAACACCGCCTCCAGTGCGCCAGTGCAGCCTTCGGCTGCCTGAGGAAAAGAATGTTTGAAGATCAGTCCCTCAAAACTGTCACCAAGCTCATGGTCTACAGGGCCGTAGTAATACCTGCCCTCCTGTATGGCTCAGAGACGTGGACCATGTACAGTAGACACCTCAAGTCGCTGGAAAAATACCACCAGCAATGTCTCCTCAAGATCCTGCAAATCCCCTGGGAGGACAGACGCACAAACATTAGCATCCTCATCCAGGCCAACATCCCCAGCATTGAAGCACTGACCACACTTGATCAGCTCCGCTGGGCAGGCCACATAGTCTGCATGCCAGACACGAGACTCCCAAAGCAGGCGCTTTACTCGGAACTCGTCCACGGCAAAGGAGCCAAAGGCGGGCAGAGGAAACATTACAAGGACACCCTCAAAGCCTCCCTGATAAAGTGCGACATCCCCACTGACATCTGGGAGTCCTTGGCCATAGACCGCCCTAAGTGGAGGAATTGCATTCGGGAGGGCATTGAGCTCCTCGAGTCTCGTCGCCGAGAGCATGCAGAAATCAAGCGCAGGCAGTGGAAGGAGCGTGCGGCAAACCAGGCTCCCTGCCCACCCTTTCCCTCAACGACTATCTGTCCGACTTGTGACAGACTGTGGTTCTCATATTGGACTGTACAGCCACCTAAGAACTCATGCTAAAAGTGGAAGCAAGTCTTCCTCAATTCCGAGGGACTGCCTATGATGACTTAAATGTATTTTCAAACATAATTTATGAAGTCATTGTAGATTTAGGTGTACATTCCACATAATATTTTATGAACATGTACATTTGCATATGGCTGGAAGATAATTGAACCAACATGAGGCAGGAGAGTGGAAACAGATGGGAAGGAGAGGGAGGAGAGTGGGAGAGAAAGGATGGAGATATACTGGGGATGGGGTGAGGAGCGCGGAAAGGAACAGAGGGATGAATGTGAGAAGAGAAGAGGAGGAGCAATAGGATAGGGGAAGAAAGAGAGGAGAGGAAAGGAGATGAAAGAAGTGAGAAGGGGAAGGGAAGAGGGAGAGAGATGAAGAGGGGGACTGGGGACTCAGGGAAGAGGGAGGGAGATGGCAGGAAGAGGAGAGAAGGCACGGGGAGGAGAGAGCAAGAGATGTAAGGAGAGGAGAAGCGGAAAGAGAGAGGAAGGTATGGACTTAGGAGTGGAGAAAGAGGTACGGGAGGGGAGGAGAGAAGACAGAAGAAAGGGTGAACACGGAGTAGAGAAGGGGAATGGGGAATGGAGAGGGACACTGAGTTCGAGGGGGAGAAGGAGAGGTGGGGCAGAGAAATAGAAGAGGGAAGGGTGGGAGAAGGAGAGTGAGTGAGGGAGGAGAGTAGAGGAGAAGGAGGAAGGGGCAAAGCAAAAGGAAAGTCACGAGGATGCGCGCAGGGGTATGGAAGGATTAGGAATGGAGTGGGTCCACCTCAATGCTGCCAGACCCTAGAAATTCTGTCCTAGTCTTATGAGACCCTTAGCCCTCATACCCAGTGCTACATGTCATTGCCTTAAGCCTATACCTGGCCGTTAGTTCAGGTCCAGGCCTGCAACCAGTTTTCAAGTGCAAAATTTGCTGTTACTTTATTTTCAAAGTATGCTGGAGATTTTTCCCTTTGGCACACCCCTATGGATGGAATATCAAAGGCTGTGGGAAATGAAAAACCCCCTTTATGTGTTGGCATACAGTATTTTAAATATTTTTATATGTAAAGCTTGACGACTGAGTTGTCACAGGGAGAGGAGTCATGTGATAGCTAACATCAAGCCAGAGATGGATTGGGAGGGAGACTCCCAGACTTTCGGCGGCAGGTTGTGGGGGGAAGGTAGCCTATTGCCTAGGTTGGGCTGGATATTCAAGAATAGGTCGCCATATGTCACTTTCCCTCTCTCTCTATCTTTTCTCTCTATTTTCTGTTTCTCTGTCTTTCTCACATTTTCCATCTGTCACTTTATTTTCTGTTCTCCTATGCTTCTTCCGCTTGCTTTCTTTTGTAACAGTTGCTCATATAATCGACATATCTTCAGCATATTGGAAATTTGATTGAAATTCTATTTTAAGTAGTGCTAGTGAGCTGAACATTTGCAGATTACATGGCAAGATTACATAGGATTACATAGGATATACAGAACAGATGATAGGTTGAGTAAGTTGAGCCTGTACACATTGGAGTTCAGAAGAATGAGAGGTGATCTTATCGAAATGTATAAGATAATGAGGGGGCTCGACAAGGTGGATGCAGAGAGAATATTTCCACTCACAGGGGAAATGAAAACTAGGGGACATAGTCTCAGAATAAGGGGCCGCCCATTTAAAACTGAGATGAGGAGAAATTTCTTCTCTCAGAGGGTTGTAACTCTGTGGAATTCTCTGCCCTTGAGAGCTGTGGAGGCTGGGTCATTGAATATATTTAAGGTGGAGATAGACATATTTTTGAGCGATAAAGGAATAAAGGGTTATGGGGAGTGGGCAGCGAAGTGTAACTGAGTCCATGATCAGATCAACCATGATCTTATTAAATGGCGGAGCAGGCTCGAGGGGTCAGGTGGCCGACTCTTGCTCCTATTTCTTATGTTCTTATGTTCTTAGAAATAGGCCATTTGGCCCAATCAGTCTATGCCGGCGTTTGTGCTCCACTCGAGCCTCCTCTAGTCTTTCCTCATCTAAATCTATCCACATGACCCTCTATTCCCTTCTCCCTCATATGCTTGTCTGGCCTCCTCTTAGATGCATCTATACTATTCACTTCAATCACTCCCTGTGGTAGCAAGTTCCACATTCTCACCACTCTCTGGGTAAAGAAGTTTTTTCTTGGATTTCTTAGTGACTATCTTATATTGATGGCCCCTACTTATGCTCTTTCCCACAAGTAGAAACATTCTCTCTCTATCCACTCTATCAAAACCTTTCATAATTTTAAAGGCCTCGATTATGTCACACCTCAGCCTTTTTTTCAAGAGAAAAGAGACCCAGCCTGTTCATCCTTTCCTAATATGTATACCCTCACATTTCTGTTATCATCCTGGTAAATCTTCTCTGCACTCTCTCCAGTGCCTCTACATCCTTTTTATAATATGGTGACCAGAAGTATAGTCTAACCAAGGTTCAATACAGATTTATCGTAACTTCCCTACTTTTCAATTCTATACCTCTAGAAATAAACCTTACTGCTTGATTTGCTTTTTATATAGCCTTGTTAACCTATGTCGCAACTTTTAGAGATTTATGTATTTGTACTCCGAGATCCCTTTGTTCCTCTACCCCACCTAGACTCGCACCCTCCAAGTTATAAGTGACCTCCCTATTCTTCCTACCAATATGTACTACCTCACATTTATCTATGTTGAAATTCATGTGTCAATTATATGTCTATTCTGCAAGTTTATTAATGTCCTCCAGTAATTTGTTGCAGTTCTCCTCAGTATTGACTATCGCACCCAATTTGGTGTCATCTGCAAAATTAGAAATTGTGTTTCTGATTCCAAAGTCTAAATCGTTAATATAAATTGTGAACAACAATGGTCCCAGCACTGATCCTTGTGGAACACCACTACCCACCTTCTGCCATTATCAATAGCTGCCTTTTACCCCTATTTTCTGTCTTGAAACCAGCTAGCTGTCCATTCTGCTACTTGTCCTTTAGACTCCACATTCTCTGACCTCGTTCAACAGTTTATTATGGGATACCTTATCAAAGGCCATTTGAAAATCTAGATAAATTACATCAACTGCATTACCATTGTCTACTCGCTCTGCTACCTCTTCAAAAATTTCAATGAGGTTGGTCAAGCAAGACGTTCCCTTTTGACATCCATGTTGACTGTTCATTATTATATTTTTGGTTTCTTGATGTTCTTCTATTTTATCCTTTAGTCCATTATTTTTCCTACCACCGATGTTAAGCTAACTGGTCTATAATTCCCTGGATATGTTCTATCTCCCTTCTTAAATGTAAGTTTTACGTTAGCTGTCCACCATTTCTCTGGCACTACAACATTTTCCAATGAATTATTGGGCCAAAAATTGCGGTCGCAGGCTTGCCATGAGTGGATGCCTCCGATTAAAAAAAAACGGATATACCTGGTAGTCCCGCTCCAACAAACAATTAGAGTCTGAGGCCTAGCTGTGCAGCGCAGTGCAGAGGCCCATGCATCCCAGGAGCGTATGCACATCCTGGGCTTATGTGGGCCTGGACCACCAATCACAATGTCGTATTCTCATTGATAGTAAAGGCACCGAACTCCCATTACGATCAATGGGAATATCCTTAAATACAAATAAAACACAAACATAAATTTTTAAAAATTTCACTTTTTAAAAGTTAATAGAAATTGCATTAAATTAAATGTTTTAGAGAATTTTTTTTTTTTTCAACAAATCATTTTAATAGTGTTAAAAATAAACTTTCCTGCATAGACAGGGCTTTTAATATAAAAATAAGTAATACAATGTATTTTTTTCTATCTATTAAAACTGTTACACTGGTAAAACCAGGCCTTATGGAGGGGTTTTATCCTCTTTGAATTGATTACTTTATTTAATATATCCCCTCTTTTTATTTTAAATGTACTTATCTCATTACTCATCTCATCATCCAATGTCACGTCCACCTGTTCTATCTCCCTGGTAAATACTGAAGCAAAATAATTATTTAATATTTCTGCCAGCTCTCTCTCATTACCTGCGGTTTTATCCTGTCTATCCATTAATAGCCCTATTCCCATCCTAACCTTCCTTTTTTTATTGATGTACCTGTAAAATATTTTACTATTTTGATTTATGTTCCTTGATAATTTAATTTCATAGTTCATCTTTGCCTTCCTAATTTTCTTTTGATTTCTCTCCTAATCTTTTTGTATTCTCCCTTATCATGCACTCCCTTGCTGTCTATGCACTTAATGTATGCCTCTTTCCTTGCCCTCAATTGTTCCCTTATAGCTTTATTCATCCACGGAGTCTCATTAGTGTTTAGTTTGTTCTTTCCCTTTTAGCAGAATATATTGTTCCTTCACTGTTGAACACCATTTTAACTGTTTCCCATTGCTGTTCTACATTGCTTTTTGCCAATATTGTTGCCTATTTTATGTTCCCAAGTTCTAGTCTCAGTCCTTCAAAATCAGCTTTTCTCCAATCTCCCTGGTTTTCTTCATACTTGTGTCCTTCTCAATTATCATCTTAAAGACTATTATATCATGGTCACTATTGCCTAGATGTTTCTCTACTTTTACTTCTCTTACCTGCTCTGGTTCATTCTCCATTACTAGATTCAGTAGGAAATCCTCCTTTGTTGAGCTTTTTACATATTGGTTAAGAAAAGAGTTCTGTACACATAGTAGGAACTCCATTCCCTTATGAACTTTACCTACCTATTCTGTCCAATTAATATCAGGAATGTTATAGTACCAATTTGTCGTCCTGCTACAATGTTAGGCTGAAAGAGACAGAACACAAGCATTTTAAAACATGCTGCAGATTAAAATCAAGTTTTACTCCTATGCTCTCTCTTTGTGTAAGTCTAACAGTAAAGCCTATACTTTTAGTAGTTTTCACAAATTCAGACTTCAGTATGCTGGGAATGGTAAGTACAGGTCCTTTTGGGAGTTGTTGTTGTCAATTGATGGCTGAAAAGATTTTGTAAAAGCATTCATAGAAACATAGAAAATAGGTGCAGGAGTATGCCATTCGGCCCTTCTAGCCTGCACCGCCATTCAATGAGTTCATGGCTGAACATGCAACTTCAGTACCCCATTCCTGCTTTCTCGCCATACCCCTTGATCCCCCTAGTAGTAAGGACTACATCTAACTCCTTTTTGAATATATTTAGTGAATTGGCCTCAACAACTTTCTGTGGTAGAGAAGTCCACAGGTTCACCACTCTCTGGGTGAAGAAGTTTCTCCTCATCTCAGTCCAAAATGGCTTACCCCTTATCCTTAGACTTTGACCACTGGTTCTGGACTTCCCCAACATTGTGAACATTCTTCCTGTCTAAACCCATCAGAATTTTAAACGTTTCTATAAGGTCCCCTCTCATTCTTCTGAACTCCAGTAAATACAAGCCCAGTTGATTCAGTCTTTCTTGATAGGTCAGTCCCGCCATCCCGGGAATCAGTCTGGTGAACCTTCGCTGCACTCCCTCAATAACAAGAATGTCCTTTCTCAGGTTAGGAGATCAAAACTGTACACAATACTCCAGGTGTGGCCTCACCAAAGCCCTGTACAACTGTAGCAACACCTCCCTGCCCCTGTACTCAAATCCCCTCGCTATGAAGGCCAACATGCCATTTGCTTTCTTAACCGCATGCTGTACTTGCATGCCAACCTTCAATGACTGATGTACCATGACACCCAGGTCTCGTTGCACCTCCCCTTTTCCGAATCTGTCACCATTCAGATAATAGTCTGTCTCTCTGTTTTTACCACCAAAGTGGACAACCTCACATTTATCCACATTATACTTCATCTGCCATGCATTTGCCCACTCACCTAACCTATTCAAGTCACTCTGCAGCCTCATAGCATCCTCCTCACAGCTCACACTGCCACCTAACTTAGTGTCATCCGCAAATTTGGAGATACTACATTTAATCCCCTCGTCTAAATCATTAATATACAGTGTAAACAGCTGGGGCCCCAGCACAGAACCTTGCGGTACCCCATTAGTCACCGCCTGCCATTCTGAAAAGTACCCATTTACTCCTACTCTTTGCTTCCTGTCTGACAACCATTTCTCAATCCATGTCAGCACACTACCCCCAATCCCATGTGCTTTAACTTTGCACATTAATCTCTTGTGTGGAACCTTGTCGAAAGCCTTCTGAAAGTCCAAATATACCACATCAAATGGTTCTCCCTTGTCCACTCTACTGGAAACATCCTCAAAAAATTCCAGAAGATTTGTCAAGCATGATTTCCCTTTCACAAATCCATGCTGACTTGGACCTATCATGTCACCTCTTTCCAAATGCGCTGCTATGACATCCTTAATAATTTATTCCATCATTTTACCCACTACCGATGTCAGGCTGACCGGTCTATAATTCCCTGTTTTCTCTCTCCCTCCTTTTTTAAAAAGTGGGGTTACATTGGCTACCCTCCACTCGATAGGAACTGATCCAGAGTCAATGGAATGTTGGAAAATGACTGTCAATGCATCTGCTATTTCCAAGGCCACCTCCTTAAGTACTCTGGGATGCAGTCCATCAGGCCCTGGGGATTTATCGGTCTTCAATCCCATCAATTTCCCCAACACAATTTCCCGACTGATAAGGATTTCCCTCAGTTCCTCCTCCTTACTAGACCCTCTGACCCTTCTTATATCCGGAATGTTGTTTGTGTCCTCCTTAGTGAATACCGAACCAAAATACTTGTTCAATTGGTCCGCCATTTCTTTGTTCCCCGTTATGACTTCCCCTAATTCTGACTGCAGGGGACCTACATTTGTCTTTACTAACCTTTTTCTCTTTACATATCTATAGAAACTTTTGCAATCCATCTTAATGTTCCCTGCAAGCTTCCTCTCGTACTCTATTTTCCCTGCCCTAATCAAACCCTTTGTCCTCCTCTGCTGAGTTCTAAATTTCTCCCAGTCTCCGGGTTCGCTGCTATTTCTGGCCAATTTGTATGCCACTTCCTTGGCTTTAATACTATCCCTGATTTCCCTTGATAGCCACAGTTGAGCCACCTTCGCTTTTTTATTTTTATGCCAGACAGGAATGTACAATTGTTGTAGTTCATCCATGCAGTCTCTAAATGTCTGCCATTGCCCATCCACTGTCAACCCCTCAAGTATCATTCGCCAATCAATCCTAGCCAATTCACGCCTCATACCTTCAAAGTTATCCTTCTTTAAGTTCTGGACCATGGTCTCCGAATTAACTGTTTCATTCTCCATCCTAATGCAGAATTCCACCATATTATGGTCACTCTTCCCCAAGGGGCCTCGCACAACGAGATTGCTAATTAATCCTCTCTCATTACACAACACCCAGTCTAAGATGGCCTCTCCCCTAGTTGGTTCCTCGACATATTGGTCTAGAAAACCATCCCTTATGCACTCCAGGAAATCCTCTTTCACCGTATTGCTTCCAGTTTGGTTAGCTCAATCTATGTGCATATTAAAGTCACCCATTATAACTGCTGCACCCTTATTGCATGCACCCATAATTTCCTGTTTGATGCCCTCCCCAACATCACTACTACTGTTTGGAGGTCTGTACACAACTCCCACTAACGTTTTTTGCCCTTTGGTGTTCTGCAGCTCTACCCATATAGATTCCACATCATTCAAGCTAATGTCATTCCTGATTATTGTATTAATCTCCTCTTTAACCAGCAATGTTACCCCACCTCCTTTTCCTTTTATTCTATCCTTCCTGAATGTTGAATACTTCTGGATGTTGAGTTTCCAGCCCTGATCATCCTGGAGCCACGTCTCCGTAATCCCAATCATATCATATTTGTTAACATCTATTTGCACAGTTAATTCATCCACCTTATTACGGATACTCCTTGCATTAAGACACAAAGCCTTCAGGCTTGTTTTTTTTAACACCCTTTGTCCTTTTAGAATTTTGTTGTACAGTGGCCCTTTTGTCTTGCGTTTCCCTGCCCTCCACTTTTTCTCATCTCCTTTCTGTTTTTTGCTTTTATCTCCTTTTTGTTTCCCTCTGTCTCCCTCCATTGGTTCCCATCCCCCTGCCATATTAGTTTAACTCCTCCCCAACAGTACTAGCAAACAATCCCCCTAGGACATTGGTTCCGGTCCTGCCCAGGTGCAGACCGTCCAGTTTGTACTGGTCCCACCTCCCCCAGAACCGGTTCCAATGCCCCAGGAATTTGAATCCCTCCCTGCTGCACCACTGCTCAAGCCACGTATTCATCTGTGCTATCCTGCGATTCCTACTCTGACTAGCACATGGTACTGGTAGCAATCCCGAGATTACTACTTTTGAGGTCCTACTTTTTAATTTACCTCCTAGCTCCTTAAATTCGTTTCGTAGGACCTCATCCTTTTTTTACCTATGTCGTTGGTACCAATGTGCACCATGACAACTGGCTGTTCTCCCTCCCTTTTTAGAATGTCCTGCACCCGCTCCGAGACATCCTTGACCCTTGCACCAGGGAGGCAACATACTATCCTGGAGTCTCGGTGCGGCTGCAGAAACGCCTATCTATTCCCCTAACAATTGAATCCCCTATCACTATCGCTGTCCCACTCTTTTTCCTGCCCTCCTGTGTAACAGAGCCAGCCACGGTGCCATGAACTTGGCTGCTGCTGCCCTCCCCTGATGAGTCATCTCCCTCAACAGTACTCAAAGCAGTGTATCTGTTTTGCAGGGGGATGACCACAGGGGACCCTTGCACTACCTTCTTTGCACTGCTCTTCCTGCTGGTCTTCCATTCCCTATCTGGCTGTGGACCCTTCTCTTGTGGTATGACCAACTCGTTACACGTGCTAATCACGTCATTCTCAGCATCGTGGATGCTCCAGAGTGAATCCACTCTCAGCTCCAACTCCACAATGCGGACCGTCAGGAGCTGGAGGTGGATACACTTCCTGCACACGTAGTCGTCAGGGACACTGGAGTCGTTCCTGAGTTCCCACATAGTACAGGAGGAACATAACATGCGACCGAGCTCTTCTGCCATGACTTAACCTTTAGATAGGCAACAATAATGCTAAAGTTTACTCACTGTTAAAGAGAAGAAAGAAAAACTACTCACCAATCACCAGCCAATCAATTAACCCCTTTGGCTATGACTTCACCTTTCTGTTTCTTTTTATTTCTTTTTTGCCTTCTCCCTGTAGCTGCACAAGCACGCCTTTTATAGGCCTCCGACCCCGGACTCGCGCCTCACTAACTGCCGCCGCCTCTCACTGCCGCTGGGCCTTTTATAGGCCTCCGACCCCGGACTCGCGCCTCACTAACTGCCGCCGCCTGCTGGGCCTTTTATAGGCCTCCGACCCCGGACTCGCGCCTCACTAACTGCCGCCGCCTCTCGCTGCCGCTGGGCCTTTTATAGGCCTCCGACCCCGGACTCGCGCCTCACTAACTGCCGCCGCCTCTCGCTGCCGCTGGGCCTTTTATCGGCCTCCGACCCCGGACTCGCGCCTCACTAACTGCCGCCGCCTCTCGCTGCTGCTGGGCCTTTTATAGGCCTCCGACCCCGGACTCGCGCTTCACTAGCTGCCGCTGCCGTTGGGCCTTTTATAGGCCTCCGACCCCGGACTTGCACCTCACTAACTAACATTCTGCATGATCAATTGGTTCACATTTTCATTTTTCACCCTATTCAGTTGTGATTGTTTTATTAAGAAATTTAAGCCAATCAGATACAAGTGTGATGAAATATTTGCATATATCATTGTCTTGCCCGATGTTTTATGCGTGCACAAACAGATTTCCTTCAGCATTGCACATGGTGAGTCAGAGGTTATGCTGTTCCAAGGAAGGGGTGGAGAAGAGGTGTACAGCTCCACTGAAAGTATTTGGAAAGAAGTTTGTAATAGACCTGCCTAGAGATGTGACGTATGTGTTTTTCATGGCTTTCTGGAAAATTAAAAACGAGTGTTTTCACCTTATCTACTATAGGTAGATATGTGATATTTAGCTTTTAATTGGTAAGCATTAATAAGCAGATTTTACTTTTACTATGATTTTATTTCTTTATACATAGCTTTATCTTTACAATAAATAACATTTGCCATTCTACTGTAGATGTATTTGGTATCATTTTTAATAAGTTTTTCTATTTCTTCATTTCTGTGTATATTTGTAGAAATGTAGATAAAAAAACTATTACAAAGAAACATTTTTGTTAATTTTCTCCAGGTTTTTTTCCATCTGTATTTTTGACATCAGAATTGTTCAGTGCAATTATAAAGCTGTGATGAGTTGACTGAATAAAACTATTTAAAATTACATTCCAATAATGAATTATGTTTGCAGGCTATGGTGCAATTATGTTCCACCCTCTAATCCTACTTTGCCTGAAGACTACACTTGTTCTTGATACTTCCTGTGCAACATTATGGAGCATTAATTAATTAAAAAGAATTGAATGAAAAAGAAAGAATTTATGTAGCACGTTTCATGTCCTCAGAATGTCCCAAAGTGCTTCATGAATAATTAATTTTTTTGAAGTGTAGTCCCTGATGAATGACGGGCCGGACAATCTGCTTTTGGTGATATTGGTCAAGAGAAGACTGTTGGCCAGGACTAAACTTCTTGGTTGGGTCTATCAGGCCTGGTTTCCTTGAATGCAGCTGGTGCTGACACATGCTGCTTCAGGGCAAACCAGTCTTGAAGAGTGGGCCTCAAACAGGCATTAGGCCCCTCACTTGCATATGTAAAGAACCTAATGCCCGTTTCAGATGTGGGCAAATGATGCATATTTGTTGTCCTTTCCGAATATGGCAGGCAGCATTACATCTGGAAATCTGCATACTTCATGCCCACCATATTGGGACCTTAGTAGTCTGAGTAGTTCCCAAAAAACAGGCCCTGCACAGACCAATTTCTAGGCCCATATTTTTTATATATTGGTTGGTAGCATTTTCATTTATCTTTCAATGGTTTTCATTAGATTTATAAAATGCAATTGGTTGTCTGGAATTGGAATTCAGCTTAACTCCAGCAGACATGGTTCGGAAATACTTTGGGTCCCTGCAACCTCATTCAATATATCCCCCAGAACTTGAACACTAGACACATTGAGTGCTAGGACCACAGTTACAAAGAATGCCATTTAAAATTGCATAGCTTCAAGCATTTTTTTGGCGCCCAGTGCCATAGGCCACGTTATGCTGCGCCAGACACCCAATGCCTGCCACAGCCTTTTTTCACTCAACCCACTCCCAACCAGGCTCCTGAATGGAGGCAGCTATCCTCCTGGGACATTGCCAGTTATATGTTAATCACCCCACCCAGAATATTGATCACAGTCAAAGCTGGGCCATTAGGTTAGGTGGAACACCTGTCCAATCGATGTTGCGGCAGGATTCTGCCAACACTGAAAATTTTGGGACTAGATTTTACACTTTTGTACAGATTGCCCAAAAATGGGCGGTATTTCCGGCATGGCCGGTAAAAATGGGTTTTCAGATCGCCGGCTTGTCTCCCATTTTCAAAGACCCTAGTCTCCATTTTAAAAATTGGGCATTACAATGAGTGATCTGAAATGGGCGTTAGTGTTAAATCTCTCTGACCTTCTGCCGTAAAATGTCGCCGTCCTTAGCAACAGCATGGCAACGCTCGTTTCCCGTGATTCTGGAGGTCAGGGGTCAACATTACATGCACAGAAGAGGAGACAGAGAGAGGGGGAGCAGAGCAGGACTGGAAGCATGTGTGGGTCTAATGTGTGCTTGTTTGGCTGTTGTGGGAGGCGCGAGGGAGATTCACCAGCAGCAAAAAGCTTACTAAGCACCAAGAACATAGTTGGCACCGAGTTTTTGTCCAACAAATATTATACAACATGGAAGGAATGGAGGAAGCCCTGCAGCTGGTAGCCAAGAACACTGGTGGCAGAGGGCTCCCAGTGGTCCTGGAGCGCGGCACTGTCCCCCAAGGTGCTGCACCCCCATTGCCAACGACACATGAGAGCCAGGAGGTTTGGAGTCAGGAGGGGAAGGGGCAGGGGTAGAGGTGGGGATGAGAAGTGGGGGGAGGGGGAGGAAGGATTGGTTTTTTACAGATATACTTATGATTTCAGACAAATGGTCAGTTTAAATGTTTTTTATTTAACATAACCTTGTTGTGCATTGGCTCAGATAGCTGCACCGTTACACACTGGTGATTCCTTAACATCAAAGGGTATGATTACACTTAACTTCAATCAACTTAAACTTTAACTGTCACCAAGGTGAAGCACACCATTGATGTATCTTCTGCACACCTAGCAGTGTGTCAGTCTTGTAAATACCACCAAAGTTCTTTCAGGCAAAGCGCTCATTTATGAGCTCCTGACGTAAGAGTCTTGCAGCTATGATGCCACCAAGGGCCTTTTCCTGTGGTCAACAGGGGGGCGGGGGCATGGCTTCAGCATCAGCCTGATTGTGTGGCCCGAGGTCAGCGTCCACCTCCTCATCCTCCTATTCCTCTCTCTCTCCTGAGGTGGACCATCACACCCTTCTGGCAATTCTTGTCCCTCCTGATAGCCAAGTTGTGCAGCATGGAGCACACCACCACGAATTGAGCTACCTGCTCAGGGTGGTATTGGAGCTCGCCTCCTGAGTGGTCCAGGCATCTAAAGCGCTGCTTAAGCACTCCAATGGTTTTCTCGATAATATTGTGAGTGGCTCTGTGGCTCTCATTGTATCGCTTCTCGACTTCGGTGTGGGTGTCACGCAGGGGGGTCATCAGCCAGGTGGCGAGGCCATATCCTTTGTTACCAAGCATCCAGCATTGACCTTGTGGCAGATACAGTGCTCTCACGCAGGATGTGAGCATCATGGATGCTGCCCGGAAATTTTGCATTCACTGCCATTATAATTTGCTGGTGGTCGACAACGAGTTGCACATTCAGGGAGTGGAATCCCTTGCGGTTCCTGAAAACCTCTGCATCCTGAAAAGGTGCCCGCATCGCGATGTGCGTACAGTCCATTGCTCTCTGCACCTTCGGGAAGTTAGCAATTCGTAGAATCCTAAAGCCCTCTCAGTCTGAGCCTCCCTGGTCATTCGGAAGCTGATAAAGTCCATCCTGCGTGTGTACAGGGCTTTAGAGACCTGTGTAATGCAGCAATGTGTGGCATGCTGAGACAGAATGCAAATGTCGCCAGCTGAGGCCTGAAAAGAACCCGACGCGTAGAACGACAGTGCCGCGGTGACTTTGACCTCGATGGACATTGCGGTCCTGATGGTGCTGGCAGACTGCAGATCTCCCCTGATGAGCTGGCATATCTCACTGATAACCTCTTTGTGGAAGATCGGTATCCGAAGGCAGGTGGTGTCGGCCAAGTTGAGGTAAGACCGCTTCTCCCTGTACTTGCGGGGGGTGTAACGTTTGATCCTCCTCATCAGTCTGTCACGTCTTACATTGGGCACCTTCTGCCATCTCGAGTCTGCAGCATGTAATTGGTCATCAAGAGAGGATGAAAAAGGACAGGCCCCATTCCAATAGCTATCTGTTTTCCACCGATTGGACACTAAGAATGAAAGCTCCCACTAAGACGCCAATTAAATTCCAATCGTCCACAGTATGATAAGATGTTTGTTCAGATGTTCACATCATCACCTCCAAAAACCTCCAGAGTACACCCGAACTCCTCCGAGGTTGAAGCAGAGCAGCCTTTTAAATGATGTGACATGTCGTTTAGAACATGGCGTCCATACCGCTGTGAGTAGTTACGGTTAGTTCCACTTTTTCCCGCCGTTTTTTTCCGGCGAGCGATATTGTGGGCGAGATGTGTGCGAGGTGCTGAAAGTAAGGATGGGCGATCTCCTGGGCATTAGTTTCAGCAAACGTGATCTTTACGACAAAAAACATTGGCCAGGCGGTATTATTAAATCTCGGCGCTAATTACGTGCCGAAAATAACGCTGAGCAATATTATGGCCGTTGGGATCGCCCATTCTGATGATTCCGCCCAAAACAAGTGGGTGGGCGGTATTATCTTTTCTCGGCGATACGCACATGCAGAAAGTAACGCTTGGCGATAAGTGACTGAGAAATGGGCGTCAGTTTCCATTTTGTGGTTAAATGGGCGATATCTGGGCGTTACACTTCATTTCAGCGTTAAAATGGACGTTAAGTGGGCATTATGCATGCAAAAATAATGGAAAATCTAGCCCTTGGCCGTTTACAGTTTGAGTGCTTCGATTAGTACAGTACAATGTGCTGGAAGATTATTGTTTAGGCCTTAAATAAAGTGGGTATAGGTTAACTGTATTTGCAACTCATTCTGTTTATTTAATTTACAAGACAAATCTTAAAGGTTCAAAATAAATATATATATATATTTTTTGGAAAGCAGTGAATATAAGAACATTTCTTATAATGTCTACAACAGGTCATTTTAATTGTTCCCAATTATATTTATATTTACAATCTTTAACAAGTTATTATATCAATTATTTTAGTTCAGGTAGCAATGTAATAAATATATTTTGCTGAATACTTGGAGTACTAATTATTAAATATTTCCATAAGCCAGTTGCTTTCTGAGCAATTTAAAACATATTTCTACAAATAATTACTGAATAGATTAAATATTCCAATGTATTGATGGAACATAGAGTGTGATCTGGAAAATATCTGGAAAAAGTCCTGGAATCCCCTGGAATAAGAATGCTTTTTAACTTATAAGGACACATTTTACCCAAGGATCTCCTGGCAATGGGAGCCTTGCTGTTTATAGATGGGGGTTGGATGTTGGGCCTCAACCTAATGTTGGCTGTGTGCCAAATTTAGCAAAAATTGAACTTTTGGGGCTAGGAGGTTGTGCCGCAGGCAAGAGCAAGCCTCATTTGAATGGAATATTTATTGAAATCCTGTGCCATGCAGAATTTCATAAATGTAGACACTGTTCTTGCCCAGCGTACACCTTGCCATATAAGGAAGAGGACATGGAGGGACTCGATGTCATGGGCCTGCAGCCGGCACAAATGTTTACTCTTGTCCTCCTTCCTTTATCTCCTCCACAATTGATGCATCTTCTTCGATCTCACTTCCTACATTCATTAGTAAACCTATAAATACCATGTCTAACCACCAGAGGGCTCATCCCCTGGAGTCCCAAGGGATCCCACAATCCCTTGGGAGCACCTGTATATAAGGAGGCCTCACAGGCTGGAGAGGCACTCTGAGATCTGTAATAAAGGACTATGGTCACACCTTACATTGAGCTTGCAGTATCTGGTCTGACTCTTTATTCAAAACATAACAACGAGATACAAATAACGAACCCCACTGCAACAATGCAGAGAACCGTGGGCATTCTGGAGACATTTTCAGAGGGAGATGATTGGGAAACCTTTGTGGAGCGACTCAACCAATATTTCGTGGCCAATGAGCTGGAAGGAGAAGCGAACGCTGCCAAATGAAGGGCGATCCTCCTCAACGTTTGCAGGGCACCAACATATGGCCGCATGAAAAATCTGCTTGCTCCAGCAAAACCCACAGACAAGTCGTACAATGAGTTGTGCACACTGGTCCGGGAGCACCTAAACCCGAAGGAAAGCATTCTGATGGCGAGGTATCGGTTCTACACGTACAAGAGGTCTGAAGGCCAGGAAGTAGCGAGCTACGTCGCCGAGCTAAGGCGCCTTGCAGGACATTGCGAATTTGAAGGACACTTGGAGCACATGCTCAGGGACTTCTTTGTACTTGGCATTGTCCACGAAGTAATACTTCACAAACTTTTGACTGTGGAGAACCCAACCTTGAGTAAAGCCATAGTAATAGCCCAGGCGTTTATCGTCATCAGTGACAATACCAAACAAATTTCTCAGCACACGAGTGCTGCTGCAAGTACTGTGAACAAAGTAAAGTTGTTTTAGAATTGAAATGTACGGGGCAGGACTTACATGCCTGCAGTTGCATGTCTGCAGATGACTCAGAGTCCACTATCAAGGGTGGTGAATACAAGGCGATTAACACCTTGTTGGCGCTGCGGGGGTAATCATCGTTTCCTTTCATGCTGCTTCAAAGGATATGTTTGCAAGGGCTGTGGAACAATGGGACACCTTAAACGTATGTGCAAGCGAGCTGCAAACCCTGCTAATCCTGCAAACCACCATGTTGCAGAGGAGGACAGATCCATGGTGGATCATGATGAACCAGAGCCTCAGACCAAGGAGGCAGAGGTATATATGGTGCATACATTTACCACAAAGTGTCCCCCGATAATGCTGAAGGTTGAATTAAATGGACTCTAGGTGTCCATGGAGCTGGACACGGGCGCAAGCCAGTCCATAATGAGCAAAAAGACTTTCGATAAATTGTGGTGCAGCAAGGCCTCAAGGCCAGTCATGATTCCCATTTGTACTAAACTGAGAACGTACACAAAGGAACTGATTCCCGTAATTGTCAGTGCTACCGTAAAGGTCTCCTATGATGGAGTGGTGCACTCTGAGTGGTACCGGGAGATGGCCCCACGCTGCTCGGCAGGAGCTGGCTGGTAAAGATACGCTGGAACTGGGACGATGTTCGAGCGCTTTCGTCCATCGACGACACCTCATGTGCCCAGGTTCTAAACATGTTCCCCTCGCTGTTCGAACCAAGCATTGGGAAGTTCCAAGGAGCAAAAGTGCAGATCCATTTGATTCCAGGGGCACGACCCATCCATCACAAGGCGAGAGCGGTACCTTACATGATGAGAGACGGTGGAGATCGAACTGGACAGGCTGCATCGAGAAGGCATAATTTCGTCGAACAAATTCAATGAGTAGGCCAGTGCGATTATTCCAGTCCTCAAGGGAGACGGCACCATCAGAATCTGTAGTGATTATAATGTAACTATCAATCGTTTCTCACTGCAGGATCAATACCCGCTACCGAAGATAGACGACCTAGTTGCGACGCTGACGGGAGGGAAAACGTTCACGAAGCTGGACTTGACTTCGACCTACATGACGCAGGAGCTGGAGGAATCATCGAAAGGCCTCACTTGCATCAACATGCACAAAGATCTCTTTCATTTACAACAGATGCCCGTTTGGGATTCGATCGGCCGCGGCGATATTCCAGAGGAACATGGAAAGCTTGCTGAAGTCAGTCCCATGTACTCTGGTCTTCCAGGACGACATCTTGGTTACAGGTCAGGACACCGTTGAACACCTGCAGAACCTGGAGGAGGTTCTTAGTCGGCTTAATCGTGTGGTGCTCAGATTAAAACGCTCGAAGTGCGTTTTCCTGGTGCCTGAAGTGGAGTTCCTGGGGAGAAGAATCGCAACGGACGGCATCAGGCCCACCGATTCAAAGACGGAGGCAATCAAGAACATACCGAGACCACAGAGCGTGACGGAGCTGCGGTCGTTTCTAGGACTCCTGAACTATTTTGGTAACTTCTTACCGGGTCTTAGCACATTGTTAGAACCCCTGCACTCTTTACTGTGTAAAGGAGATGAATGGGTATGGGGTAAAAGCCAAGAAAATGCCTTTGAGAAAGCTAGGAATCTATTATGTTCAAACAAATTGCTTGTGTTGTATGATCCATGTAAGCATTTGGTACTAGCATGTGATGCGTCATTGTACGGGGTCGGGTCTGTATTGCAACAAACTAATGAATTTGGGAAATTGCAACTGGTTGCTTATGCATCCAGAAGTCTGTCTAAGGCCGAGAGGGCCTACAGTATGGTCGAAAAAGAAGCGTGAATGTGTGTTTACGGGGTAAAGAAAATGCATCAATATCTGTTCGGGCTTAAATTTGAATTGGAAACCGACCATAAGCCGCTTATATCCCTCTTTTCTGAAAGCAAGGGGATAAATACGAATGCATCGGCCCGCATCCAGAGATGGGCGCTCACGTTGTCCGCTTACAACTACGCCATCCGCCACAGGCCAGGCACAGAAAACTGTGCCGATGCTCTCAGTAGGCTGCCATTGCTTACCACCGGGGTGGAGTTGGCACAGCCTGCAGATCTAATTATAGTAATGGAAGCATTCGAGGGTGAGCAATCGCCTGTTACCGCCCGACAGATTAGAACCTGGTCGAGCCAGGACCCCTTACTGTCCTTAGTAAAAAGTTGTGTGTTCCAGTGGTCTAGTGTCCCGTTAGCGATGCAGGAGGAAATAAAGCCGTACCAGCGGCGCATGGATGAAATGTCTATACAGGCAAACTGCCTCCTATGGGGTAATCGGGTAGTGGTGCCAATAAAGGGCAGGAACACTTTCATCAGTGATCTCCACAGTACCCACCCAGGTATCGTAATAATGAAAGCGATAGCCAGATCCCACGTGTGGTGGCCCGGTATCGATGCAGGCTTAGAGTCCTGGATGCACAAATGTAATACATGTTCACAGCTAAGCAATGCACCCAGGGAAGTGCCACTAAGTTTATGGTCCTGGCCCTCCAAACCGTGGTCCAGGGTCCATGTCGACTATGCAGGCCATTCTTGGGAAAAATGTTCTTAGTGGTTGTAGATGCGTACTCCAAATGGATTGAATGTGATATAATGTAGGCAAGCATGTCCGCTGCCACCATTGAAAGCCTACGGGCCATGTTTGCCACACATGTACTACCTGATATCCTTGTAAATGACAGTGGACTGTGCTTTACCAGTGCCGAGTTCAAGGAGTTCATGACCCGCAATGGAATCAAACATGTCACATCTGCCCTGTTTAAACTAGCGTCCAACAGTCAGGCAGAACGAGCAGTTCAAACAATCAAGCAGAGCTTGAAAAGGGTAACTGAAGGCTCACTGCAGACCCGTTTATCCTGAGTCTTGCTTAGTTACCACACAAGACCCCACTTGCTCACTGGGGTCCCTCCTGCTGAACTCATGAAAAGGGCACTTAAGACAAGGCTCTCGTTAGTACACCCTGATCTACACGAACAGGTAGAGAGCAAGCGGCATATGACAGAATACATATGATCGCGCAAATGTGTCACGCGAAATTGAGATAAATGATCCTGTATTTGTGTTGAACTATGGACAAGGTCCCAAGTGGCTTCCTGGCACTGTATTGGCCAAAGAGGGGAGTACGGTGTTTGTGGTTAAACTCTCAAATGGACTCATCTGCAGGAAAAACTTGGACCAAATCAAACTCAGATCCACGGACTATCCAGTACAACCCACAATAGACTCCACCTTTTTCGACCCTCCAACACACACACACAAGTGGCAACTGACCCAGCGGTTGACCACGAAGCAGAACCCACCACCTGCATCAGCCCAGCAGGACTCACCACCCCCAGCAGCCCAGCAAGGCCAGCTGCACAGCAGCCCAGCGAGGGCCCAACAAACGACTCACCAAAACCAGCATTTGCACCGAGATGATCAACCAGGGACAGGAAGGCCCTAGATCGACTCACATTGTAAATAGTTACATTGACTTTGAGGGGGGGGGGGGGGGGGGGGAGAAGTGTTGTTATGTATGTAAACCTGTAAATACCATGTCCAATCACCAGAGGGCTTATCTCCTGGAGTCCCAAGGGATCCTACAATCCCTTGTGAGCACCTGTATAAAAGGAGACCTCACAGGCTGGAGAGGCACTCTGAGATCTGTAATAAAGGACTACGGTCACATCTAACTTTGAACTTGCAGTATTTGGTCTGACTCTTTATTCAAGACATAACAACTAGGATGATAGTATTTGTGCTGGTGCTGGATGCAGGAGAGTATTTGATGGAACCTGCTGTGATTGGCCAAGGTCTGTGGTACAATTTTCTCTTGCCTCATCTTGGGAAAACCTGTGGGAAGAAAATAAAATGTACAATAAATTCTCAAGACATTCTTTTATAAGAGAGAACGGATGACAATATTATGCGTTGTGTACCTATTTAGCAACTGTCGCCTCTGTGGTAAGGATTAAGGAACGAAATGTTAGGATGATAATAAAGAAAGGATATTTGTAGAGTGATGGCACCAATCCTTCGCACTTGCCTTCATCAACATCAATACTTTCCACTGATTTGTGGCTGAAAAGAGCCAGGGCCATCACCTGGTACTTGGTGAGCTATTTTAACATGGCAGTCCCACAGGCTGTCCTGGTCCTCTCAGTGGTTGCACACTACCTTGGCCTGTAAGCAGAACACATGTAGGATGATGTAGGATGATACCCCAAACGCTACCCCTGTGCCTTGACCAGCTCCTTTCCAGAACCTAAACTTTGCAAATTAGTTGGCATGCTGTTTCTGTTGGAAATACACTTTGCATGCTAAACTCTGAATGTGTGTGTGCTAGTATAGGGTACAGTAGCATAGTGGTTATGTCACTGGACTTATAATCCAGAGACCTGGACTAATAATCCGAGGAAATGAGTTCTTAATCCCACCACAGCACCTGGGGAATTTAAATTCATTGAATTAAATAATTCTGGAATAAAAAGCTAGTATCAGTAATGGTGACCATGAAACTATCAGATTGTTGTAAAATCCCATCTGGTTCACTAATGTCCTTTAGGATAGAAAATCTGCCATCCTTACCTGGTCTGGCCTATATGTGACTTCAGACCCACAGCAATGTGGTTGACTCTTAATTACCCTCTGAAATAGCCCCTAATCTACTCAGGTGTATAAGATGACTCACCACCACCTTCTTAAGGGCAATTAGGAATGGGCAATACATGTTGGCCTTACTGGTGACTCCCACATCCTGTGAGCAAATAAATAAATAAAAAGTTACTAATGTGTCCCACTGTAATGTGGAAATTAAAGAAAGGACTTGAATTTATATAGGACTAGACTTTCCATTATTTTTCCATGCATACCGCCCACTTAACGTCCATTTTAACGCTGAAATGAGGTATAACGCCCATATATCGCCCATTTAGCCACAAAATGGAAACTAACATCCATTTCTCGGTTACTTATTGCTGAGCGTTACTTTCGGCATGTACTTAACGCCGATAAAAATAATACCGCCCGCCCACTTTTTTTTGGCGGAAAGATCAGAATGGGCGAAACCAACGTCCATAATATCGCTCAGCATTACTTTCGGCATTTAATTAACGCCGAGATTTAATAATACTGCCCAGCCACTTTTTTTTGTCGTAAAGATCACATTTGCCGAAACTAACACCCCAAATATCGGCAAGCATTACTTTCGACACCTTGGCCACATATCGCCGAAAATATCGCTCGCCGAAAAAACAGGTGTGAAAAAGTTGCTCTCACCTGAATTAATCTCAGCGGTGTGGACGCCATTTTCTAAATCACAGATCGCTTCATTTAAAAAGCTGCTTCAACTTCTGGGGAGTTTTGATGTACTCTGGAGTTCTTTTAAGGTGAGGTGACCATCTGAACAAACATCTTATCATACTGTGGATGATTGGAATTTACTTTAGGTGTCTTAGTGGGGAAATTTATTGATTGTGAACAATAGGTATAATACTGATAGTTATTGGAATGGGGCCTGTCATTTCGCAGCCTGTCTTGATGAGTACACACATGCTGCAAACTAGAAATGGCAGAGGGTATACTTGACAGCATTATGTGCCCAATCTAAGTCATGCCAGACTGATGAGGAGGATGAAACCTTACACCCCCCGTACTCACCTCAACTTGTCCAATAACACCTGCCTTAGGATACTGCGCTTCCACAAAGAGGTTATCAGTGAGATATGCCAGCTCATCAGGGAGATCTGCAGCCTGCCAGCACCATCAGGACCACACTTTCCGTCGAGGTCAAGGTCACCGTGGCACTTTCATTTTAAGCTTCGGGTTCCTTTAGCGACATTTGTACTATATCTCAGCATGCCACACATTGCTGCATTAGACAGGTCACTTAAGCCCCTTACGCACGCAGGATGGACTTTATCAGCTTCCCTATGACCAGGGAGGCACAGAGTGAGAGGGCTTTAGGATTCTCCAGAATTGCAAATTTCCCCAAGGTGCGGGGAGCAATAGACTGTACGCACATCGTGATGCGGGCATCTTTTCAGGATGCAGATGCTTTTCAGAACCAAAAGGGATTCCATTCCCTGAGTGCAACTCGTTGTTGACCACCAGCAAATAATTATGGCAGTGAATGCAAAATTTCCGGGCAGCATCCATGATGCTCACATCCTGCGTGAGAGTACTGTATCTGACATGTTTACCAGTCAGCCACAAGGTCAATGCTGGATGCTTGGTGACAAAGGATATGGCCTCGCCACCTGACTGATGACCCCCCTGCGTAACATCCACACAGAAGCTGAGAAGCGATACAACGAGAGCCACAGAGCCAAGCGCAATATCGTCGAGAAAACCACTGGAGTGCTTAAGCAGTGCTTCAGATGCCTTGAACACTCAGGAGATGAGCTACAAAACCACCCTGAGCAGGTAGCTCAATTCATGGTAGTATGCTCCATGCTGCACATCTTGGCTATAAGGAGGGGACAAGAATTGCCAGAAGGGACTGACAGTCCACCTCAGGAGAGAGAGGAAGTGGCAGATGAGGAGGTGCATGTTGACCTCGGGTCAGACAATCAGGCTGATGCTGAACTCATGCCCCCGCCCCCCTGGAGATCACAGGAAAGGGCCCATGGTGGCATAGAAACATAGAAACATAGAAAATAGGTGCAGGAGTAGGCCATTCGGCCCTTCGAGTCTGCACCGCCATTCGATAAGATCATGGCTGATCATTCCTTCAGTACCCCTTTCCTGCTTTCTCTCCATACCCCTTGATCCCCTTAACCGTAAGGGCCATATCTAACTCCCTCTTGAATATATCTAATGAACTGGCATCAACAACTCTCTGCGGCAGGGAATTCCACAGGTTAACAACTCTCTGAGTGAAGACTTTTCTCCTCATCTCAGCCCTAAACGGCCTGCTCCTTATCCTAAGACTGTGTCCCCTGGTTCTGGACTTCCTCAACATCGGAAACATTCTACCCGCATTTATCCTGTCTAATCCAGTCAGAATCGTATATGTTTCTATGAGATCCCCTCTCATCCTTCTAAACTCCAGTGAATAAAGCCCAGTTGATCCAGTCTCTTCTCATATGTCATTCCAGCCATCCCTGGAATCAGTCTGGTGAACCTTCGCTGCACTCCCTCAATAGCCAGAACGTCCTTCCTCAGATTAGGAGACCAAAACTGAACACAATATTACATGTGGGGCCTCACCAAGGCCCTGTACAACTGCAGCAAGACTTCCCTGCTCCTATACTCAAATCCCCTTGCTATGAAGGCCAACATACCATTTGCCTTCTTCACCGCCTGCTGTACCTGCATGCCAACTTTCAACGACTGATGAACCATGACACCCAGGTCTCGCTGCACCTCCTCTTTTCCTAATTTTCTGCCATTCAGATAATATTCTGCTTTCGTGTTTTTGCCCCCAAAGTGGATAATCTCACAGTTATCCACATTATACTGCATCTGCCATGTATTTGCCCACTCGCCTAACCTGTCCAAGTCACCCTGCAGCCTCCTAGTGTCCTCCTCACAGATCACACCGCCACCAAGTTTAGTGTCATCTGCAAATTTGGAGATATTACACTCAATTCCATCATTTAAATCATTAATATATATTGTAAAGAGCTGGGGTCCCAGCACTGAGCCCTGCGGCACTCCACTAGTCACTGCCTGCCATTCTGAAAAGTGCATGGCCGCAGGTGAAGGCTTGGTAATATTTCCATGTAGTTGTAGCAATTTTGTTGGGAGGTTTGGGGGAAGGGGAGAGGAGGCTACCTTATTGGTTTGCATTTGTGTTCTGTGCTCCTGAAAATGTTGACCATTTGCTTGATGTAAATATGATAAATGTGTTGTGGGGTGGGGTGGGATGGGGTGCTTTTTACAGTTATAATTATGATTTCACACAAATGTTCGGATTAAATGTTTTTTATTTAACAGAACCTTGTTGTGCATTGTCTCAGATAGCTGCACCGTTACACACTGGTGATTCCTTAACATGAAAGGATATAATTAAACTTAACTTGAATCAACTTAAACTTTAACTGGCACTAAGGTGATACAGGCACTAAGGTGCATCATAGCTGCAAGACTCTTACGTCAGCAGCTCATAAATGAGCGCTTTGCTTGAAAGAACATTGTTGGTATTTACAAAGCTGCAACACGGCTGTGTGTGCAGCTCATACAAAAATGGTGTGCATCACCTTAGTGCCAGTTAACGTTTAAGTTGATTCAAGTTAAGTTTAATTATATCCTTTCATGTTAAGGAATCACCAGTTTGTAACGGTGCAGCTATCTGAGACAATGCACAACAAGATTCTGTTAAATAAAAAACATTTAATCAGAACATGTGTGAAATCATAATTATAACTGTAAAAAGCACCTCATCCCACCCCACCCCACAACACATTTATCATATTTACATCAAGCAAATGGTCAACATTTTCAGGAGCACAGAACACAAATACAAACCAATAAGGTAGCCCCCTCTCCCCTTCCCCCAAAGCCCCCAACAAAATTGCTACAACTATATGGAAATATTACCAAGCCTTCACCTGCGGCCATGCACTTCACTTTCCTCCCCCCCCCCCCCTTCTTCTCCCCACCTCTACCTCTTCCCCTTCCCCTCCTGACTCCACGTCGCCTGGCCGAGGAGATCCTCAGGCGCTGCTTCATTGGGGGTGATGACGGCAGAATCGATGGTTGGGGGAGGGCGGTCCCAAGATGGGAACGTGCTCCAAGCCAGAAGCCAGAAGCAAGCTCTTCCTCCTGGCTGTCATGTGTCATTGGCAATGGGGTGCGGCACCTTGGGGTGCAGTGCTGCACTCCGGGACCATTAGGAGACCTCTGTCACCAGTGTTCCTGGCTATCACCTCCAGGACTTCCGCCATCCGTGGCATGTACTCCGTTATGGTGGCGGACATGCTGGCCAGTTGGTGGGATATTCCCCTATTGTCTGACGGATCTGCTGACCTATGTCAACAGTCCTCCTGGACAAGTCTACCAAGTCCCCGCTCAGATCTGCCGCTCGTGGAGCAAACCTGCCGCATCTAACCATCCTCCACTTGGTCGGCGACGTCCTGGAGGCACCTCGGGTGCCCTGTGGCGAGGTGCTTGAGCCTGGTACCTCACCGCTCAACACAACCGCTCAGCACATGCACAACAAAAGCACCACCGCTATCAAAATCATCACAAGACATCACATTTCATGACCATCACCAAATTTTGCATTGCAATGATTCTCATGAGGCCATCATTATTTAGAGAACAGTTTTATCAATCATCTATCATATATTATTGGTCGGATATGAGTGGGTGTGGCATCTGTTGTCTTTACATCATGCAATGGTGTATACTTTACTCACGTGGCATCACTTCAGGTTCTGCAGCTGCATGCGTGACAAACCGGGGATGGCTCTCCACTAGTGCCAGCACCTGCTCCTCAATGTCTGTCAGCTCACTGATGACTGGTGGCCCGCCCTATTCTTGGAAAGCTTCTTCTGTAAAAGGTAACAACAGCACGACATGGCATGAGATAATTGCGTGATATCTTTGCTAGGTACTGTAACAGAGACTGATACAACACATAACCGACAGATGTAATCATGATTATAATGAAACTTATCATTCTTTATCTAAAGACGTAGACTGCAAACGCAGGCTTTGAGTACAACATTCCCGGTATAAGTGCAAGACATCACATCTGATTTTAATCACTCATTACACTTACAAATCAAATTATATAAATATATAAGTACATGTAAATAAATGCAATACTTACTCTGGTGGATCCGACAAGGTTGTTCCAGTCCTTGCAGCACTGGTTGCCCTCACGCACCTTGTTGGTCGCCGACGAGACCACCTCGGCTATGTCGGCCCATATCTTCTGGTAGGTCTTTGGGGTGGGCTTCCCACGTCCACCCTGGGTCAATTGACCCCAGCGTGACTCGACCTCCAGCATGAGGGAGGCATTTGCCTCGTCCAATAATTGCCTCGCTCTTTCTCGTCCTGCCAATTGTTCCTCTCCCAGCTCACTGCTCTCGCCAGCGTTAGTCTCGACAGCATGCTGTGTCACCTCCTCCATCCCTTCCATTGTAACAACCAAATTTCCGCAAATATCTCAATGGGAACAACTTAATTTTTGTTCAGAATTCTTTCTGCTGGTCGAAAATCTTCCTCCTACCTCCCAAAACAGCCAAATAAGCACACACCACACCCACACATGCTTTCAGTTCCTCTCTGCTCCCTCTCTCTCTGTCTCTTCTTCTGCGCATGTAATGATGACCCCTGAACTCCGGAAATGTGGGAAACGAGCATTGCCATGCTGTTGCTATGGACAGTGACACTTTATGGCAGAACATCAAAAAAATGGAACACTAACGCCCATTTCAGATCGCTCGCAGTAATGCCCATTTAAAAAAATGGAAAGTTAGGGTTTTGAAAATGGGCGATAATCCGGTGATCTCAAAACCCATTTTTACCGCCCATGCTGGAAATAACACCCATTTTTGGGCAATCTGCATCAAGTGAAAAGTCTAGCCCATAGTGTCTTTCATGACCTCATAATATCCCAAAGTGCTTCACAGCCAATGAAGTACATTTGAAGTCACGTCACTGTTGTAATGTACGGAGATGCAGCAGCCAATTTGGCACATATCAAGGTCCCACAAACAGCAATGAGATAAATGAACAGATAATTTATTTTAATGGTGTTGGTTGAGAGATAAGTGTTGGCCAGGACACCAGGCGAACCGTCTGCTCTTCTTCAAATTGTGCCAAGGGATATTTTACATCCAGCTGAAGGTAGATGGAATCTTGGTTTAATATCTAACCTGGAAGATGGCATCCCCGATGGAGTAGCACTCCCTCAGTAATGCACACTGAAATCTCAGCCTAAATTATGTGCTCAGATTTTTGGACTGGGGCTTGAACCCCACCACAATCCTAGCCAGTAACTCATTGGTTTTATTATATTTTATATGTGTAGGCCGGGAAATTGGACACATTTAGCACCAGCTGTTAAGGCCAGTTTTGAACAAAAATTGGCGGCCGCCTCGCTCCGCTTGCATCTGGCAGGCCCCGTGGCGGCTGCCATTTTAGGCAGGTCAATAGTGTTGCCGTTTTCTGCACTCGCTGCAGAAATGGAAATGAGACAGATTGTTATGTCAATCAGTGTGCAACGCTGATTTGACGCACGATCTGCCATTTTGGATGTCACCACTCCATCTAATG
This sequence comes from Pristiophorus japonicus, assembly GCF_044704955.1. Lineage (NCBI taxonomy): Eukaryota > Metazoa > Chordata > Chondrichthyes > Pristiophoridae > Pristiophorus > Pristiophorus japonicus. The sequence goes on from NC_091981.1 coordinate 107,774,110, forward strand.
CCCTCTACTAATCGTGACCAGCTGACTATGCGTTCAGCAGTAAGACAGACTCCCCACCAGCACTATTTAAACGAATCATCAACAACTTGTAGCTGACTTGCTTTCTCATTTCTACTAGCTCTGTAAGTTTATGCAACTGTTTAGTGCTTTCTAGGGTTGCAGAAAGTTGGTGATGTCACAAATGAAGAATGCCTTGCTTCTGATTTCAAGAGTTCTGGTCAGACCACATACTCCCAGTCATGGAGGCTCTACTTGCAGTTCCCCTTGTGGTCGGGATTGACAGGGAGATGGAGCGATGGCAGAGAAGAAGAGGAGAAGATGATCGCAGAGGGAGGAGGCGGAGGGCTCCCAACAGTGGACCTTACCCACCTAGGGTTTCTGAGAGCACTTCCCTTACCTCCATTTAAGCAAGGAGCAGTGTATTAGGAGGCTCCGCTTCACTAAGAATTTGGTCACAGAACTCTAGCACCTCCTGCAACCAGACCTGTAGCCTCAGAGCAGGGCAACCACAGCTCTCCCAATGGCCATCCATCGCTGCATTCGGGAGGTAATAGAGGCTTTGTACTCCAGGAGAAGGGACTATGTTGTCTTCTCTCTGAGCAGGAGGAGTGTGTATGTGGCTTTGCAAGGATAGCAGGCTTCCCCATGGTACAGGATGCCATCGCCTGCATACACGTGGCTTTGCTGGCACCGTATACCAATCCTGAGATGTTCAGTAACCAATAAGGCTATCAATCACTTAGTGTGCAGTTGATGTGTGCCCACACTCGGCACATCATGATGGTGAATACCCGGTATCCTGGCAGTAGTCATGATGCCTTCATCCTGCGCCAGGCCGGTGTGCCAGCAATCTTACAGCCACCCCATCAAACCAGAGGGTGGCTGCTTGGAGACAAGGAATATCCGCCCTGCATCTGGCTGATGGCACTCCTCTGCATCCCCACCACTCATGTCCAGCAGTTATATAATGACTGCTGTAATGTCCTTGCACACTACTATAAATTCACACGAGGCACATTCTGCAGACAAGGTCACTCTGTGACCCGAACCTTTATTCACAGGACCAAGAAGCGATGACCCTGCGTGGAACCTCCCTTTATATACCTGGATGACCAGGTGAGGAGTGTCTCCCACAAGTTCACCCCCTGTGGTCAAGGTGTGCATTTTTTTAGGTGTATACAGTATGCAGTGTTGTTATGAAGGTTACAGTTACATGAAGGTTACTTACATGAAGGTTACATACATGACAACTGCCATGCTGCCACAGGGAACCTCATCGAAAGACCATCAAGGTGCCTTGATGGTTGGGAAGAGCTCTCCAGTATTTACTGGAGTGGGTGTCCCATTTTGTGGTGGTCTGTGCATGCTCTACAACTTGGCCATCAGGAGGGCACAGCCTTTTCCACCAGGGGTTCCGGGGCCACCTCAGGAGGAGGAGGAGAAGGGAGGAGGCAGGCAACACATCATCGTTCCGAACGGGTTGTCCGTGAACACCTCATCAGATTCCGGTTCCAGTGAATGAAACCCCAGATCCCTGTTGCTCACCAATTCCACATCTTACCATCCCTCTGTTATGGAACATCACAGAGTCCCCCTGGGCAATAAGCTTAATTGAGGGTCACCACAAAACAAACATTCCAAACATAATTTATAAATTTAGCAAATCAAAATCAAAACAACAAAGTCAATTAATCAATCTTCCCTTAGTGTCTGTCATTCGAAGGTTATGTTGCCTGCCTGGTGCCACGTTTAAAGATATCTCCTCACGGCTGGAGAAGAACTTAGAGTGGGATGAGGAGGATCCATGTAGGAACCAACAACATAGGTAGAACTAAGAATGAGGTTCTGTTCAGACAGCTTGAGGAGTTGGGGTCCAAATTTAAAAGCAGAACCTCAAAGATAATAATCTCTGGATTGTTACCTGAACCTTGCGCCAATTGGCATAGAAATAAGTAGATTAGAAGGTTAAATGTGTGGCTCAAAGAGTGGTGTGGGAAGAAGGGGTTTCAATTCATGGGGCACTGACATCAGTACTGGGGAAAGGAAACATAAGAACATAAGAAATAGGAGCAGGAGTAGATCATTTGGCCCCTCGAGTCTGCTCTGTCATTCAATTAGATAATCTAATCTGGGCCTCAACTCCACTTCCCTGCCCACTCCTCAGAACCTTTGACTCCCTTATCATTCAAAAATCTGTCTATCTCCACCTTAAATATATTCAATGACCCAGCCTCCACAGCTCTCTGGGGTAGAGAATTCCAAAGATTCATGACCCTCTAAGAGAAGAAATTCCTCCCAGTTCCATTTTAAATGGGCGACCCCTTATTCTGAAACTATGCCCCCTAGTTTTAGATTCCCCATGAGGGGAAACATCCTCTATGCATTTACCCTGTCAAGCCCCCTCAGAATCTTATACGTTTCAATGAGATCACCTTTCATTCTTCTAAATTGCAGTGAGCAAGTTATTATTTAAATGTAGAAAGTTAGCAAAGTGCTGCAGTACAGCGGGACCTGGGGGTACTTGTGCATGAAACGCAAAAGAATAGTATGCAGGTACAGCAAGTGATCAGGAAGGCCAATGGAATCTTGGCCTTTATTGCAAAGGGGATGTAGTATAAAAGCAGTGAAGATTTGCTACTGCTATATAGGTATTGATGAGGCCACACCTGGAATACCACGTGCAGTTTTGGTTTCCATATTTACGAAAGGATATACTTGCTTTGGATGCAGTTCAGGGAAGGTTCACTAGGTTGATTCCGGGGACGAGGCGGGTTGACTTATGAGGAAAGGTTGAGTAGGTTGGGCCTCTACTCGTTGGAATTCAGAAGAATGAGAGGTGATCTTATTGAAACATATAAGATTATGAGGGGGCTTGACAAGGTGGATGCAGAGAGGATGTTTCCACTGATGGGAGAGACTAGAACTAGAGGGCATGATCTTAGAATAAGGGGCCGTCCATTTAAAACTGAGATGAAGAGGAATTTCTTCTCGCAGAGGGCTGTAAATCTGTGGAATTCACTGCCTCAGAGAGCTGTGGAAGCTGGGTCATTGAATAAATTTAAGACTGAAATAAACAGTTTCTTAAATGATAAGGGGATAAGGGATTATGGGGAGCGGGCGGGGAAGTGGACCTGAGTCCATGATCGGATCAGCTATGATCGTATTGAATGGCGGAGCAGACTCGAGACGCCGTATGGCCTAAACCTGCTCCTATTTCTTATGTTCTTATGAGTATTGTTTACAGTTTTGGTCTCCTTAACTATGGAAGGATAAACTTTCCATAGAAAGAGTGCAACGAAGATTCACCGGACTGATTTCTGAAATGAGGAGATTGTCCTATGAGGAGAGATTGAGTAGACTAGGCCTATATTCTCTAGAGTTTAGAAGAATGAGAGGTGATCTCATTGAAACACACATAATTCTTACATGGCTTGACAGGGTAGATGCAGGGATGATGTTTCCTCTGGCTGAGGAGTCTAGATCAAGGGGTCACAGTCTCAGAACAAGGGGTTGGCCATTTAGGACTGAGTTGAGGAGAAATTTCTTCACTCAGAAGAAATCTTTGGAATTCTCTGCCCCAGATAGTTGTGGATGCTCGACAGATTTTTGGATATTAAGAGAATCAAAGGATATAGTTCAGAAAAGTGGAGTTGAGGTAGAAGATCAGCCATGATCTTATTGAATGGGGGAGCGGGCTTAAGGAGCAGAATGGCTTACTCCTGTTCCTATTTCTTATATTCTTATTCGTGATAGAAACATAGAAACATAGAAAATAGGCTCAGGAGCAGACCATTCGATCCTTCACCACCATTCAATATGATCATGGCTGATCATGTAACTTCAGTACTTCACTCCTGCTCTCTCTCCATACCCCCTGATCCCTTTAGCCATCTAACTCCCTTTTGAATATATCCAATGAACTGGACTCAACAACTTTCTGTGGTAGAGAATTCCATAGGTTCACAATTCTCTGGGTGAGAAAGTTTCTCCTCGTCTCAGTCCTATATGGCTTACCCCTTATCCATAGACTATGAAGCTTGGTTCTGGACTTCACCAACATCGGGAACATTCTTCCTGCATCTAACCTGTCCAATCCCGTCAGAATTTTATATGCTTCTATGAAATCCCCTTTCATTCTTCTAAATTCAAGTGAATATAAGCCTAGTCGATTCAGTCTTTCTTCATATGTCAGTCCTGCCATCCCGGGAATCAGTCTGGTGAACCTTCGCTGCATTCCCTCAATACCAAGAACGTTCTTCCTCAGATTAGGAGACCAAAACTGCACACAATACGCAAGGTGTGGTCTCACCAAGGCCTTGTACAACTGCAGCAAGACCTCCCTGCTCCGATACTCAAATCCTCTCGCTATGAAGGCCAACATACCATTTGCTTTCTTTATTGCCTGCTGTACCGTATGCCTACTTTCAATGACTGATATACCATGACATCCAGGTCTCGTTGCACCTCCCCTTTTACTAATCTGTCACCATTCAGATAATATTCTGCCTTCCTGTTTTTGCCACCAAAGTGGATAACCTCACACTTATCCACATTATACTACATCTGCCATGCATTTTCCCTCTCACTTAACCTGTCCAAGTCACCCTGCAGCCTCTTAGTATCCTCCTCACAGCTCACACTGCCACCCAGCTGAGTCATCTGCAAACTTGGAGATATTACACTCAATTCCTTCATCCAAATCATTAATATATATTGTAAATAGCTGGGGTCCCAGCACTGAACCTTGCGGTACCCCACTAGTCCCTGCCTGCCATTCTGAAAAGGACTAGTTTATTCCTACTCTCTGCTTCATGTCTGCCAACCAGTTCTCTATCCACGTCAATACATTACCCCCAATCCCATGTGCCTTAATTTTACACACTAATCTCTTGTGTGGGACCTTGTCAAAAGCCTTTTGAAAGTCCAAATACACTTATCCACTCTACTAGTTACATCCTCAAAAAATTCTAGAAGATTTGTCAAGCATGATTTCCCTTTCATTAATTCATGCTGACTTGGACCGATCCTGTCACTGCTTTTCAAATGCGCTGCTATTACATCTTTAATAATTGATTCCAGCATTTTCCCCACCACCGATGTCAGGCTAACCAGTCTATAATTCCTTGTTTTCTCGCTCCCTCCTTTTTTAAAAAAGTGGGGTTACATTAGCTACCCTCCAATCCATAGGAACTGATCCAGAGTTCATGGAATATTGGAAAATGAGCACCAATGCATCTACTATTTCTCGGGCCACTTCCTTAAGTACTCTGGCATGCAGACTATCAGGCCCTGGGGATTTGTCCGCCTTCAATCCCATCAATTTCCCTAACACCATTTCCTGACTAATAAGGATTTCCCTCAGTTCCCTCAGTTCCTCCTTCTTGCTAGACCCTAGGTCCCCAAGTATTTTCGGGAGGTTATTCATGTCTTCCTTAGTGAAGACAGAACCAAAGTATTTGTTCAATTGGTCTGCCATTTCTTTGTTCCCCATTATAAATTCACCTGATTCTGACTGCAAGAGACCTACATTAGCCTTCACTAATCTTTTTCTCTCACATATCAAAGAAGCTTTTGCAGTCAGTTTTTATGTTCTCTGCAAGCTTACTCTCATACTCTATTTTCCCCCTCCTAATTAAACCCTTAGTCCTCCTCTGCTGAATTCTAAATTTCTCCCAATCCTCAGGTTTGCTGCTTTTTCTGGCCAATTTATATGCCTCTTCTTGTATTTAACACTATCACTAATTTCCCTTGTTAGCCACGGTTAAGCCACCTTCCCCGTTTTATTTTTACCCCAGGGATGTACAATTGTTGTAGTTCATCCATGTGAGTCCATGTCTGCACTCCTCTAATTCTGCCCTCTTGAGCATCCCTGATTATAATCACTTAACCATTGGTGGCCGTGACTTCTGTTGCCTAGGCTCCATGCTCTGGAACTCCCCGCCTAAACCTCTCCGCCTCTCTGTCCTCCTTCAAGACGCTCCTTAAAGCCTACCTCTTGGCCAAGCTTTTGATCACCTGTGTTAATTTCTACTTATGCAGCTTGGTGTCAAATTGTCTATCTCATAATACTCCTGTGAAGCACCTTGGGATGTTTCACTACATTAAAGGCAGTATATAAATACAAGTTGTTGTTTTCCTACTCAACTGTTCCTATGAAGTGCTCCCCCAGTTGTTGCAACATGGCTGATTGAAGGCTGATGACTTTCAGTGGGAGAGACTGGAAATGGTCTTGCAAGGTGACCTCAAGCAGCTCTGGGCTCAGAAGACCCGGCTGTAGACTACAACATCTCGGCATGGGTGGCAGCAGTTTGGGCTGGCTGGTAACAGGCAACAGCATGGGAATTCTGCAGCAGTGTCATAAAAAATGTAATGACCTCACACGAGTGGTCAAGGTGAGTGAAGGCTTCAGCAAATGCCATATCCCATTTTCTGCACCACAAGCCTCAAACATTGCTCAAAGCACCACACCCCCATTACTCACCTACCAACAATCTCTAGCAATCACCACTCATAGGGGCCACGTTTTGGCCTGAGTTGCTCCTGTTTTTTTGGAGCAACTGGTTTAGAATGGAGTATCTTAGAAATTGCAAATCTCGGCATTTAGTTTGCTCCAGTTCTGGTCAGTTAGAACAGTTTCAGTTTGGAACAGATTTTTTTTTTTCAAAAGGGGGCGTGTCCGGCCACTTATGCCCGTTTTGAAAGTTTAGGTAGTGAAAACATACTCCAAGCCAACTTAGAATGGAGTAAGTGTAGATTTTTGTACGCTCAGAAAAACCTTGTCTACACTTAGAAAATCAGGCGTAGGTTACAAATCAGGCGTAGGGAATGGGGGGGGTGGGGGGGTTTAAAGGGAAATTTACAAACATTAAACACTTCAGTTTTACAAATAAAGAACCATCATCAATAATAAATGATAAATACATCAATAAATCAACCAATAAATCAATCAAAAAAAATAAAAAATTAAAAAAATTAAAAAATCAATAAATAAAACATTTTCTACTTACCGACTGCAGCACCGGGAGTCCTCCAACAGCGTGCTGGGATGCCCCCCCCCCCAGTGTGTCTCTGTCAGTGTCTCTATCTCTCTGTCTGTCTGTGTGTTTCTGACAGCGAGGGGAGGGGGAGAAGTGGGGGAGAGGGGGAGGAAGGAGGAGGGAGGTAGAGGGGGGGAAGTAGAGGGGAGGGAGGGAAGGAGAGGGGAGGGAGGGAAGGAGGGAAGGAGGGAGAGAGGAGGGAAGGAGGGAGAGAGGATGGAGGGAAGGAGAGGAGAGGAGAGGGGAGGGAGGGAGAGAAGGAGGCTGAACGGCCGGGCCCAAGACTTCGGGCTGGATTTGCAGGTAGGTGGCGTCGGGTCTTGGGTCCCGGGTCCGGGGGGGGGTCGCGGAGTCGTGGTGAACGGGGGTCGCGGAAGTCGGGGGGGGGGGGGAAAGAGAGAGTCACCAAGGTCGGGGGGGGGGGGAGAGAAAGTCGCGGAGGTCGGGGGGGGGGAAAGAGAGTCGCGGGGGGGGGGGGGGGGAAAGAGAGTCGGGAGGGGGGAAGATTCGCGGAGGTCGGGTCGCCGGGGGTGGGGGGGGTGGTGGGAAGCAGAAGTCGGGGGTTGGGTCGCCGGGGGGCGGGGGGAAGCGGAGGTCGGGTCACCGGGGGGTGGGAGGGGAGAGCGGGGATCAGGTTGGGCCCGGTCCGGTCGGGTGGGAGGCGAGACTTATCCACGCAGCCCCAGTGAGGCCATTTGGCCAGGGCTAGGGGCTGCGTGCTTCGGGCCCCTCCCACAGTTTTGGGCGCCTGGAGCTACTGCACATGCGCGCCCACTGTAGCGCGTATGCAGAGGTCCCGGCACTGTTTTCAGCGCAGGGACCTGGCTCCGCCCCCCACAGCTCATGCTGCACCGCGCCCAGCTCCAGAGGACCTGCAGGGAGCCGGAGAATAGGTGAGTTTTTTTAGGCGCACTTTGTGGCGCGAAAAACGGGCATCCAGGTCCGGGCTGCACCGTTTTAGGCGCGGCCCGAAACTTGGACCCATACTTTCACTTCAGCCTCACACACTTACCACTGCTGCAAGACTCACACCCACATCTCACACCTTGCACACATTGTCATCTATTCAACCATGGCAGCTACATCACCCAAACACATTGCACCACAATCAGTAACACCTCCCTTTCTCTTGCAGACAAAGGTCATTCATAACCGCCGGGCGCAGCAGCAGATTGGTGGAGGGGAAGCCCATCAGCAGAATCTGATAGATCTGGAGTAAGCAGTGCTGGAGATCACTGGCGGGCAATCACAGAGTCTGTGGGGAGCGGGGATATTGAAAGTATTGCTGATGATGATGGTATGGTCATACCTAATCCTCCTTCTCACATCCAACTTCCACTTCATCCCACAATCTCTTCTCACCTACAAGCTGCTTATGGTATATACATGGATATCTTGCTTTCCCCAGCTCCCCTTACAACAACCCGACCCTTGTGCATTTCTCCTTTCAAATACCCCAGAACTCTAACCTTGCCAGCCAGTCCCTGAAGTGATAGAAGAGAAGACACACTATCACTGCATCTCACACTCACAGGCACCAGCTCAGAAAATGGCACTGCGCAGAATTTAGAGGGTAGTATAGAGGTGGGATCTGCACAGGTGAGTCACCAGGCACGAATGGGCTGCAACCAGGACAGGGGGTAAGGATAACTCAGGTGCACGCTCCACAGAGGGCAAGTTCGCGCACAAGTTCTGCTGCACAGGACTCATATAATTAACTCGATGGGGTGGCCTTCAGAAGGAGGGTGCTGGGAATGCACACAGAAATGCTAGGTACAATAGCAAACCTGTCAGAGAGCCTCTCGTCAGTGTCAAGGAGCATGGAGGAGTCCGGCTCCAACATTGCACGGGGTTTTGTGTGGAGCTTGGAACATGTGATTTCTATTATGGAAATGATGGACAACTTCATGAGAGAACTTGTGGATCCAGCCATGATTCTGCATGTGATGGGCAATATTGCAGCTTCCATCGCAGCACAGGCAGAAGTGACGTAATGTCTCAGTGCTGCAGTGGAAACTCAGACTGCTGCCATCGTGGCTGGGATAACAAGTCTCAAAAAGGGCTTGCAGGGTGTCGCAGCAAGCCAGAAATCTGTCCTCTACCAAATTGCTAGGAATGCTGAGGTGCAGACCCAGGGGAGTGGCAGTGGGTTTGTGAAGCTAGAACCTGCTGTCCTCCCTCAGGATGACAGCATTCCTACTCCAACCATTGCCACTACCTCATTGCCCTTGCTGCTGCCCATCAGCCAGCCAGTCAAGACTGCTGCTGCCCACGCCAAGGTGGTGCAGTCTACAGCCGGGCCTTCAAGGTCCACAGCTGGTCGAGGTCGGCGTGCGAGGCCATCTGTAGTTTCCCCCACTTAAAATCAGCAGCCTTCCAACAGAAATGCTGCAGCCACTGGGGGAGCACTGTGTAGGAGCACCAGAGTAGGTAAAGGCACATGAACAACAGACACTAAGGAAATGCACAAGAATGATTCGTTGATATTATAATGTTGAGTGAATTCAGATAAATTTAACCGTACTTACCTCGTGGAGTTAATCGATACTTAACAATTGGGGATGAGTTAAAAATATGAACTTTCACGCAACCATGTCTGTTGGAATTTTGAAGAGATTCGTGGAAGGGGAAGACTGGGAGGATTTCATTGATCGCCTCGACCAGTACTTCATAGCCAACAGATTGGAAGGAACCGATAACGCAATTAAACAGAGGGCGGTTCTCCTCACCGTTTGTGGGTCAAAAATTTATGGCCTTATCAAGAATCTACTCTCACCGATTCGACCAACGGAGAAGACTTACGATGAATTGTGTACGCTGGTTCGGAACCACATTAAACTGAAGGAAAGCATCATCATGGCGAGGTATCATTTCTATACGCACAATCGCTCCGAGGGCCAGGACATGGCGGAATTCGTCGCTGACCTGAGACGTCTCGCTGGGCCATGCAAATTCGGAGCTGTGTCGGAGGAAATACTGCGGGACTTTTTCGTGCTTGGCATTGGCCACGAGGTCATCCTTCGAAAGCAGCTGGCTGCTGAATCTCTAGACCTGAGCAGGGCCATCACGATCGCCCAGGCGTGCATGTCCATGGACGAAAACTGGAAACAGATATCTTCCCAGCATCGAAACTCACTGGCAAGTACTGTGCATAAAATTATATTGTCGGCAGGCAGAGCTGCACATGGCAGGGCCTACTCGTCCGCGTTCGTATAACCTGTAACTGCTCAAAATCCGCCAGCGGGGTGAATCAAATCTCGCCTTGTTGGCGTTGCGGGTGGTATCATCAGGCCCGTCAATGCCAATTCAAGCAATACGTGTGCAAAGGCTGTGCAACAATGGGGCGAATGTGTCCGCAACCGAGCAAGCGTGCTGCGACACACCAAGTGGCTGAAGATGATCGATCCAGCGTGGATCAAACGGCACAAGCAACTCAACCCGAGGAAAAGGACAAAGAAATGTATGGTGTATATTCTTTTACCAAAATTCCTCCGGTAATGCTGGAAGTTAAATTAAATAGGGTTCCAGTATCCATGGAATTGGACACAGGTGTGAGTCAGTCAATAATGAGCCAGAGGGTTTTCAAAAAGCTGTGGGACACTAAGGCAAAAAGACCCAAACTGAGCCCAATCAATGCGAAGCTGCGTACCTACACCAAAGAGCTCATGCCAGTCCTTGGCAGCGCGGCAGTAAAGATATTGTACGATGGAGCTGTGCATGATTTATCGTTGTGGATCGTTCCAGGCAATGGCCAAGCGCTGTTCGGCTTGAGAAAATTAAATGGAACTGAAACAATATTAAAGCCTTATCATCAGTGGATGACGCTTCATGTGCTCAAGTGCTGAGCAAGTTTCCCTCGTTGTTCGAACCAGGCATTGGCAAATTCATGGGAGCCAAGGTGCAGATCCACCTAGGCCCGGATGCAAGACCCATCCATCACAAGGCTCAGGTGGTTCCGTACATGATGAGGGAGAAGGTTGAGATCGAACTGGACAGACTTCAATGGGAAGGAATCATATCACCAGTCGAGTTCAGCGAATGGGCCTGTCCAATTGTCCCGGTGTTGAAAAGTGATAGCACGGTCAGGATCTGCGTCGACTACAAGGTAACGATCAACTGAGTCTCGATACAGGATCAGTACCCATTACCCAAAGCTGACGATCTGTTTGCAATGCTAGCGGGGGGGAAAATCGTTCACCAAATTGGACCTGACCTCTGCTTACATGACACAGGAGCTGGTCGAATCTTCAAAAAAACTGACGTGCATCAACAGGCACAAAGGACTGTTTATATACCACAGATGCCCTTTCGGTTTTTCGCTCAGCGGCAGCTTATTTCAGAGAAACATAAAGAGTTTGCTGAAGTCCGTCCCGAGAACCATCGTGTTCCAAGATGACATCCTGATCACCAGTCGCAACGCCACTGAACACCTGCACAACCTGGAAGAGGTTCTATGTTGTCTGGACAGAGTGGGACTCAGGCTAAAAAACTCCAAGTGCGTTTTCATGGCACCAGAAGTCGAATTCCTGGGGAGAAAGATTGCAGCAGACGGCATCAGGCCTATGGACTCGAAGACAAAGGTCATCAAGAATGCACCCAGACCCCAGAGTGTGACGGAGCTGCGTTGTTCCTGGGGCTTCTCAACTATTTTGGTAACTTTCTATCTCGTTTGAGTACATTGCTAGAGCCATTGCACATGTTGCTGAGAAAGGGCAATGACTGGGTTTGGGCAAATCTCAAGACAGAGCCTTTGAGAAGGCCAGGAACCTACTATGTTCCAATAAATTACTGGTACACTATGACCCATGTAAGCGGTTAGTGCTGGCCTGCAACGTCTCATCATATGGGGTCGATTGTGTGCTCCAGCAAGCCAATGTGTCCGGCAAACTCCAATCAGTTGCATACGCATCTAGTAGTCTGTCTAAGGCTGAAAGAACCTATAGTATATGGTAGAGAAAGAGGCTTTAGCATGAGTATATGGGATTAGAAAAATGCACTAATACCTGTTTGGGCTTCGGTTTTAGCTTGAAACAGACCACAAGCCGCTCATTTGTTCATTTCATTGTTTTCTGAGAGTAAAGGTATAAACACCAATGCCTCGTCCCGCATCCAAAGATGGGCACTGACATTATCCGCTTATGATTATGTCAACCACCACAGACCAGGCAGCCAGTTACCATTGCCCACAACCGGGGTGGAAATGCCACAGCCCGCAGACTTGCTGCTGGTCATGGATGCCTTCGAGAGCGAGGGGTCACCCATCACGGCTCGCTAAATTAGGACCTGGACCAGACAGGATTCTGTACTGGCAAGCGTAAAAAGGTGTGTCCTAAATAGAAATTGGTCTGCCATTCCCAGTGAAATGCAGGATGAAATTAAGCCTTTTCGCCGCCGCAAAGATGAATTGTCTATTCAGTCTGATTGTCTGTTACGGGGTAATCGTGTTGTTATGCCAAAAAAAGGCAGGGAAACTTTTGTGCGAGATTTACACAGTACCCACCCAGGCATTGTCATGATGAAGGCTATTGCCAGATCTCATGTTTGGTGGCCTGTCATTGACTCAGACTTGGAGTCATGCATGCATCAGTGCAACACTTGCATGCAACTGAGTAACGCACCTGTGGAAGTTCCGCTGAGTCTGTGGTCATGGCCATCCAAACTGTGGTCAAGGATCCACATAGACTTTGCCGGCCCCTTTCTTGGCAAAATGTTTTTGGTGATAGTGGACGCTTACTCCAAATGGATTGAATGCGCAATCATGTCATCCAGCATGTCCACAGCCAATATTGAAAGCCTCTGGGCCATGTTCGCCATGGCCTGCCCGACGTCCTTGTCAGCAACAACAGACAGTGTTTCACTAGTTCAGAGTTCCACGAGTTTATGACCCGTAATGGCATCAAGCATGTCAGGTCTACCCTTTCAAACCCGCGTCTCATGGTCAAGCGGAGCGTGCTGTCCAAACCATTAAGCAGAGCCTAAAACACGTGACTCATGGCTCCCTACAGATCTGTTTGTCCCGCATTCTGCTCAGTTACCGGACGAGACCCCACTCGCTCACCGGGGTCCCTCCTGCCGAGCTGCTAATGAAGAGAGGCCTCAAAACCAGGCTCTCCCTTGTACACCCGGATCTCAATGATCATGTCGAAACCAGAAGGCAACGGCAGCAATGATACCATGATTGCGCAGCCGTATCACGTGACATTGCTGTTCATGACCCTGTGTTTGTCCTGAATTATGGTCATGGTCTAAAGTGCGTTGCTGGCACGGTTTTGGCCAAGGAGGGGAACAGGATGTTTGTAGTCAAACTGTTAAATGGCCAAACGTGCAAGAGGCACGTTGACCAAACCAAACTGCGACTCACAAACAACCCAGAACAAATTGAAGATGACATCATCATCGACCAACCAACACACATCCAACCATCAGTTCACCCTTGTGTCATTCACGAAGATGAACCTACCATCTACGACAGTCCTGTCAGACCGACTGCTCCGCAATGCAGCAATTGTCCTACTAACTCACCCAAGCTTGGGTTCGAACTGAGAAGATCTACCAGGGAGTGGAAGGCCCCAGACCGTCTAAACTTGTTAATACTTGTACCAAGGACTTTGGGGGGGAATGATGTTATGTATGTTAACTGGGTTTTATCTGCCACTGAAGGGCGCGACTGTCAAAGTCCTAATGGTCACTGGCAGACACGTGCAAGCCGTGCATATAATGTTGGCAGTCATGTTGAATCCTCACTTTGAGAATAAATAAAATGGAGTAAGGTCATGCCTGAACTAGCTCACCGTACTTAGCCTCGTGGACTTATTCGATACTTAACAGTGGTCTCACAATCCCTGGTGGCAAGGGCTGCGCTCTCATGATAGCCAAGTTTTGAAGCATGCAGCAGACCACCATGAAATAGGACACCCGCAAGTACTGGAGGACACCTCCCGAGTAGTCAACGCAACGGAACCGTTGCTTTAACACACCGATGGGCTGCTTGATAATGTTCCTAGTGGCAGCATGGCTGTCATGATATAAGTCCTGGGCACGAGTGGTGGGCTTGCGGAGGGGAGTCATCAGCCAGGTGCAAAGTGGATAGCCTTTGTCTCTGAGCAGTCGGGTTTGATGTGGTGGCTGGACGATTGCTGGCACACCGGACTGGTGCAGGATGAAGGCTGCATGACTGCTGTCAGGATAGTGGACATTCATCATCATGATGTGCTGGGCGAAGTCACGCAAAAATTGCACATTAAGTGAGTGGTAGCCTTTGCGATTGTGGAAGATCTCAGGATTGGTATACGATGCCCACAAAGTCGATGGTGCCTGAATGTGGAATCCCACTATCCTGGCAAACCCACATGCGTGCTCGTCCTGTTTCTCTCTGTTCAGAGAGAAGACAGTGCAATTCCTTCTCCTGGATAAAGAGAGCCCCTGTGACCTCTCGGATGGAGATATGGACAGCGAACTGCCAGATGTAGATGTTAGCTATATCTCCTGCTGCAGAATGGAAGGATCCGCTGGCGAAGATATTGATGGCCATGATGACCTTGACTGCCACTGGGAGAGCTGTACTCACCCTGCTCTGAGGCTACAGGTCTGTTTGCAGGAGGTGGCTGAGTTCTGTGACCACCTTCTTGGTGAAACAGTACTTCTTAAAACACTAGTTCTCGCTTAAGTGACGGTAAGAGAATTGTTCTCCGAAGACCCAAGGTGGGTAAGGCCCACTGTTGAAAGCCCTCCTGCTCCTCCTCCTCCCTCTGTGAGCATCTTCTCTTTTTTGCTGCCTCCTCTCTCTCTCCCGAAGATACTCGAGCGCGAGGGGGGCTACAAGTAGAGCCCTAATGACTGTGAGCAAGTATTGTGAGTAGAAGCCTTTAAATGAGAATGAAAGCGTTCTCTACTTGCACCAACACTCTCTGCCACCTCAGGAACTTTAAACAAGTTTAGAAAGCTGCCAGAGTCAGTCAAACTGAGAAACCATGTCAGCTGCAAGTTGTTGATGATGATCCCTTTAAATATCACTGCTGGAGGCTCCTTCCTGCTGCTGAATACTTGGTCAGCTGGTTGTGATTAAGAGAGGGTGGGAAGTGGAGCAGCGACTGCAAAAATGGCATATGGTGCATCAAGTGAGTGTTGCACACTTATTGTTGTCACGATCCGCCATATTTCCATTTCTGCAGCGCGCAGGAAATGGCAATGCTGCCGACCTGCCCAAAATGACGGCTACCACGGGACCCGCCGGAAGCAGGCAGAAGTGAATCGCCCACCATTTTTTCTTCAAAAGAAGCTTTAATGGCTGGCACTAAACCCCCGGATTTCTAGGCCATTGGATAGTTGCAGCACTAAAACATACCTATTCTATCATAAAAATATTAGTGCTTATGTTATATTAAATAATAACATATTATTAAATCTAGCTCCAGCCCATGAAACTCAAAAAATATTTCAGAAATGTTTATCCACCTTCTATGACACACCCTGAAGTACAGTTCTATATATTTTCAGCAAATATTGATTCATTGATCAATACTGGAACAATTTCAAGCACAGTTCTTTGTAAATATTGAATCATATAAGGTTCTTGCTGGTCCTCTCGTTATAAATTAACAGGATCTATTTATTTTGCTTTAAAAAAAAAATTAACTATTCCAGCCACAAGAAATTGGTCCAATATCATCTTGTAAAACCGGTCTACAACAATTACCCTGGAACTAATAAGACAGATAGGCATATAAATTTGGCAGTGCAGCATCCATTTTTCGGGTGCTAACTGGCCGACAATGCCCCTAATATGGGTGGCAGGAAGCTGGGGTTTTCCGCCCGCTATATTGAGAAAGGAAAAAACTGTGTCATTTACCCACACCTGAACAAGTTGTTAGGCCCTTTGACTATGCAAATAAGGGGCTGAATGCCTGTTTGAGTCCCCCACTGTAAGACTGGTTTGCTCTGAAACAATTTGTGCCAATGCTGGTTGAACTCGGGGAAACCAAGCATTGAGATCGCCTGCAACTTTCAAGGTAAGTTTTTCACAGATGCTTACCTGAATGTGGAGTGGGAGGAGCAGAAGTGCTCCTCCTGACGCCACATTTAAAGAACTCAGGCCACTGCCACTCGCATCCCATCACCGCCCCTCCCCCCACTATTGCTGCAACTCTCGAGCTCCCAGACCCAACCTCCCGGACCTGATCCCAGACCCCCAACCCCGATACTGGGCCCCCGATCTCTGGACCTGACCCTTGATCAACCCCCATGATCCCCAGCCACGATGCCTTGACCCGGCCCCTAACACCGGACCCACTTACCTGACAATGGCTGAGATGTTAGCAGTGGCCCGATCTTGCAGTCCTCTTCACCGGTGGGCTATTGTGCCTTACCAGTTCCATTTTCATGAAGCCCAAGACCCAATATCAGGGGCGTCTCGGACCTCACTTTTAAGGTGCATAATGTCCCTAGGTGATATGACATGAACAAGTCTAAAGTCACTTTGAAACAGAGGTAAACGTCATTGTTTTGTGGCACATTTTGTGGATCTGTTCCATACTTTCTTTGCAGCTAGTCAAATTTGCTGTTCTCAGAATTACAATAAAGTGCAATATGGACATTTTGCTAAACTTCGCTCATGGTTTGGAGACTCGATCGATTGGAGCACGGATTTCAGAATCAGTCCTATATTGTTATAACCCTATCTCCAATTTTTTCTTCTATCTAATGGAGCCAAGAGAAATGATTCCTATCCTAATGTGTAAGAGTTGCAAATCATGTATTGGGCACAATCTCAAGCTATTTGTGGCAGTTTAGCATTTTGAAAGATACATTTGAAAATTAATGAAATAATCGTTTAAAATGATCATAATTGATTCTTAAAAATATGTATCAGGTCCTAATCTTGGTATCAGATGAGCTATACTCATATTTTGTTTTGTTAGTAAGAGCTCCTGAACTATAGAACTGTGTTTATATATAGAACTGTGCATTTCTTACTCTGATGTTCAATTCTGTTTATAGCCTTGAATGCTTTTTGTTTCTTTAACTGAACTGTAAAAAGTGCCAAACATGCTGAACCAAAGTAGGGCTCATGATTTACTCCAAAGTATGAACTTTGATTCTGATGGGTGTGGCAATGTTTATTTTTCCTCCTCCAGTATTGACTCCTCTACTGACAGCAATGACTGTTGCTGGGCCACATAGTTCTAAGGGCCCTGGCAGCACTCAAGTACCTCACCCAAGTGGCCATTCTTCATGAGTGAGCCTAAATAAATGACCCTAGATTTTCGAATGACTTAATGGTACCAATGAGATCAGTGAAGTCCTGAAAGATACTTGTTTGTATCTTAACCCCAAAGCTCAGATGTTGATGGAATCAACCCTCTCCGACCTAATGTCGCAGGTCTCTATGACAGCAGTCTATGCATCCATGGCAGAAGCATACATCATCCTAGAACCTCCACCATGGAGGCCTCTATGACAGATTGGCCTGCAGCTGCGACATGCTCCAGAGTGGACGGCATCGCAAAGAAACCTTCCATCAGGTTGCTGCAGTTGCAAGTAGTAGAATCATCCAATTGATGTGTTGGAGACTAACACAGTGCTTGCATATGCACTTCATGCTCTGTAAATAACCTTCATTTCAAAGTAGGAACCATGACATCTGAGTCCCCAGGCTTTAAGCCAAGGGGATCTTCTTACTTTGCTTGACTTGATAATATTATTAAACTTTTAGTAGTATTGAGGTGCCATTCAATGTCCTGGCCATATCCTTCCACTGGACCTGGCCATCTCATTTTGGGGCGTGTGCTCTGTTCTAACTCTGTCCTAAACGTCTTCTTTCCCCTATATTAGGGAATCTGTTAGCTCTGTGCCCTCATATGTGCATGTTTTAGTAACAAATGTTCTATCTCTACTCCCATGGCAGTTTTCAATATTCTAGGCCTTTTAAGCTGCTGTAGGTGTTTAAATCCTGCAGTCTTTAATGACAGCCACTTACAGTGCTTGAAGTTTAGCCTTTGTGTTATAATTAAAATGACTCGAGAAACACAGGTGGGGGTCAGCATTACTGCAGGCAGACAGAAATCCTGCCGGTCACATTTCCGGAGGACACCCAGTTGGAAAATTTGGCCTTTATTGTCTGTAGGCTATTTAACCTGAAGGGCATCACAGCCAAGCCCAATCGTGTCCCCAACTGGTGTCTGCATATACATTTCTAGGATAACAATGACCCCGAAGCTCAGCAGATATTCCCCTTTTTAGCCACAGAGTGGTGAGGTGAATTGGATTTGTATCCCCATCATTTTCAGTGTTTTTATTACACAATAAAAAAAAAACCTCTTAAAACAATTGTTTTGCAAATACTTTATTTTAAGTTAAACATTTCTACAACAAATAATGAGATGTGTCACTGTACTCATTTTCAGTATTGGAAAGATTATTATAAGGCTGGCAGGTCACACCCTGTTCTGTAGTTTACATTACCTGAACTGTTTGTATCCACTTCAGTGTTATGGAGTAGCCATAGAAGCAACAAATGCTCATGGGTGGGAACTTGAATGTTAGTGCGTATATGCAACGAGTTTATCGACATGGGACACAAAAGAAAAAGGAAACCTGATATTCTATTGATGAAGCAAAACACACAATTTACTGGCAGCAACCATTCAATTCTTAATAAAGAACGTACTAATTCATCACAGTATAGAAGTCACATTATTGCCACAAATAAATTTACTGACTGTAGTCATTCAGAATTTAGTCAGTACAGCTACACATCTCTGAGCACTGCAAATGGAAACCTAAGACAAGCCCGTGTGGTGGCTGGTGTGCATCAGCCACCCCACATTAAAAAAATGCATGCACAGGCATCTTCCACCCTTCAGGATGTAGTTCGGGTCCTTCATTGAAACACCTGTGAACTCGTCCTTTTTTTGGTGTGGAAGCAAGTTATCCTTGTTTCGAGGGACCGCCTATGATGATGACTATGGGCCTGAAATTGCGATCGGAGGCTTCCCACAAGCGGATGCCTCTGATCTGCAAAAAATCTACGAACCTACCAGGTGGTCCCAGAGTTTCAGACACTTGCACTTCTAGGCCTTTACATGTAGGCCTGCATAGAGACCCACGTATCTCAGGAGCGCATGCGGTTCGCGAGTGCCCCTGGGATTATGTGAGCCGGTCCAACCAATGATTTGGAACCCCCATAAGTATGAATAGGAATACCCCCAAAAGTACACATACACTTAAAATAAATTTAAAAAAAACATCACATTTAAAATTAATCAAAATGGCATTTAATGAAATATTTAATTTTTTAAAAATTGAAAATAAATTTACATATAGTAAAGAGTCTAAAAATAAACATAAGGCTAGAATTTTCATAAAATCCGCCACCGCCGGATTGCCACCCAAAAGATCGCTAAGATTATTAAATTAATGTCGGCAAAAAATTGAACAAAAAAAGGAAAAAGTTCCGCACGGTGAGAAAAATGGGTCTTACACGCAGATTCTGGGCGGAAAACGCGACTGAATAAAAATGGGCGGTACTTACTTAAATTTAGACCGAGGCTGTGGGTTGGGCCTAGGGAGGGGGGAAAACACAAAAAATATTTTTTCCAAAAACAAAAAATAAAAAATCACGAAACAGTCTTAATTGTTGTAAAAGAATTTTAAAAGAATTATAAAAAACACTTCAACTTATCTTTTCTTGCAGGGCTACTTACCTACCGCCCAGCTCCAGCTGCTTTCTCGTGAGCATTTTATTTCTACTTACTTACGGGTCACCGCTGAGCCCAAACTTGGGCAGTAGCATTTTTTTTGGCGGTGCACACCAGCGGTCTGCTCCCCAGCGGTATTTCGAAACCGCCTGCGGAACTCTGTGCAACTTTCTGGAAATTCTCGTTGGGTGGTTTTCCGCTGAGAAAACTGCTGAGAAAACTGGCGGCGATAGAGCGGAAATTCTAGCCCATAGCCTTACTTTACATATGTTTTAATGTTTAAATGAAGGAACAAAATGTATTTTTATGTCCTTTAAAAGTCTTATGCTGGTAAAAGCAGGCCTCACACCTGCTTTTACCAGGCTTAAGAATTTCATGGGAATTCGCTGGGCAGAAGTTAGGCAAATAGCCCAACCCTCTGTCCATGGAGGCCCTTTTCCTGGGAATGTGTGTGATCTGTCAAGAAGATTCTTGACAGAACGCAAGTTCTGGGTTTTAGTGCATGTGCTCCTTCCCAAAACCCAGAACTTGTGTGGCCCCTCCAGGCTTGTGCACACCTTGTACGCACTCATAGGGGCCGCAAGTTATGGCCCATTGTTTATTGAGGCCACTGATTGGGTACATCCAATTATGAAGGAAACCTTCCCCCAATTTATTTGGAATATAGAGGTATAAATTTGTCTTGGACAGAGCACAAAACAGGTTACTGATTCTCTCTTGTCCATTTTGCACTACCACCCAAGGGAAATCTATATCCTTCTTTATTAAAGCAGCACAGGCGATGGAACTGACAACAACTGCAAGGTATTCATACCAAGGGAATGAGAATGGATGGCCAAGAAATTTAATTGTACAGTATCTGTTTTTTGGGTGAAAATCGAGCACTGCAGGGCCCAATATAATGTTCGCGTGCGCATGCTCAGTCTGCAACAGAAGTGTGGCGCATCTCACATTAGTTAGGATGCCTTGTAGATGTCATGTTGCATGCCTGAAATAGATCCATTGCCGATACAAATTAGGTGCCTAGAGGCTGTTTCAGCCACCTTTGTGAAATTGGCATCAGACTGAGCGCAGTGAGGTCAGTTTTCTCAGGCAGCAACCAGGGGCACGGGGGGTGGCGGCAGAGGTCGTGATGGGGGTGGGGGGTTGCGGGAAACCAGCAGAAACCTGTGTGATTTGAATGTGGAACCAAGTGAAGCACTCCTGCTCCTCCTGGCTCAACAATCAGATAAGTGTATTTTAAACACTTACCTTGTTGGTTCTAGCCTGCAGCTGATTTAAGGACCACCTGTTAGACCACATGTGGACCGGTTTTTCTGAGCAACACAATATTGCAGTGAGGGCTTCAAACAGGCGTTAAGCCCCTTATTTGAATAGCCAAAGGATCTAACACCTATTTCAGCTGTGGGCCCTGGACACAATTTTTGCCTGCACCAATGTGGCAGGCGAGACACTTCCAGCTCATAAACAGCGTACACCTTCTGCCTACCATATTGGAGGCTTCGTAGGGTCTTTAGTGCCTGAAACAGGTACAGCATGGTTGAATTTCTAGCCCCTTGTCTTTATGAAACACATGGCAGTCTACTTTCCTGAGCAAATTATTGCCAACAATCACAATCTCTGTGTGACCTGAAAACTGTATTTTGGTCCAAGCTTTCATCCCTTGTTTTCTAGCCAACCTTTCATCTGGGACCTTGTTATCTTCTGCAATGTTGGACAGTGCCTTATATCTGCTTGTTATTGTACTCTCATGGGTAGTTTTTGAGGCTTCCCTTAGCACTTGTCTTCATATTATGGCAAAGCTATCCCTGGTTGCACTAGTCCCCAAACTCACTCCCTGATGCTTAGCTCATAAGGTCTAATGTTAGTCTGGCTATTTCACTGACTTGTGATAGTGCACTTACCAAGTCCATTGCTAACCAGTCACCGTCAATAATCCCCTCACTTTAGTCTGCCCTTGTAAATTCCTATATCTTGCTCTCAAAAGCTATTGCTATTTCATTAATGTTAAGAGGAACAGAATGCTGTCATCCAGAGTGAGGCGAGCAGATTCTTGCTCCACAGACCCACTACCACTCCTGCTGGGATGGCACTTCAGCATTCCTAGTAATCTGTTGGAGAACAGATTGCTGTCCTGCTGCGACACCCTGCAACCCTGTAGATGTGTCTTCTTCGCCTCCATCACTTTCCTCCACAAGTTCAGGGACAGGCTGGCCTGCTGGCATTTCTTGGGTATCTGAAAGTAGAAAGGCACAAAGGTCGGGTTGTGGAGAAGGGAGAGGTAGATGAAAGTTATCCATACATACACCATCAGCAGCTTGTAAGTGAGAAGAGATTGTGAGATGAGGAGGACGTGGTATCTGAAAAGAAGGATTAGGTATGACCATACCGTCATTATTAGCAACAGCTTCAACTTCTCCCATGACCACAGACTCCATCATTGCACCTCCAATTATGTCACGGATGAATTCCCTAGGTCAGTGAGGTTCTGTATTGCAGCTGGCTGCTTTTCGTCTGTCGCTGCTCCCTCCTGTTATCTGCCACCTTTGCCTCCAGGGGAACGGGAAGTGTGTCAGTGAGTGTGATGCAATGTGCTTGATTGAAGTGCCTGCCTTAGTTTCATAGCTGGCAGTGTGTGCAAGGAGTAAGATGTGGATGCGAGTGTTGCAGCAATGGTAAGGATGTGAGGGTGAAGTGAAACCATGATTGTGAGGTTTGAGTGGTGATAGCTAGGCATTGCTGGTAGGTGAGTGATGGGGGTGTGGTGCATTGAGCAATGTGTGAGGCTTGTGGTGCAGATGGGTAGGATATACTATTTGCATAAGCCTTTATTCACCTTGATCTGCCATGTGAGGTAATTAAATGAGAGTTAGCTCTCGCCTCCCAGAACCTTCTACAAGTGGCCTTGGATGGCCTCTTGCCACCCAACAGAAACAATACAGCCTGCCTTTGTTGCATGGCCATGAACAAGGCCTCCTGTGCAGCATCCGAGAACTTTTGTGCTTGCTCCCTTGGTTTCTGAGCCAGGTCTTCATCCACAATGACAATGAGGTGCTTCTGAAACAAAGCACCTCCCCTTTAAGTAGTGCAGAGAGCCTAGGCCAAACATTACTAGCTAGTAGATTGCACCTGATATTGGCCGCCCCACCCCCCCACCCCCTTAGAGCGCTAAGCCAATCAGCAGAGTGTTTAGCGCTGAGATCAGCGTTCCTATCATTATAATGGGCAGGCAGCATGATTTGTGTGTGTTGCCTGGACCACTTTGAATGGGCGCAAGCCTTTATTCACCGTTTTTGGGCCGAATCCAATTTCTAGGCCTCTCTCTGTCTATCAAAACCTTTCATAATTTTAAAGACCACTATTAAGTCACTGCTCAAGAGAAAAGAGACCCAGCTTGTTCATCCTTTCCTGTTAGGTATAACCTCGCATTTCTGATATCAGCCTTGTAAAAATATTTTGCACCTTCTCTAGCGCCTCTATATCCTTTTTATTATACGGTGGCCAGAACTACACATAGTACTCCAGGTATGGTCTATCAAAGTTCAGTACAAATTTAGCATAACTTCTCTACTTTTCAATTCTATCCCTCTAGAAATATCTCCCAGTGTTTGGTTTGCTTTTGTTATGGCCTTATTAACCGTTGTCAGAACTTTTAGTGATGTGTGTAGTTGTACTCCCAGATCCCTTTGCTCCCATACCCTATTTAGAGTCTTATATTCCAAGTAATAAGTGGCCTCCTTATTTTTCTTACCAAAATGTAATACCTCATACTTATCTATGTTGAAATTCATTTCCCAATCATATCCCATTCTGCAAATTTATTAATGTCTTGTAATTTGTTGCAGTCCCCCTCAGTGTTGATTATCCACAATTTGGTGCCATTTGCAAATTTAGAAATTGTGTTTTTGATTCCAAAGTTTAAATCATTAATATAAATTGTAAACTACAGTGGTCCCAGCACTTATCCTTGTGGAACCTCTCATCCAACATTTAGCCACTCTGAATAGCTACCCTTTACCCCTACTCTCTGCTTTCTGTCTTTCAGCCAGCTAGCTACCTGTCCCCTGACTCCATATGCTCTGACCTTATTCCATAGGGCTAGACTTTCCATTGACATCCATAGCGTTCAAGAATGGGCAATATTTCTGGCATTAGTGATATTATTATTTTTCGGGATCGGCGGAATATTGCCCATTTTAAAACTGCTAGTTTTGATTTTTTAATTTTGGCGTTAGCCGTAGCGATGTGAAATGGACGTTAGCGATTTATTCCGTCGTGAAAAGCCGGCGACCATAGCAACGGCCGTTCTGCGCATGCGTGTGTTTTTTTTAAGTGATTAACTATTCCTGCGATTCGGGAGGTCAGGGGTCATCTTCACATGCACAGAATAGAGAGAGAGAGTCAAGTGTTGTTGGAAAGCTGTTGTTTTGTGGATTGGATGTTGAAGAATTGTTTTTTGAGGGGAATAACTCAAAATATTTATAAATAAATAATGGAACATGTAGAGGAGGCCATGTTGAGTGATTTTGGAGAGATGGAGGAGGTGGATGAAGGGAATGATTTAGGTGAGGTGATAGAGATGGGTGGCAGAAGGCATGCCAAGTGTGTTTCAGAAGAGGCAAATGCTGTCCTAGTCCACGAGGTGGAAACTCATTGGGCTCAATTGACCCGGGGTGGTCGTGGGAAACCACCCCCCAAGGTATATCAGAGAATATGGGCGGAGATCGCCAAAGTCGTCTCATCGGTGGCTCATGATGTCCGTGAGCCGAACCAGTGCCACAAGTGCTGGAACGATCTTGTTGGTCCGGAAGAGTAAGTATTAAATTTATTACATTTATAAATTGTAATGATGCAATGATTCATTAATTCAAATGTAGATCTGCTGGATTGTAATTAAGCTGGTAATCTTGGTGTCATGCGTTAGTTCCTAACCACGATCTTATAAAATTTATTCTCAGACCGTAGATATAACCATGCATTCAATTGCATACAAAGTGTATTAGCATATAACGTTAATGATGAATAGCAAGGGTGATGGCTAATTGTGGATTATCTGTGTGTTATGTGTGTTGTGCAATAGTAGTATCTATTAATATCTGTAATAGTACCTCGGCAATGAGCTTATGCTATGCTCTTGACACCTTTGCAGAGGAAACTGTCAAAAAACCACACCGAGCAGAGGTGGACTGGAGGAGAACCGACAGATCTGTGCCAGCTCACCGACCTCGAAGAGCGAGAGTTGGCATTAGTGGGGGTCCACAATCGTTCGGCCACCCGTGGTGGTGCTGAACCTGTTCTTGTGTCACGTGAGTAATGTATAAACCATTGGTGATTTAAAGTAATTTAATGCCATTTCAGTATAATAACTGATTGATGTAATGTTATGTAATTAATGATGGGATCATGAAATATCATTGTAATGCAATGCAGATTCTGTACTATCATGATGTTAATTGTATGTGACATCTGTCAGTGAGATTTATAGCAGTATTGTTGCTCCTCGTACATATGCCTCACCGCTGGTGTTCTCATGCAGGTCGGGGCCATAATAGGAGTGGTGAGTGGCCTTGGGGGCAGCGTGGAGGTCCCGAACTGCGTGAGAACACCAGTGGCAGGTCGGGGCCATAAAAAGAGCGGCAAGCGGCCTCAGGAGCAGCGTGGAGACATACTACTTCAGGGAGCAGCGCGAGCTGGTGCAGGAGAGTGACGTCATCAAGGTCCAGGTCGGTGATTGGAGCATGGGCAGATACAGCAGAAGCGGCGAGATTGGGGCGAAGGAGCGGTGAGAGACTATAGAGGGACGTGATCGGGGCCCAGGAGAGGCGTGAGTTCGGGGCCAGAAGAGGCAAGGGCCCAGGGGCAGCACGGGTCAGCCCACTTTGCGATATGTGTGCGTACTAGGTCCGTGCAACAAAGCTGGTCTCCAGTCATAGAAACATAGAAACATAGAAAATAGGTGCAGGAGCAGGCCATTCAGCCCTTCTAGCCTGCACCGCCATTCAATGAGTTCATGGCTGAACATGAAACTTCAGTACCCACTTCCTGCTTTCACGCCATACCCCTTGATCCCCCGAGTAGTAAGGACTTCATCTAACTCCCTTTTGAATATATTTAGTGAATTGGCCTCAACTACTTCCCGTGGTAGAGAATTCCACAGGTTCACCACTCTCTGGGTGAAGAAGTTTCTCCTTATCTCGGTCCTAAATGGCTTACCCCTTATCCTTAGACTGTGACCCCTGGTTCTGGACTTCCCCAACATTGGGAACATTCTTCCTGCATCCAACCTGTCCAAACCCGTCAGAATTTTAAACGTTTCTATGAGGTCCCCTCTCACTCTTCTGAACTCCAGTGAATACAAGCCCAGTTGATCCAGTCTTTCTTGATAGGTCAGTCCCACCATCCCGGGAATCAGTCTGGTGAATCTTCGCTGCACTCCCTCAATAGCAAGAATGTCCTTCCTCAAGTTAGGAGACCAAAACTGTACACAATACTCCAGGTGTGGCCTCACCAAGGCCCTGTACAACTGTAGCAACACCTCCCTGCCCCTGTAATCAAATCCCCTCGCTATGAAGGCCAACATGCTATTTGCTTTCTTAACCGCCTGCTGTACCTGCATGCCAACCTTCAATGACTGATGTACCATGACACCCAGGTCTCGTTGCACCTTCCCTTTTCCTAATCTGTCACCATTCAGATAATAGTCTGTCTCTCTGTTTTTACCACCAAAGTGGATAACCTCACATTTATCCACATTATACTTCATCTGCCACGCATTTGCCCACTCACCTAACCTATCCAAGTCACTCTGTAGCCTCATAGCATCCTCCTCACAGCTCACACTGCCACCCAACTTAGTGTCATCCGCAAATTTGGAGATACTACATTTAATCCCCTCGTCTAAATCATTAATGTACAATGTAAACAGCTGGGGCCCCAGCACAGAACCCTGCGGTACCCCACTAGTCACTGCCTGCCATTCCGAAAAGTACCCATTTACTCCTACTCTTTGCTTCCTGTCTGACAACCAGTTCTCAATCCACGTCAGCACACTACCCCCAATCCCATGTGCTTTAACTTTGCACATTAATCTCCTGTGTGGGACCTTGTCGAAAGCCTTCTGAAAGTCCAAATATACCACATCAACTGGTACTCCTTTGTCCACTTTATTGGAAACATCCTCAAAAAATTCCAGAAGATTTGTCAAGCATGATCTCCCTTTCACAAATCCATGCTGACTTGGACCTATCATGTCACCATTTTCCAAATGCGCTGCTATGACATCCTTAATAATTGATTCTTGGATAACCCTTACCACTGGACCAAGCTGTCAAGCCCCTGTGTGGTGGCTGGTGTGCAACGGCCACCCCACATTAAAAAAATCCACGCACAGGCATCTTCCACCCTTTAGAATGTAGTTCAGGACCTGGAATATTAGGTCCTTCATTGAAACACCTGTGAACTCATCCTTTTCTGGCGTGGAAGCAAGTCATCCTCATTTCGAGGGACTGCCTATGATGATGACATATGCCTACGTCATGTAAGCATTCTCATTTCACCCTGGCATCCCCTTCTGTTCTACTAACCTCATTTATGTTTTCTAGCTCCCCGGGCTTCGCAGGTTCCCCAGGCTCCCCAGGCTCCCCAAGCTCTCCAGGCTGTATCTGGTGGCAAGGAGGCAAGAGCCTCTCCTTTGCTTGTACAAGTGCTTTTGTCCACTGAGGACAGTGAGGAGGTGGAAGCTGAGCCTCCAGCAGGTTCTTCCAATGTTCCTGCAGCCACGTCCTCATCCACTGAAGAAGCAGGGCCAAGCTCCTTGCAGCAGGGCACCCAGAGTGGTTCAATGCCTGCACCGACCCCGCGGAGGTTGGTTCGGCGAGGTCAGATTGCTCTCAGACCAGAAGTCAACCTGGACATGGTACAACTATCTCGGACGAGTGTTGACATTGGTCGAGAGCTCCTCCAGGCAATGGGTGGGTTAACTAGGCACGTTGCCGCTCTGACTGCGATAGTCTTGGAGGGGACGCCGCGGATGGTTGCGGCAATGCAGAGAATAGCCGATTCCATGGATGTCAGACGGCAGGCTGTGGTCTTGGAATATGGCACTACACCCCAAGGTGGCTAACCGCCATTATCGATGGATACGAGTCAGGAGGAAGCACTTGCTTCTGACTCGGGGGACGTTTCTTTGGAAACGTCCTCTCCAGCTTCTCCAGCCTCATCTGTGACTCTGTCACTGTCAGCCCCCACACAGCAGCAGCACTCGAGGTGCCCTGCTACAAGGCGGCTTGATGTGGGTAGAAAGGGGGGGGGGGGAAGTAAGTGGGAGAGGGGGGATTCAGACCAGGTGGGTAAAGGCAAGGCGAGGCGTGGCAAGGCCATCTCCTTTATCCCCCATCATCCAACCGTGACATTATGGCTGATTCTTAAACAGGTCAGAGACAGTGCTCTCACACATGATGTGTGCATCATGGATGCTCCCTGGAAATTTTGCATTTACTGCCATTACTATTTGCTTGTGGCCGACAACGAGTTGCACGTTCAGGGAGTGGAAATCCTTTCAGTTATAAAACACCTCTACATTCTGAAAAGCTGCTCACAGGGCAATGTGCGTACAGTCTATTGCTCCCTGCACCTTGGGGAGGTTTGCTATTCTTGAGAAACCCAAGTCCTCTCAGTCTGTGCTTCCCTAGTCACAGGGAAGTTTATAAAGTCCATCCTGCGAACGTAAAGAGCTTCAGTCACCAGTCGAATGTAGCAATGTGTGGCGTGCTGAGAGATACCGCAAATGTCGCCAGCTGAGGCCTGAAAGGAGCCCGATGCATAGAAGGAAAGTGCTGCAGCAACCTTTACCTCAACGGACCGTGCGGTCCTGATGGTGCTGGTAGACTGCAGATCTCCCTTAATTAGTTGGCATATCTCATTGATGGCCTCTTTTTGGAAGCGCAGCCTCCTAAGACACGTGTTATTGGACAAGTCCAGGTATGATCGCTTATCCCTATAAATGTGTTGGGTGTAAGGTCTCCTCCTCCTCAACAGTCTGCCATCTCTTTGATTGGGCACATAATGCTCTTTAATAAACCTTCTCCAATCTCTAGTCTGCAACATGTGAGTAGTCATCAATAATGGCTGAGAAATTACAGGCCCCATTTCTATAAATGCCCTATTATGTCTTCAAAATTATTAAATTGTCCTCTAAAACGCAATAGAAACCCAAATTTCACCACAATGTGATTAGATGATTGTCAAGAGATTTTAAAACCACCTTAAAAGCACTCACGAATTACTTCAATGCTTCCATGAACTTGAAGCAGCCTTTTATGAAAAGTCCTCCGAATTACAAAATGGCGTCCATACTGCTGGGTTAAGGTCAGGAGAGTGCAGCTATTCTTGAACGTCTTTTTGGGCGAGTGATCATTTGGGTGGTATATAGGCGAGATGCCGAAAGTAGTGCTTGCCGATAATCTGGGGGGTATTTGGGCGTTAGTTTCCAATATAAACAGTCTTCTGGGCGGTGCACGAATGATGACATCAGATTTTATTTAAAAAATATGGGTGGGCGGTTCAGCTAATTCCCAGCGTTAATTGGATGCCGAACGTTATGCCGGCAATAAATGGGCGATAATTGGGCATTAGTTTCCATTGTTAATCAAATATGGGCGTTAAACTCAATCTCAGTGGTTAAATGGACGATCCCGGTGGAAGTCTAACCAATGGGGCTAGATTTTACACTTTTGTGCAGATCGCCCAAAAATGGGCGTTATTTCTGGCGTGGGTGGTAAAAATGGGTTTTCAGATCGCCGGCTTGTTGCCCGTTTTCAAATCCCCTAGTCTCAATTTTAAAAATTGGCCGTTACCACAAGCGATCTGAAATGGGTGTTAGCGTTAAATCTCTCTGACCTTCTGCCGTAAAGTGTCGCTGTCCTTACCAATGGCATGGCAACGCTCGATTCCTGCAATTCAGGAGGTCAAGGGTCATCATTACATGCGCATAAGAGGAGACAAAGAGAGAGGGAGCTGAGAGGAAGTGAAGGCGTGTGTGGGTGTGGTGTGGCTGCTTTGGGAGGAAAGAGGGAGAGTTTTGAGCTTTATAGCAAATTATGCCAAAAAAATTAGATATTTTCCTGAATTTGGTGCCTATAATGGAGGGAGAGGAGGAGGTGATACAGCACGCTGTGGAGACTGACGCTGGCGAAAGCAGTGAGCTGGTAGAGGAGCACATCGGAGGACGCAAAAGAGCGAGGAGGTTCTTGGATGAGATTAATGCCTCCTTCATGCAGGAGGTGTAATCACGCTGGGGTGATGTGACACAGGGAGGGTATAGGAAGCCCACCCCAAAGGCCTACCAGAAAATATGGGCCGAGATAGCAGAGGTGGTCTCGTCGGCGACCAACGAGGTGCGTGAGGGCAACCAATGCTGCAAACGATGGAACGATCTTGTCAGGTCCGCACAAGTAAGTAGTACATTTATTTACATGTACTTATGTATTTATATAATTTGATTTGTAATAGTCATGAGTGACTATCATCAGATGTGAGGTCTTTCTCTTTTACCGGAAATGTTATACTCAAAAGACTGCGGTCATGGTGCACGTCTTTAGGTAAAGAATGATCATTTTCATAATAGTCATGGTTACATCTGTTGGTTATGTGTTGTATCAGTCTCTGTGACGGTACTTAGCAAGGATATCACGCAATGATCTCATGCCATGTCGTCCTGTTAGCTTTTACAGGAGAAGCACTCGACAAATAGGTCCAAGCAGAGGCGAACAGGTGGGGGGCCACCAGTCTCCAGCGACCTCACTGACATTGAGGAGCGGGTGTTCGCACTCATGGGGAGCTGCAGACCCTGAAGTGATGTCACGTGAGTAAAGTATACATCATTGCGTGATATAAAGTCAATAGATGCCACACCCACTCATATCCGAACAATAATATATGATAGATGATTTCGAAAAGTGTACTATAAATAATGCTGCCCTCATGAGAATCATTGTAATGCTGAATGTGTTGATGTGATGTCTATGATGATTTTGATAGCAGTGGTGCTTTTGTCGTGCATATGCTGTGTGTAGCGCTGGACTCACCTTGTGACCCTAGCACCCACTTCTCCTCTAATAACCTCATTTGTGTTTTGCAGCTCAGCCAGCAGAACGTCCCAAGGCAGAAGGCCAGAAGGTGGGGGCGGGGCCGGACTTGTCGGACGATCCTACATCTGATGCTGAGGAGGTCCGATTCTCGCCTGTCCACGGATGAGAGCGCAGACTTTGAGGAATCTGCATCGCCAGTCCACCCCAAGGCCATCTAGTGCTCCTCCGGCTATTCCCACCTCCACTCTGGAGGTACCGGGCCCAAGCACCTCGCCACAGGGCACCCCAGCTCGGCGCCGACCCCGCGGAGGTTTCACAAGCGCCAGATGAGAGCGGAGAGATGGTAAAGTTGTCCAGAACTGTAAACATAGGTGACCAGATCCTATATGCATTGAGGGACATATCCTGACAGCTGGCCAGCACCAGTACATTCCACGGATGGCGGAGGCCCTGGAGGCGATAGCCAGGAACACTCGTGGCACAGGCCTCCCAGTGGTCCTGGAGCGCGGCACTCCACCCCTAGGTTCCGTACCACCAGTGCCAACAACACGAGAGGCAGGAGCAAGAACCTGCTTCTGGATCCGAGAATGTTCCCACTTCGGTATCCCCGCTCCCGTATCCGTGCAACCACCGGCTCTGCCTTCTTCACCCCCAATGAGGCACTGCCTGAGGAGCTCCTTGGCCAGGCGGCGTGGAGCAAAGAGGGGAAGGGATAGAAGTGGGGAGAAGAAGGGGAGGGTGGAAGGAAAGTGAGGTGCATATTCGCAGGTGATGGCTTTGTTATATCTCCATCTCGGTGTATGAAATTTGTTGTAATGTATGGGGGGAGGGGGCCACCCTGTTGGTTTGCATTTATGTTCTGTGTTGTTGGACATGTTGACCATTTGATTGATGTCAACAGTCGAAAAAGTGGGGTGGGGGTGAAATGTTTTTGCCCGTGATACTTATGATTTCAGACCAATGATCGTGTTAAATGTTTTTTATTCAACATAACCTTGTTGCACATTGTCTCAGATAGCTGGACCGTTACACACTGGTGATTCCTTAACATTAAACTTAACTTAAACTTTAACTGGCACCAAGGTGATGCCCACCATTGATGTCTGAGCTGCACACACACAGCAGTATGTCAGCTATGTCAATAACAGCAACATTCTTTCAGGCAAATCGCTCATTTATGAGCTCCTGACGTAAGAGTCTTGCAGTTTTGTAGCCACCACAGGCCCTTTCCTGCGGTCTGGAGAGGTGCGTGGGCATGGTTGCATAGTCTGGCCCGAGGTCAGCATCCAGCCCCTCATCCTCATCCTCCTCTCTCTCCTGACATGGACCATCAGTCCCTGCTGGCAATTCTTGCCCCTCCTGATAGTCAGGTTGTGCAGCATGGAGCACACGACCACGAACTGAGCGACCTGATCAGGGGTTGCATTGTAGCTCTCCTCCTGAGTGCTCCAGGCGTCTAAAGCGCTGCTTAAGCACACCAATTATTATTTTCTGGACCACATTGTGTATGGCTCTGTGCCTCTCATTGTATCACTTCTCAGCCTCTGTGTGGGTGTCACGCAGGGGAATCATCAGCCAGGTGGCTAGGCCATATGGTTTATCGGCAAGCATTCAGCATTGTCCTGTGGCTGACCGTTAAACATGTCAGAGACAGCGCTCTTACACAGGATGTGAGCCTTATCGAAGCTGCCTGGACATTTGGCATTCACTGCCATGATTATCTGGTTGTGGTCGACAACAGTTGGACCTTCAGGGAGTGAAATCCTTTTCTGTTGAGAAAAACCTCTGGGTCCTGAGAAGGTGCCTGCATAGCAATGTGAGTGCACTGTATTGCGCCCTGCACCCTGGGGAACTTAGAAAAGTGGTAGAATGCTCCAGCCCTGTCAGTCTGAGCCTCCGTGGTCATAGGGAAGCTGATAAAGTCCATCCTATGCGCGTACAGGACCTCTGTGACCTGTCTAATGCAGCAATGTGTGGCATGCTGAGACAGAGGGGAAATGTCGACCGTGAAGGCCTGAAAGGAATCGGACGCATAGAACGACAGTGCCGCGGTAACCTTGACCTTGACTGACAGCGATGCCCTGAAGGAGCTGTAAGGCTGCAGATCTGCCCTGATGAGCTGCCATATTTCACTGATAACCACTTTGTGGAACTGCAGTCTCTGAAGGCAGGTGTTCTCGGATATGTTATGTATGTATGTAAACCTTACCAAAATATAAGACTTGCCACTCGGGGGCACACCTGTGGGAGACCTAAGGGTCACCTGTGCAGCCTGGGGCAAGCAGGTATAAAAGGTGATTCACCACGCTGTTTCCCCACTCTGAAGTCTGAATAAAGATACCAAGGTCACAACAGTTTCAGCTTGCAATACAATCCTGTGGATTTATTCTGAACATAACAAATTGGCAACAAGTAACGGATCACAAACTTTCACGCGGTAATAGTTGCCGTTGGTATTCTTGAGAGATTTGTTGAGGGTGATGTTTGGGAAGCCTTTGTTGAGTGCCTCGACCAGTACTTTGTGGCCAACAAATTGGACAAGGCTGAGACGGCGGATCAAGCGCAGGGTTATTCTCCTCACTGTATGTGGGTCTTCGATATATGGCCTTCTCAAAAATTTGCTGGCACCGGTCAAACCGACGGACAAGTCTTACACAGAGCTGTGTACGCTGGTTAGGGAACACCTCAAGCCAAAGGAGAGCATCCTGATGGTCAGGTATCGCTTTTAAATGTACCATTGCTCTGAGGGCCAGAACGTAGCAAGTTTTGTCGCCGACCTAAGAAGCCTTGCGGGACAGTGCGAATTTGCAGGATCCTTGGGGGAAATGTTGCGGGACTTTTTCGTGCTTGGAATTGGCCATGAGGCCATTCTTCGCAAACTGCTGTCTGCCGAATCCCTAGATCTGAGCAAGGCCATCACGATAGCCCAAATCTTCATATTCACAAGCGATAATACAAAACAGATATCTTCACAGAATCTGAGTTCACCGGTAACTACTGTGCATAAAATAATGTTTTCAGCAGGCAGAACGGCACAGGGCAGGGCCCACATGACTGTAGAGGCAAGACCTAGGCCTAGAGTGACTCAGAGTCCGTCGTGGGACGTGAATGTGTATCCATTAGCACCATGTTGACGCTGCGGGGGCAGCCATAGTGCTCATCAATGTCGTTTCAAGCCCTATATATGAAAGGGCTGTGGAACAATGGGGCACCTCCAGTGAATGTGCAAACGACCTGTGGCTCACCACGTGGCAGAGTCAGGAGAGGACGACTGATCCAGCGAGGATCACGATGAATGAGCAGGAGAGGCAACTGAACCTGCGGATGAAGAGGAAGTATATGGGATACACACCTTCAACACCAAAAGCCCTCCGATAATGTTAAAAGTTGAACTTAACGGCACTCCAGTCTCCATGGAACTAGACACGGGGTCGAGTCAATCAGTTATGAGTCATTCGAGAGGCTGTGGAGCGACAAAGCACAGCGACCCAAGCTGATCCCGATTCAGGCAAAGCTGTGCACCTACACCAAGGAACTGATACCAGTTATTGGCAGTAAATCATACACTGTTCCCTCATGGGATACTCTTATGTGGGCTCATAAGAGTATCCCATGAGGGAGCAGTGTACGATTTACCACTGTGGATTGTTTTAGGTGATGGGCCAACGCTGCTTGGTAGGAGATGGATGGGGAAGATTAGATGGAACTGGGAAGACCTCTGCGTACCTTCTCCGGAAAACGACGTCTCCCCTTCTCAAAGGCTGAGCAAACCCCCACCTTCAACTGAACTAGGCATCAAAGTGCAGATCCCCGAGGCACGACCACGAGGTGAAGATCAACCGATCAGCGGTACAGGTGCGGTACCCACCACCTGAAGCCGATGACCCTTTCGCGACGATGGAAGAGGCTCCAGGTCAACCATGCAGAGTGGGACTCCAGCCAAAATGATCTGAATGTGTCTTCCCAACACCAGAGGCAAAATCCCTGGGGAGGAAGATCGTGGCAGTCGGCATCACAGACATGAACGAAAGGGCGTCCAGACCATGGAACGGAAGAGCGTCCAGACCACGGGACGAAGGTGCGTCCAGACCACGGGACGAAGGTGCGTCCAGACCACGGGACGAAGGTGCGTCCAGACCACAGGAGGTCACCGCAACGGAACGGAGGAATGTGTCGCCCAGCAAGGAAGACGACTGGGTTTGAGACAAAGGTAAAGGGGTGGTCGCTGAGAAGGCCAGGAACCCACCACATTCCAATAAGTTGTTTGCATTATGTAACCCCGTGTGAGCGGTCTTTTGCGGCCAATGATGTACCATTATATGGGCTCGGGGGGACCTTACAATAAACCAAAGTAGCGGGCGAACACCAACCGGTCGTATACGTATCGGACAAAGTACTTGTAACAAGTGATGTGTTATCACACGGGGTCGGGTGTGAAGTACAGCAAGCCAAAGTAGCGGGCGAACCCCAACCAGTTGTATATGTATCTAACAAAGTATTCGTAGCAAGTGAGATGTTACCGCATGGGGTCGGGAATGTTGTGCAGCAAGCAAAAGTAGCGGGCGAGCCCAAACGATTGAACATGTATCCAATAAGTTAACCAAGGCAGCAGCCTGTATTCACGGGACTAAAGAGGCATACCAAAGAGTGTCCCAATATGTGCTCGAGTCAGACAAACTGTTCATCCCACAAGTTTGGGAGAGCAGAGGCACCACTATCGATGCGTTGTTTCGAGAATGTCTAACACTGTCTGTGCACTGTAACATGATCTGCCATGGGCCAGGCACTGAGAACGGTATTAATGTCCTCAGTTGGCTACCATTGCCCACCACTGGGATGGAAATGGTGCAGCCTGCAGACCCACCTGTGGTCGTGGAAGTGCTAGAAAGCGAGGGGTCAACCATAACGGCCCCCTGGTTTAGGACCTGGACCAGCCAGGATCCCATTTTACCGCCTGCCAAAGGTGAACTGCTAGACAGGATGTTGCAACCGATATCTCGCAAAGACAATAGGCTCATCCCAATGTTGCAAAGTAAGGCAGGGTGGCTACACACAGTCGGTCGTCCGGGGCCCCCATACTATGGCCCAGGATCCACGGAGACCACTGGACCTCCCGCCACTACCGAAAGTCTCAAGGCCATTGCGGCCATCCTGGGCTTGCTAGACCTCAGGGTCAGCGACAATAGCCCAGAGCAGGCAGCCCAAATCATAAACCAAGCACCATGCATGTCACAGTAGATTCCCTACCGACCCGGCTATCCTGGGTGCTACGCAATCACCAAATCACTCAGAACCGAATCTTCCATAGGCCATCAGCAGAGAACGCACCATGATTGCACAGCCGTCCCCACGCGACATCAGAATAAATGAGGTAGACTTTGTTCAGGGCCCCAGTTGGGCCGCTAGCACCGCAATAGCCAAAGCGGGGGGGGGTCATGAAGCCTGATGGATCCGTACCAATCTGTGGGGACTACAAATCTACCATAAACAGAGTCTCCCTACAGGACCAGTACCCGCTGCCCAGAGCGGAGGACTTATTTGCCACATTGGCTGGAAGTAAACTTTTCTCAAAATTAGACCTCACATCTGCGTATATGACGCAAGAATTGACAGAGGAATCCAAGCTACTCACCACCATCAACACACATCGAGGCCTTTTCATGGACAATCGATGCCCATTCGGCATCAGGACGGCAGCTACCATATTCCAGCGCAACATGGAGAGTCTGCTCAAGTCCATCCTGGGGACGGTTGTATTTCAAGACGACATACTTATCACGGGCAGGGACACCGACTCCCATCTCCGTAATTTGGAGGAAGTACTAAAGCGGTTGGATCGGGTAGGCCTACGAGTCAAGAAATCCAAGTGCCTGTTTCTCGCACCCGAGGTTGAATTTTTTGGGCAGAAGGATTGCCGATGATGGAATCCGCCCAACAGAGTCCAAAACAGAAGCAATTCGCCTGGCACCCAGGCCCCGGAATGTCTCAGAACTGCGTGCCTTTCTCGGGCAACTCAATTACTTTGGAAACTTTATGCAGAACTTAAGCACGCTGCTGGAGCCTCTCCACGTGCTACTCAGGAAGGGGTGCAATTGTTTTTGGGGGGACGCCCAGGAACGCGCCTTCAATAAGGCACGCAACTTTCTGTGTTCCAACAGTGTTTTGACTTTCCCTGACCCAGGTAAAAAGCTAGTTCTCACATACGATGCGTTAGCGTATCGGGTCGGGTGCGTTTTGCAACATGTCAATAGTGCGGGCAAATTACAACCCATAGCTTATGCCTCCAGGTCACTTTCGCGGGCGGAGCGCGGGTACGGAATGGTAGAGAAGGAGTCGCTCGCGTGCGTGTACGGTGTCAAAAAGATGCACCAATACCTTTTCGGGGCCAAGTTCGCGTTAGAAACCGACCACAAGCCCCTCACATCCGAGAGCAAGGAAATAAGCGCCAACGCCTCGGCGCGAATTCAACGGTGGGCACTCATGCTGGTGTCCTACGACTATACCATAAGGCACAGACAACTGTGCTGACGCGCTCAGCAGGCTACCCCTGGCGACCACGGAAGGGTCTGACGAACAGGACTGTGAGATAGTCATGGCAATCAATGCCTTTGAGTCCACAGGTTCGCCCATGACGGCTCGCCAGATCAGAGCCTGGACGGCCAGCGACCTCACGTTATCCTCAGTAAAAAGATGTGTCCTAACCGGTGACTGGGCAGAGGCTCGCGATGCCTGCCCTGAGGAATTAAAACCCTTTCACAAGCGCATGCATGAGCTATCACTACAAGCAGACTGCCTGATGTGGGGCAGCCGAGTAGTCATGCCTCTGTGAGGCAGAGAGGCATTTGTCCGGGAGCTCCACCGCGAGCACCCGGGGATCGTTCTCATGAAGGTCATAGCCAAATCCCATGTCTGGTGGCCTGGTATTGACGCAGACTTGGAGCTCTGCGTCCGAAGGTGCACCATTTGTGCCCAACTCAGCAATGCCCCCAGGGAGGCTCCACTGAGCCCCTGGCCTACCAAACCGTGGTCGCGGGTGCACATAGACTATGCGGGCCCATTCATGGGCAAAATGTTCCTCGTAGTTGTAGATGCATTTTCAAAGTGGATCGAATGCACCATTTTAAACTCGAGCACAACCTCCACCACTGTGGAGAGCCTCACAACCATGTTTTTGTAATGCACGGAATCCCTGACATATTGGTCAGTAACAATGGTCCGTGCTTCACCAGCGCAGAATTCTAAGACTTTATAATTAACCAGGGCATAAATCACGTCAAGACGGCACCGTTCAAGCCAGCCTCCAACGGCCAGGCGGAGAGAGCAGTGCAAATCATTAAACAAGGCATGCTTAAAATCCAAGGTCCCACGCTGCAGGGTCGTCTGTCGCGACTGCTGTTGGCATACAGATCTCATCCACACTCACTGACTGGGATCCCCCCCGCACAACTGTTGATAAAAAGGATTTAAAAACAAGGCTCTCATTAATCCTCCCAGACATGCACGAAATCGTTGAGGCAAAGCGCCGTAAGCTGACTGAGTACCATGACAGAAATTCGAGGGGGAGATGGAATGAGATAGGGGACAAAGTGTTTGTACTAAACTATTGCAGGGGTCCCAAATGGCTTGCAGGGACAGTAACGGGCAAGGAAGGAAACAGGCTACTGGTCGTACAAATGGACAATGGCAAAACCTGCCGGAGGCATGTAGACCAAGTCAAAAGCAGACTTACCAATAGCACTGCGGAACCAGAGGCAGACTACAATGTGGAACTCGCACCACACCTGGTGGGCAGACAGAGGGAACAACCTGACAAAAGGGCAATCCCAACAGACAGCCCAGGCGAGTCAACAACAATCACACCAATCGAAACAGACAGCCCAGGTGAGATACCAGCAACCACACCCAAAGAAAAACAGACACCAAGGCAAACAACTGAACCACAACTCAGACGCTCCACGCGAGAGCGTAGACCACCTGAGAGACTGAACCTATAAAGACAATAAGACCTTGGGGGAGGGTGATGTCATGTATCTTACATTATTACATATAACTGTATCCCAGCATGCTATACATGACTGTAATAAGATATGACCTGTAACACCAGCATACCTTACCACCGGGGGTGCACTTGCAAGAGACAGGTATATAAGCACAGGTCTCAGGCAAGTGCAGCATTCCAGAGCTGTGAAATAAAAGGTGCAGATCCAGAGTGACCTTGACTTCACTACATGCCTCGTGTGAATCTGTACTGAGGGGACAGGACTTTACACTGGGGACGCGGGGCGCCAGATCGCCTCAATTTACAAATAACTTGCACATAAGACTTTGTGCGGGGGGGGGGGGGTGGGAATTGATGTTATGTATGTATGTAAACCTTTCCAAAATATAAGACTTGCCACTAAGGGGCACACCTGTGGGAGACCTAAGGGTCACCTGTGTACCCTGGGGCAAGCAGGTATAAAAAGTGATTCACCATGTTGCTTCCCCACTCTGGAATCTGAATAAAGAGACCAAGGTCACAACAGTTTGAGCTTGTAATACAGTCCTGTGGATTTATCCTGAGCATAACAGGATAGTCAAAATAAAACTGCTTCTCCTTGTAAGTGCGGGATGTGTATGGTCTAGACCTCCTCTTCAGTCTGGTACATCTTAGATTGGACACATAATGCTGTGGATTAAACGTAGTGCCATTTGCACTCTGCAGCATCTGCGTAGTACTGGATGCAGGTTGAGAAATGGCTGGCCCCATTCCAATAAAATATAATGTCGATTGTTCACAAGCAATAAATTTCCACACTAAAAGACACCTACAGTAAAACCCAATCATCCACAGTATGAAAAGATGTCTGTGGAGATGGTCACCTCACCTGAGAAGAACTCCAGAGTCAATCCAAACTCCACCGATGTTGAAGCAGCCTTTTCAATGAAGCGGCCTGCGATTTGCTAAATGGCGTCCACACCGCTGTGATTAATTCAGAACAGTTCAACTTTTTCAGAGCGTTTTTTTCGGCAAGCAATATTGTGGGCGAGATGTGTGCGAGGTGCTGAAAGTGAAGCTGGGTGATATACTGGCCGCTAGTTTCGGCAAATGTGATCTTTATGACAAAAAAAATGGGCGGTCGATATTATTGAATCTCGGCGTTAATTACCTGCCAAAAGTAACGCTGCATGATATTATAGGCATTGGTTTCACCCATTCTGATGATTGCGCTCCCAAAAAGTGCGGGGGCGGTATTATTTTTCCCCGGCGTTACGTACATGGCGAAAGTAACGCTCGGTGATAAGTGCCCGAAAAATGGGCATCCGTTTCCATTTTGTGGCTAACTGGGTGATAACTGGGCGTTACACCTCATTTCAGCATTAAAATGGACGTTAAGTGGGCATTATGCATGCAAAAATAATGGAAAATCTAGCCCTTAGTCTTTTATGTGGTACCTTATCGAAGGCCTTTTGAAAGTCTCGATATATTACATCTATTACATTACCCTTGTCTACTCTCTCCGTTGATGCTTCACAGAATTCAATGAGGTTGGTCAAGCAAGACTTTCCCTTTTGAAATCCATGTT
This sequence comes from Pristiophorus japonicus, assembly GCF_044704955.1. Taxonomy (NCBI): domain Eukaryota; kingdom Metazoa; phylum Chordata; class Chondrichthyes; family Pristiophoridae; genus Pristiophorus; species Pristiophorus japonicus. Next base: position 107,814,495 of record NC_091981.1, read on the forward strand.
GACCAATCATGAATATATTTTTGATTTCTATCCTTTTTTCTATTTTCTCCTTTAGTAGGGATTCCATTTTTTTTTACCACCCATGTTAAGCTAACTGGACTATAGTTCCCTGGATATGCTCTATCTCTCGTTAAATATTGGCGCAACATTGGCTATCCACCTGGCACTATACCTTTATCTAATGAATTATTAAATATGTCTTATAGTGCCTCTGCCAGCTCTTCCCTAGATTCTTTGAAAATGCATGGAATTTCAGGTTCTCCCTTTTTGATTTTACTTCTTTCTAGTGTCCCCTTTAACTTATTTTCCTTCGGCCTTCTTTTAGTAGTGGCTTGTCTCAGTGATCACCTTATCATCTATTTTATACAGGTGATCTCTTAGACCTCAAGTGTTCATAACATCAACTTCTCTCAGCTCCTCTCCTTTTGAAAACTATTTCTGTTTGTGCTACACTTTTAGAGAGAAAAATAACGTTAATTATCCCTTTTTGATCTTTATTCTAATTTTACTTGATTGCTGACCCCATCCCCTCCCCATACCATTCTGAAATATTTTTCATGTGAGGTATTTCATCATTTTATGACCAGTCTATTACCTATTCCTGTGTGTTACAATCAATGGTCCATTTCAGCATTTATGCATCTTAATTTCTTAGGATTTTTATTCAAGTCGCATGAACTATCAATTGGAGCAGCCATGTGGGTCAACTAGAAGTCCCAGAGTCAACCAAATGTTCCTCCCAGGGTCAAAAATAAACTTTTCCTGTTTGATCACCTGGAAATGTTAATGTTAATTTTAACCTAAGCCGTTCATTGGAAACTGATGACATCAGGTGCAATGCTAGTTTTACATCCCATCCAATTTTACTTTTTATTGAAGTCAGTAGAGAGTAATATTGGGCAGGGTGTAAAATTGGCATTCCACCTGATCTTGTCAGTTTTCTGTCAGGTAGGTTAGGTAAAAAATTACTCGCATCGTTTCTGAAATATTCTTGTTACAGAGCTCTGCAATGTTACTATTTCTATCATTGAATGTTTTGTTTATTTGAGTATCAAAAGGATATGGTTCCTGCTTTTCTGATGCTCACTGTGACAACGGCTCACATTGATGCTGATTTCAGGCTAATGATTACCCCACAATGCGCAAAAATGTCACCTTTTTTGTTTACAGATTCTTTATTTTGTGTTTCAAAATATCCTGTTGGAAACTATTACATAAAAAACATGTTCATCAACTGACCATGGGCAACACACAGTAAAACAGCCTTTGATGTTTTCTTTTTTTCATGTTTGTGCTAAGGTAAAGGATGTTAATGCTGTGAATGAAATTCTTTCTAAATCAGGTATAGCACAGCCAGGTGCAGAGTAAAGCTCCCGGTACTCAGCCTCAGCCTTAGCTTCAACTTCAGAAGAGCATGCCCTGAAGCATCAGAGTAACATTTCAGGTAAGTTTGCATTTAAGCTTTTGGACTGGATTTTTTTTATTTGATTAAAATATTGGCTTGGTGCAATCCATGTTAAAAGCTTTTAAAGTGTGCAGGGTGCATTGCTACATGCTTACAATGCCTTGGATGGTAAAGGAAGACCTCTGAAAACACAGAAAATGCTGGAAATACTCAACAGGTTAGGCAGCATCCATGGAGAGAGAAACAGAGTCAACATCTCAGTTCGAGGTGCTGCATGACCAGCTGAATATTTCCAGCATTTTTGCTGTCATTTCAGATTTACAGCATCTGCTCGCAGAGGGAAGATGATGATGCAGAAGAGAAGGAAGCAACTCAGACAGCCCCTTTCTGGTCAGGATAAGTGGGGTGGAATAATTCTGCAGCAGTACCAGTGACCATAACCCCAATTACCCTTTCAACGTTTGTCCCACACCTTACCATCCCTCTGTTACTGACCATCGCAGTGTCCTCGTGGCCACAATGCTGAAATAAAAGCCACTACAAAGCAAACATTCCAATCCAACTATATACATCTATCCATCCAATAGGACATCAAGAAATCAACTCATCACCCTTAAGCATTCCCTTAGTGACTGTCTTGTGTGTGCCTTTGCCTATCCTACTGATGTCACACATTGCTGCAGCATGTCTGGTTGAAGGCTGCTGACTTTCAGTTGGGGACACTGCAAATGGGCTTGCTGGTTGACCTTGAAGTGGCTGGGAGTGTCAAATCAAGTGACAGTATTCTTCTTCACTCTCCTCTCTCTCTTCTTGGTCAACCACTGGCTGGACAGGCTACATTTCTTGGGTGTTTGAAATGAGAAAGGCACAAGGGTGGAGTTGTGGTGAGTGGAGTGCGAGAAAGCAAAAGGTGTGTGCAAGGAGGAGGATAACGTATGAGGATACCAGCATCTTGTGTTCTTTCAGCCACGCTTCTGCCAAGAATGGCCAGCACCATCTATTCCAAGGGGATGAGGTAAAGCTAGGAATGGGAGGTGCGTCTCATGTTTGCTAGATATTATTGGTAGTTGAGTGATTGGTGAGAATCGGGGGAAGGTGGGATGCGGGGGCATGCAATGAGAAGTGTACGAGGCTAGTGGTGCAGTTGGTAGAAGTCGGCTTTTGAAGATACATTCACTGAGCTTGAGGTCATGAAGATTCTTTGGCACTGGAGCCAGATTGTGCAGGAGACATTGCGTCTTTCTACCTAGACACATCGTTCTTTCCTGAGGGCCTCTCTTGCAATGTTGACCCCCTGCACAAAGCTGAAGTGCCATGGGTGCCCTTCTTGCTGAGCCATGTGCGTTAGTGCTGAAGCATTTTTCCCATTTTTTTAGTTGCGGAAGGGAATTCACCTTTAAGAGCCGAAGACTCCCATTTGGGCATTCTTTTTAATGTTAATTTTTTTCAGAAGGCAGTTGAGTTGTAAGGGCTAAAATCTGCCTTTTTTGCATGTTTTTTTAATTTCAGAATGCAATTCCTCTTTAAGAAACCGACACGGCTTTCTGACAGCCTCACTTTCTAGCTGCAATGAGGCTATGGTCAAACTACATTGGAGCCTCCTGCCGGGATGAACGACACTAGGACGGCATTGCACAATGAATTTAGCGCTAGGCTAATGTTAATTCATCCCCGCCGCTAATTTTTCGGTCCTGCCATTTCGGCAGCCATTAACACCCACCCATTCAGGAATTTCTAGGCCCATGTTCCCAGTTGGTAAATTGAAGTGACTGCAATGGTGGAATTGAGATGGTGTTATTGCATCATTAATTTCATCTGAAAGTACATAAGTATTATTTGTTTAATCTTATTTTAATAGAACTTATTAAAATGTATTTTAAAAAGATATTTTAAAATATTGTTCTATGTTGGATATAGCATCTGCCACAGTATGAACTTAGTACCATAGGAGCAGCACTGCTTTTCTCAGTGGAATGTGCCAGGAACTGGTGCTTTTAACATTACACAGCAGAGGTCAGTTTGAATATTGAGTGGTTTGTGCATTCAGTGTTTACTTCCTCTAATGGGTTCTCATTTCATGATTGACAACAATACAGGAACCAAAAATGAAGGTAACTGGAACAGAAATTGATTCCTGCTCTAAAAACTTAAAAATCCATGCCATTTTTCAGAAGTAGATAGGATTAGCTCTTCCATATATGTGAAGAATTCAGAACAAATGTGAGGCACTGTAGTTTTACGATGAGGTCCAACACCTCCTCCAGTGCGCCAGTGCTGCCTTCGGCCGCCAGAGGAAAAGAGTGCTTGAAAATCAGGCCCTCAAAACTGCCATCAAGCCCATGGTCTACAGAGCTATAGTAATACCCGCCCTCCTGTATGGCTCAGAGGCGTGGACCATGTACAGTAGACAACTCAAGTCACTGGAGAAATACCGCCAACGATGTCTCCGCAAGATCCTACAAATCCCCTGGGAGGACAGACACACCAACATTAGCGTCCTCGACCAGGCCAACTTCCCCAGCATCGAAGCACTGACCACACTTGATCAGCTCCACTGGGCAGGCCACATAGTTCGCATGCCAGACACAAGACTCCAATAGCAAGCGCTCTACTCGAAACTCCTTCACGGCAAAGAAGCCAAAGGTGGGCAGCGGAAACGTTACAAGGACACCCTCAAAACCTCCCTGAAAAAGTGCAACATCCCCACTGACACCTGGGAGATCCTGGCCAAAGACCGCCCTAAGTGGAGGAAGCGCATCCGGGAGGGCGCTGAGCACCTCGAGTCCCGACGTCGAGAGCATGCAGAAATCAAGCGCAGGGAGCGGAAAGAGCGTGCGGCAAACCAGTCCAACCCACCCCTTCCCTTAATAACTATCTGTCCCCATCTGTGACAGAGACTGTAGTTCTCGTATTGGACTGTACAGCCACCTAAGAACTCATGTTAAGAATGGAAGCAAGTCTTCCTCGATTCCGAGGGACTGCCTATGATGATGATGATGATGATATCAGTTAAAAACAATTTAATTATTGGTCAATTCTTTGATTAATCGTATTTTAGAAAAGGGGGAAGGAATAACAAGGCTAATATTCACTTTAAATGAATTTTACAACACAACTTCAATTTATTGTGTGTATTAAATCATTTTTCTATTAAAAAAATATCCCAACCAGGAACAGAAGGTCGCAGCATTGACATTGACTGCACTAAACCTGAACTGACAGTCACTAGATCAAGAAGTTAAGCAGCAACATGATGCAGATTGAGCACACAATATGTAAATTTATACATGGTGTTTATAGTCAATTAAAGGGAATTGAACTTTGCAAAAAGGTATACAACGGGAGGGGGGGGGGGGAAAGCACTCATGAAAAGGGCGCATGAAACAAACAAAATTAGATTTAATGATAAGGCCCCTAACATGTTATATAATGTATTCTTGTTCAACAGCTGAGTACAGTTTGACAGCCACATGAAACAATGATTACCAGAAAAACAGTAATACAACAGAGGAATGATATGAACAAGAACATATATATATATATATAAAGGCTGAAAGCCATTTAGAATTCCAGATTGAGTGACAATCTTCCTGGGTCACCCAGTCCAAGCACTGAACAGAAGCAGCATACTATAAGTGAACAGCCCTAGGATCATTGGATTTTCCTGGCCAGGATTTTGATAGGTGGGATGGGGAACAAATATCTTCCGGAATGCCTACCTGAAATTCTTCAGCCTTTTCAGTCAAAGGTGGTTTGGGGGGGGGGGGGGGAAGAATGCAAAGCCGTCTTTTGTGGATAATCCTCAGGAATGCCCCAGATATTCTGTGGAAACATTATAGAGGCAAAGACCCAACAATCCAGTCTCGTGTAATGGAATCATTTTGCAAGGTGATATGGCTAATACTTTCACAATTTCAATTCAATGGATAGTATAGGATCTAAGACAAAGGCCTAGAGATTCATATTCACCCTGTTTGGTAACATCTGGGCAGCACGTAACATTGCGCCAGGTGCAGAAGTCCCGCCCCACTCAATAAACTCAGGTTACCATCCCCTGTCCTGGGGCAGTAATGGGGTGCATGCCGTGTCCAAGAGGCTCTTCCCTCAATTAAAGGGAAGGGCCCAAGCTGTACACTCTGCTAAAGAGGAAGTCACCTACCTAGACCACCAGAGAGCAGGGGTGCTGGGCTGAGCGATCGCGGCCCTGACTCCGCGAAGAAACTGCCACTGATGCGGCAACAAAAAGGTCAGTTTTTTTCTCAGCTGTGGGCACCTCCCCTTTAATCTTCGCCCCTGTAGCGGCCGGCCACCCGGTTTATGTCCCCTGAAGCTGTCAGTGTTAGTGCCCCGAGCTGCTTCTGGGGGAGAAACGCAATTTAGGGGCCGGGCGCTAACAGGTGATGTACACGATGATGAACACGATGATGAACTTAATGGGAGTCATTAGCAGTGCCGTGCCCGGTCACAAACTCATTTGCTTCCTGGTGGTGCCTCTCGGGGGCACTAATGGGAGGTACAAATGGACCCAATTTCTCCCCCCAAATCCCTACATTATTAAACAGAAAGTGTAAGAATATTTCCCATCGTCAAAATATTCAGGTTAAAATATTGTCCTTTCACCATTGGAATCTGTTGCAATCTTGCCCTCATAGACGATGACTTTTATCTCTCTGAAAGCCATTTAGAGCTCTAGATGAAGTAAATGTTCACTGTTTCAGTTCACGTGCCACTTGTTTCTGGTTGATATTAATTTGGCAATCTTGGAAAGAAAGATTGTAAGAATAGATGGTGTGGAAAATGCAAATCTCAATTTAGTGTCATGCATGGGTATTCAAGGTTAGAATGCAGCATATTGCTTGAGCAGCTGACATTGTGCTTTGTATTCCAGCTATCCAGTCTGATAAATGACTTGTGATACTGTTAATGTTGTTACAAAGGACAGATTTTGGTTCCCAGCACTGTTACTCTTCAAGTAAAAAGCAAAATACTGCAGATGCTGGAAATCTGAAACAAAAACAGAAAATGCTGAAAACATTCAGCAGCTCAGTCAGTAAACTGGAAAGAACTGGTGAGCCAGCATTTTGGGTTTGATCCTTCTTAAATGTTATTCTTCATATTGATAAGTCCACAATTCCCAGAATCTTCATTTCTTAGTGAAATATATATGACTATATTCACAAAATGTTCAACTCGAATTGAGATCATTTTAGCTAATATTTGGTTGCAATGTTCTATGGTAGAGTTTATTAGAATTAGCATTTTTGAGCAATAAAACATATAACAGACAATACTGATGTATTGCAGCCTTAAATATAGAACTTTAAAAATATTTATTATTTGGAGAATATGCTTAAAATGATTGCATATAAAGAATTCTATATGGAAACATTTCCAATTGCCATAATTTATTTTGTATTCAAATATCCCTTTTAACAATGACCATATCCAATCAACTTCACATTTCAATAGATATATCAAGAGCCACTTGAATTATCCAGTCAGAGCAAAGTAACAAAAATATTGCAGATAAATATTATAGATCATACTGCACAGTACAAAAATGTACAGCACACCTTCACACTGTTTTATGGAATGCAGCTTCCTACTCATGTTCTATCACCAGTATATCCAAAATATACTTACATCCCATCAGTACCTGCATTCAGAGACTAATTGGACTCAATTTATTAAATATATGAAACAATTAAAATTTATTGTTAGTGCAGTGATCTGCATTATTAACACTACTTAAATTCAAAGCCGTTCATTATCAATAGTAAGCAGATCTCTATGATGCAATGAGGAATGTGCTATCAGTGGAATTTCAGAGAGCTTTCAGCAACTTTCAGGCTTCAGAACAGGGCCACTGGTCATAATATTATGTCACCTAGCTTGAAATAGTTAGTTACATATCCATGGCTAGGATGAAATTCTGAATGACTTGAGACATTTTATAAAGATGTGAAAGTACTTTATTTTAATAATATATTTATACCCTTTGTAAATTTCATTTTATCCAAAACACTGCATTTTGTATCCTATCCTGAACCAAAAGCTGTTCACCAATCACTCTTGTGCTCGCTGATGAACACTGGTTCCCAATCCATCAACACCTTGATTTTAAAATTCTCATCCTAGTGATCAAATTCCTCCATGGCCTTGCCCCTCCTTATCTGTATCCTTCCCTAGCCCTCCAGGATCTCTGCATTCATCTAACTCTGGCTTCTTGTGCCAATGTTCCCGTTAGCGCAGCTATCTGGAGGTCCCACGCAGGCCACTTGCTGGCTTTACAAAAGGAAAAGCCGCACATGTGTGGCTATTTGAATGGTCTGTGCAACCTGTTAAAGGGTTCGCACACCCAAATAAAATATTCAAGGGAAAATTGTTCTTTGCCCTATCATTGGAGGTAATGCCTTCAGCTGTCTAGGCCCCAAGCTCTGGAATTCCCTCTCTACAACTCATCGACTCTCCACCTCTCCTTGTTCCTTTAAGACACTCCTTAAAACCTACCTCTTTGACCACCCAGTCTAATATCTTCTTTGTTTGGTGTCAAATTTTGTTTGATAACACTCCTGTGAAGTACCTTGGAACATTTTAGTATATTAAAAGGTGCTATATAAATGCAAATTGTTGTTGTCGCTATAAAATGCTTTGGGATGTCCTGAGGATGTAATTGCGAGTTCTTTCTTTGTCACCTAGTATCTAATTTCTAATGATATAACTTAGGTTTAAACCAGTATTAATCTTATACTGTGTTCAAGAAGGATTAGTAAAGCCTAAAATTAATCATAATCAAATGAATTTAAACAAATATAATTAATCTGCTATTACATTCAAGGTATGAGTTGACTTCAATTGTTCATAGCTTGTTCATAATTTGTTTATAAGTTGTTTAAGATGCCACGATGTAAAAAAAGTTAAAAGTATTATTCAGTTACTTATGTCAAGACAACCAATGACTTTGCACCAGGGTGCGGCGCCGCTAACAACTCCTGCTAAATTCGGCGGGAGTTTAGTGTTGCGCTATGGCGTTGTGTCCCGATCTCCTGTGCCCAGAGATGGTGATGTTATTGCCATGCACATCGCCCCATTAGCGCCCTGGCACCTAAATTGGGTTTCGTCCCCTGAAGCTGCACCAGGCGATAACAGCGACAGCTTCAGGAGACACGTACCTGGTGGCCGGCTGCTACTGGGCAAAATTTAAAGCTGAAGTGGCTGGCTGCTGCTGAAAAAAAATTCCTGTTTCTCTTCCCGCTCCGGTGGCGCTTTGGCCACGGGGTCGGTGCTGCAATCGCTCAGCCGGCATTCTGCTCAAGTGCCGGGCCGATCACGCGGCACCCTCAGTTCTAGGTGGTCTAGATAGGTGGATTCCATGAATGCAGCGTATGCAGTTTGGGCCCTTCCCTTTAATTCAGGAAAGAGACCATCGTATGCGGCACCGCTACACGTCCCAGTGCATAGTGCTGCTGAGCCGTGTGCCCTGTTCCCATCCCAGGAAGGAAGCAGAGTGCTTCATTTAGTGCTCACTTTCTTTCGGGAACATTAACCTCAATTTATTGTGAGTGGCGAGACTTCTGCGCTTTGGGCAAAGTCTCACGCTTCGCGAGTGTTAGCGCCCCCAAATGGAGCGGAGGCTAATTTCTAGGCCTTAATCTCCTTCTTTGGCTCTGTGTCAATTTGTATCTGATTAGGTTCCTGTGAAATGCTTTGGGACATTTTACTGTCTTAAAGATGCTTTATAAATGCAAGTTGTTGTTGTTGACTGCCTTAAATAAAATCACTTGCATTTAATAATTGCATATCAAAGTACTCTGTATTTATCTGTAAAAAAATAAATAAATGTATATTTTATATCTGCAATGTCCACAGGAGCGCTCCAAACACTGGCATAATTTTAGCAGGAATTTGGGGTGACCCCTGTGGAAATTCTATCCCATTGAATTTGTTTAATGATAGTTAAAGCTAAACTGATTCTACATTTCAATTTTGTAATAGTTGTAAAGGCCAATTATCAAAAGACAAAGAACATAGGTTTTCAGATATTAGCAACATGATTATTTAATTGCAAAAATACTAGCATGAATAAGACTAGTATACATTTGTATAGAAAGGTCAGCAGAAGCAAGAACAACGTTAACTTATTAATAGTAATGGGCAATTGCCAACGCACGCAAGAAGGGAAAATAAAGAAGAACCTGAGCTGAAAAGAAGCAGTGAATTTATTTTTGCATTTATCAATTTTTCCCATCCTCTCATGAAAGCATTGACTCTGACAGAGTAATTGTTCCATTGATTGCCAGGAGCCCTATGGTATCTCACCTGTGTATGTGTAAGCATGGACAGTGAGTGGGAGGGCATTAAACTGATGTTCCAAACAGGCACTTCTCAGAGTTAGTGAGGGGTGTGTCACTGAATAGGAATCAGGAGGAAAGAATCCTGACTGTTTTCCACCACCTCCTCTCTCTAGCCTGGTACTGAGTCCAATTGTAGCACCTCTATTGAAATCATTGAATTCAACATTGATCCAGAATGGAACTTGGGCCCTTCTGTTCCATATGACTCTGGACTGTACTTTACTCACCAAGCCATTTCCTTTTGATCATTCAAGCTGATAAAGTAATAGTCCGTTATCTGCTTTACTGATTCTCTGTATTTTGATCCAACATTGTTTTAGATTGGTATGTTTACAGTTTATGAATCATATTTTTTTCTATAGCATGCAATATATTCTGCATGAAATGCAACTAAATTGAAATCAATATTTAGATACAAGTCAAACTGACCTATTGATGCTATTTTTATAAAAACACATTTTACTGTGATGTTTAGATGCCCCAGGAAAATTAATGCTTTTTAAAATATTAGTATTTTCATTCTTACTATTATTCTCCTTCGATTTCAGTTTGATTCAATTTGTGGCCTATTTGCAACTGGAACAAAATGTTTTGGGTTTAAACTCCATTTCAAGAATTTAGCAAAGAATTTAGGCTAACACTCTAGTGGAGTAATGAAGGAGTAATGCAATTGTCAATACCTTCCTTCGGATGAGACATTTAACCAAGATTGTGCCTCAGGTGACTATGAAAGATCCCGTGACACTATTTGAATACGAGCAAGGAAGTCTCCTAGTCATATATCTTCTTGTTTGTGGGATGTTGCTGTGCACAAAATGGAGGCCACAACCAGTCGCTGAGGGCAAATTTGACTTTGGGTGATAGTGTAAAACCAGCGATATCGATTCAGTTGCCTGTTATCTATCTCTCCGTGCCGGATTCGGAGAAATATAGAATGGGTGGCTGAATTAATACTACTGATCAAAATTGCCCCCCACTGCATTACAAAAGTAATTCATTACATACAAGATACTTTGAGATGTTTTTGAGAGACATGATAAAGTGCTGCATAAATGTGAGTATTTAGTTATTCGACCAACAGTTTTCTTTTGTTAAATTATATTTATAAAGACATAAGAAAATATTGATGTTCATCCATTCCTCTAGTACTATAATTCTGCTATTGTCATATCCAACTGTACTTTGAACAACTCCACTATTTCTGCCTCTACTACCCTGCTGGTAAACCACTGCAAACATTTAACACTTGAGTAGAAGTTATGCCTTCTGTTATACCTCTCTTCCATTTACTTTTCAGTAATTTTTCTTTATGTCTTCCAATTCTGATTTCCCATCTTAATCTGAAATAATATATTAGGCTGCTTTATAGTATAATTTAGTATTGTATGCACCTAAATTTGCCCCACCACTTTTCTAGATTATAAATTCTAAGCTTCATTTTAGATTTGCAATCAGTTTTGTTGCTCTTATCTCTAGGGCTTTTAATGTTATCAAGTGTCGCGAACAATTTATTTAGGGACGTTGACACTGTGTAAAATTAACTTGTGACATTAAGAATACATTCTGGAAAAATATAAAGCATTATAGCAAATTGGGTATGCATAGAATGCACACGCACATTTTAATGTTTTAAAGTTTTGTATATCACCACCTTTAACCCAGTAAATAGGGAGATCATTTGTAAATGGATCGGAGGCCATTCGCCATGGTACAAAAGCGATGTATTTAGTCAATGTTGTAAGTGTAAAGAACCATATACAGCAGACATCTCAAAGTGCTGGAGAAGTACCACCAACGCTGCCTCCGCAAGATCCTGTAAATCCACTTGGAGGACAGACGCACCAACATCAGTATTCTCACTCAGGCCAACATCTCCAGCATGGAAGTAATGACCACACTCGACCAGTTCTGTTGGGCGGTCCACAACGTCCACATGTCTGACTCGAGACTCCCTAAGCAAGCGCTCTACGCGGAACTCCTGCACGGCATCGAGCCCCAGGTGGGCAGAGGAAACATTTCAAGGGCACCCTCAAAGCCTCCTTGGTAAAGTGCAACATCCCCACCAGCACCTGGGAATCCCTGGCCCAAGACTGCCCAAAATGGAAGAAGAGCATTCGGGAAGGCGCCAAGCGCCTCGAGTCTCGTCGCCGAGAGCATGCAGAAACCAAGCACAGACAGTGGAAGGAGCATGCAGCAAACCAGGCTCCCCACAACCACTGTCTGCCCCACCTGTGATAGAGACTGTAATTCTCATATTGGACTGTACAATCACCTGAAAACTCACTTTTAGAGTGGAAGCAAGTCTTCCTCAATTCCGAGGGACTACCTATGATGATGAAACCCACCTTTCATGCTTGCAGGGTTGACATTCATCATTGAACTGAGCGAAGTATTAAAACACCAATACTTTTTTTTAAAGGTTAGCATGGAGTTTGAACGCCTCGCGGCGGCGCGCGATCCAGGTGCAGCATCCCCGCCAAGCTCGAGCCTGAGTTTGGAGCTCACCTGAGGTGCACGTGCCCTGCTTGATTGACACAAGCAACGTTCCCACCCCCGGCCGGGGCGGGCCTGAGCTATCCACCTGTGCAAGTCTTGCAGCTTGAGGAAGTAAAGGGGAAAAGTCGCGTCACGGAGGGACAGGGACACGCATCCGCATCAATGTAGAGTCGCGGGCACAGCGCAGTACAAAACAACAACAATTTATATCTCACCGTCAACCGGCAGTTGGATAATAAACCACTGGGGCAAAGTGCGTGGACTTCATGGCAAACATGGACTAACATCCACGGACAAAAAGGCGATTTAATCATTTGAATCAGTAAATACAATTCTATTGCGGATCGAGTCAAAGCTTCTGAGAGGCAAACAGGTGAGCCGGTATATAGAAATGATGATGTGGAACTAATCAAAAAGTTGGAGGGGACATTGATTTTTAATATCTAGTGATATTTTTATGTGAATAGGTTTCGAGTCATATGGATAAATAAAATTGTCGGTCTGCAACTGAAAGCGGTAAACTTTACTGCTCCAATGATCGTGTCTGTGCTTTAAAGCAGGTCAGAAGTGCGAGGTGGCCGGGAAATGGCTGACGGTGGGAAGACCAGTTGGTGGAAATCGATGACCATGAAAAAGAAGCCGAAGGAAGTCATGACGGACAAAGGGGCAGGGGTGGAGAATGTGCAGTCGTCCACGGACAAAACGGCAGCCCAGGAAAACAAACATCCCAATTTTATCGAGGATAAAGAATACTTGGACCCCAAACTGGAAAAAGGGTTTAACGAGAAAAGCACGCGCAGGAACCTGAAAATCTCTCGCTCAGGACGTTTCAAGGAAAAGCGCCGAGTACGGGCTACCTTACCGGAGAGCCCCAAGTTTTTTGAAGGCAACTCGAATGGAAATACAAACGATGAAAACTAGGGCAAAATATCATTTCTAAAGGCGTCGTCCGTTCGTGTGTATTTAAACACTTGTCAATAGACTCAAATGAGAGATATTACAACCCTTAATTTAATAGTGATAAAGAAAAGCTGAAATTAAAGTGTCAATTTATATTACCTTGAATATTTCATGAATTATGCGTTAAATATTTATTTGTTGTAATGTAGATACCTACTGCCGTAGATTGATTTTTAAGGTTCCTGAATTCTTTCCCTATCAGGTGCACAGACTGGCAGTGAAATTCACTGCGTGTTAGATTTACGAAGAAACGCTTGTTCTGATTCAGAACTTTTTGGGGGAAAATATGATTCAAGTTATTAATTTATATTGAGAAAGATACGTTTAGCAAACATTTCGTCTGTGGCTGTTGTGGAGCTTGAAGACCAGAAACAGCGTCAACTCCTGACCAAAGCAATTGTTCTTATTTGAGATTAAAAGGAGTTGAGTATTTTTTAAATAAAGAAATACTTTCAAGAAAATTCCGATCTTTATTGTTTCATATTTACTGATTTTTCTCTTGAAAGGTTCATAGAGGTGTTTTTCACCTTTCTCCTGGCCTATTGTAAACGTTAATCATTTGCGAAAATGTAGCGCAAGGCCGAAATGCAACACACCCAGTAATCCAACACGTAGGACCTTTTCTTTGGAGCATACTGTGCTTGGAGCTTTGCCACATAATTTGTGAGCATATTTTTGGATCAGTTTCAATCACTATTTACTTGGGAAAATGTTATACTCAATTAATTAAGCGAGCAATGTTCACGTCATGTTCATTTCATTGAGGATCGTTTTTCAGGCGACCGTAAGGTCAGAAAAGGTGAGCTACTGCAGGTAAATCCGTGGTTTGAATGAGGCCATAAGATGTTGTAATTATTTTATTAAAAATTTATTTTTCATGCATGTTGACGGCTGGTCGGAGAGTCTAATGTAAAACTGGGCTGACGGCATGTATCTCGCATGTACCTGTCCCAGGTTCGCAGTTCAGGTGGAGTTTGCGAGGGAAGTTTATCCAGTATGCCTCCGGCTACGATTGTGCACCTGATCGACGCGGCTTCCCTTTTTCCAACTTGCGTGCACATTAATACAATATTAATGTACATTTTTTGTAAATTCCTTGTAAAAAAAAACAACGTGAACAAGCCAAAAGACGAATCAGTATAAACAGAAAAAAATTTAGATGCTGGAAATGTGACTTTTTTTTGTTCTTTCCTGATGCAATCGCTATTGAAAAGTTCAGATGCTTTCCCGTTAATTCCTTAGAACTTCCCATAACAGTGAGAGTTATGAGTGAAATAATCCACTACCTAAAGGCAGTGATATCTATTTGTAATTCTGATCATTCAAATTTCTGGGACATGTAAAATTACATTCGTCTCAATTTGTTCCAGGCAGAATGATATAAACATTTATGTTAAATGAGGATCTGGTTATGATGAATATTTCTTTGTATCCTGATCTTTTACAGATAGCAAGATTTCGTGGTATTTCCTTTTATCGCAAAGGTGAGCTATTCTGCAGCATTCAATAGTGTTTGAACAGTCTACAAAAGTCATCTTTTTAATGGTACCCAAACTGGTAGACGTGGTTTTTGAGTGGAATACTAGGCAGAAAGAGCATTTTTACAAGTTTGCATTAAGGTAAAAAAAAAAGTGATATTTTATGGGCCATTTTCTTTAATAATCTCTAAATGAATCAAAAATGAAGTTCATCTGAATAGAATGTCAAAAATGTACAAAATTTAATAGCAACATGAGATTGGCTTGGTCACATTAATTGTACAATCTTGTATTTGATCTGACATGATATTGTTTCCTGCTATCTAGTTAACATGTAATATGTATCATCACTATATTACAGAATGCCTCAAGGAAATTGCAAAGTTGGATAAATTTCTTACGCAATGATCCAAAAAAATTCCAGAAGCACAACTTGGGTGTTCACATGAACAGCATTTTTATATTTATATTTATATTTATATCACGTCAGTATTTTTATATGTTAGAAGTCCTTTGAATATATTTATATTTGTGCCTTTTATGTAAGTTGAATTAAATAAATACAGAAGACTAAATAACAATTCTCAATTCATGGTATTCTGGGAATGTTATAAATTATATTTCTATTTTGATTCCAAAATGCTATGACGGCCATTGGTTAAAAGTTACAAGTATTCTAAAAATGCTTTGTGTCACATGGAATCCCTTTTATAATTAACTGAAAGTGAGTAGCGTCACTGATTAGAAATCTGACCCACGTATGTATATAACCTGACTAAATCATCACAATCCTACCACAAATGAGTAGAATAAATGGCCAGAACAATACTGAAAGAGCAAAGAAGCATGGAACAGATTTTGATTTGTGAATCCTGCTATTTACAAGAGTGACTTTGAAGAGCCTTACAATCAAAATACTAGCTGTTATTAACCTATCTAATGTTGTTATTTCAGTAATGGTCCAAAAATTGCTGTCAAAGTAACAGCGACGTTAATAGGACTCGCCATTATTTATGCTCATGCCACAGTGACTTCGGACGAGGGCAGATGCGTGTTTAAATGCGGAAGTTGAAAAATTGCTGTCGGAGATGAGCCACTCCACTTTTAGCTTTGTGAAAACAGCATCTTGCTGTCTGGTTCCCCATTCAAATGCACTGAGCAGCATAAAGTTCCTGTCATCATCATAGGCGGTCCCGCAAACGA
This sequence comes from Pristiophorus japonicus, assembly GCF_044704955.1. NCBI lineage: Eukaryota > Metazoa > Chordata > Chondrichthyes > Pristiophoridae > Pristiophorus > Pristiophorus japonicus. The sequence continues at coordinate 107,830,391 of NC_091981.1, forward strand.
GGATCACTTGCTTCCACATGAGTTCACAGATGTTTCAATGAAGAGCCCGATGTTCCAGTCCTGAACTCCAATTGATGGGGTGGAAGATGTCAATGCATGGATTTTTTTAACGTGTGGTGACCATTGCACACCAGCCACCACACGGGCTTGACAGAGCTAGGCTTTTATCCAGTGGCAAGGGTTAACCAGGACGACTGGAGACCTGCTCTGCTGCACGAACCTTGTGCATGCACACATCGCAGTGTGGGCTGGCCCATGCTGCCCCTGAGCTCTCCCGTACCCTCATTTCCCTCGCCGCACCTCCGCCACAATCTCTGCCGCTCCTCTGCCACAAATTCACCGCACCTCCGCTATGATCCCTCACCGCTCCTCCGCCACAAAAACACTCGCCGCATCCCCGCCACGATCTTCCGCCGCACCTGTGCACCAAACATTTGCCGAACCTCTGTCACAATCACCCACCAAATCTCAGCCATGATCCCTCATCACTCCTCCGCCCCAATCACTCGTTGCAAGTCCGCCACGACCTTCCATACTCCTCTGTTGTACCAGGGCCCCGCCAATGCTCCTGCCCACGCTCCAAATGGCGACCTGGGTCCTGATGACGTACCCAGTCGCCCACCTCAAAGCTGTCTCGCTACTTGCACAATAGATAGCGAGTAAACTCACCACGGAAAGTCAAGTTATTTCAAGTCTAAGTACCCTTTTAAAGACATGGTAAGTGTTAATAACTGCCAGTCTACTCCTCTGGCTCTTATAACTAACTATTTCAAGTGCAGAGTCTCATTACTTCAGGTTTTAATTGTTGGAGAGTTTAAAAAAAAAATATATATAAAGTTTTTCTTTTTCTTTTTCTCAATCTAATATTTTCCTCTCTTTATTTCTCTATAACTCTCTGACATTGAATTCACCATTATAACTTGCACTTCCTTCTCCGTCATTGTGCTGTCAATTTCACAATCCTTCAATCTGATGAAGGAGACACACAGTTGTTTGCCCTATTCACTCAGATCCCAGATGCTGTTTCCATCTTGCACTTCCAGCAACTTGGAGGGCACAATATCGTCAAGGCAAGGGCAAGTCTAACTAACAGAAGGTGCCGTTCGTTGGACTGCCACAGCAATTTTTGGGCAATGTTTATAAAATAAAAAGTATAGGATCTGATATATTTCACATTGCTTCTGTATGTGAAGAAAATCCTTAGTGCTAAAACTGTATGCAAAATCAAAGTCTGAAAATTCTAAATACTATGTTGTAGTTGTATTACAAGTAGTCCTTATAAAAAAAATGTTGTGCCTTCATACTTTTAGATCTTCATATGCATGTTCTTCTACATCACTTTGTTATTTAACTAAGTTAAGTATCCGCTATGTTCAGTTGTTCAGCATTCTGTCTTTTGAGTCAGAAGTTTGAGAGTTCAAGCTCACTCCAGGACCTGAAGCAGCACTGTATTGTCAGAGGCTCCATCTATCCATTCGGGTGGATGTAAAAGACCCCATGGCATTGTTCAAAGAAGAACGGAGTTCTCTAGTGTCTCTCCACATTCTTCCCTCAACCAACACCAAAAGTAGATTAATTAGTCATTCATCTCATTTGCTGTTGGTGGGACCTTGATGTAAGAAAATTGACTGCTGTGTTTGCCTATATTGCAACTGTATTTGCACTGCAAAAGTAATTCATTGGATGTAAAGCACTTTGCGACACCTTGAGGATGTGATAAGGCACTATTCAAGTCGAGTTCTTTGTTTTCTTAATATTTCATATATATGATATAATAATCAAAGATAAGCACGTTTTTAATGTATTGTTACCGATGGAAAATAAGAGGATTAGTATTTACAGAAATAATTTTAATAAAACCATTGTTAATATGGATGTAAATTGCATATCAGTCATCTGCTTTGTTTTACATTCAAGAAAGCAAAAACAATATTGAAATTATTGAATGACATTTTCATAGCTGATAAATATTTCCCTATTCTGATTGAAATACATCTCAATTTGATTTTTCTGCAATTTGATTTTTCTGCAAAGTATGATGGTGTGCACTCTATACAAATAATTTAGGCTCTGAATGGAACAAGATGGACTGATCTTCACAGGGCACTGATTGCCAGCAGAGAGTTACCTTTTGCAACAGTCAGTGACCGTGAACTATTAGGCTTGGAATTTTCTTTTCCCATCCTTACAAGGTTGGGGTAGGAATTCTCACCATTGCTCTAACTCTGGTTCATTTTCCTGGGTTAGGGGTCATTATATTCACTATGTATTAATTATGGATTCCTGGCAAAATCCTGGACAGCAAATGGGAGCCGGTCACAGGCCCCTAGGAAAATCCAGGTGGTGCTGCGACAACTGGGCATTTAAAGGGACAGAACAGCTCTGAAAAAGCAGTTAGCTCAAGTTTTTGTCGACTTTTTCAAAGAGCGAGACCTACTTAGGTATTTAAGGCAATTGGGGGGAGGTGAGATCACTACTTCTCTCCATTCTCACAGTTCACAGTCCTCCTGCTGCTGCCGCAAGGACTTCTGTTAGGTTTCACCGGATGGTACAGGCAATAAAAGCAGAAGACTGGAGAGGAAATTGGATGGGAACCCGAGCTTTGCTTCATCGCAGAAATTTGCATTTAATGGGTGGGTAGGGGCAGCTGATGGGGGCTTGGTTTTCAGGATGGGGAGATGGCAGTAAGTGTTGCTGTCTGATTTTTCCCTGCTATTTTTATCCTAATTTGGTGCAGGTTAGTGGAGTAAAATCCAGGCCTTAACATTTTAGTAGAATTAACCTAAGCACAGTTTGTACTGGGAAGCTCCTATTATCTTGCATGGGGATTGATTTCACATAGATGATATTAAAATACTTAATGTAAATGCAAGCTATACAGTTTTATCTTCATGTAAATAACTCTCAGCTCTGCTTTAAAAACTTGTCATTTCTATTTCCCCTCCCAACATCATTCTACAAAGGTTTCTCATGATTGACCTTTAAAAAGGCCACAAACAAGCAATTTTTCAGCTAATTACTATAATTACATTTTAGGATGGGAATAAGACTCCGATTAATAGTAAAAAGGAAGAAAAGTCCATTCCTCTTTATCGGTCTACTTGCATCACCTTTTTTGTATAAACTAGCAACAGAGTGAAATATGGCCCCATAGGGTAAGTTCAATGTTATCAGCAGTGAGCCTTTCTTGAAGGGAATGTGATTTGAAGAAACAGTTACAATATTGTAGCCCCATTTCTGAACTACACTCCCTTCAAGCTCCGCACCACTCTGAAAATACAGGAATGCTGAATTTAACATTTATATGTCAAAGATTTCCTTTGTATCTTGAAGGTTACCAGGTAGTGTAGTTTAACAGAATGTGAACCTGAACTAAATAAATGTGCATAACAAACAGTCTGGTAGGGCAGAAAAGTCCAGTCTGTATTCAGTTTCTGGTAATTCAAAACTACAGGCAGGACACACATGACATCATGGACAATGCAGTGCTCAGATCAAGATGAAAAGACATTTTGAAATGAAAAACCTAAAGAAACAATAATAAAGCCAATATCTTAACAGCAGTCTGGAATAACATTTTATTCCAGAATGTTTTTTCAGATTTTAATGTAAATAATCTAAAGCATAATCATTTCTATATTCTAATGAAAATTTAAATCAAATAGTTTACTTCTGTTAAGTGTATAGTACTTTAGAAGGCAAATGTTCCCCATTTTATTTTTATGGAAGACCATTGCTGTTGAGTATATAATGACACCGATCATTTAAACTTGAATCTCACCATTACAATCACTGCCAGTGTCTGGTATCAGGATTGTAGTCAGAATTTTGGAGATGGTTATTCAAATTCACTTCAGTTAGATTACTGAATCAAGACCCTTGTTTGTTCTAATATATTCTGTTTGTGGTGAAATAATTGTCTCTGCTCCTACAGGGTCGGGCTCCCATATCACTGGCGGAGAAAGATTCTGCCATTGTTATGCCAATGGAGTGGGATCGCAGATTTTTTAGATCCAATTATAGCAGAAAAGAAATGTGATTTTTTTAAAAAAGATTAGTAATATGACTTACTGATTTGCAAAATTGATTCTCCAGTATTATAAATGTGTCACTGATGCAATGTATCTGAATCCAGATATTATAGAATAAAAGGACGTATTTGTTTCGTACTTTATCAAAGATGTGACCTTTATTGCCTTTATCGCTGAATACCTTTGACATGCATGCCTAATGTTGGCATATTGGTGGATGGAAATATCACCGGTGGAAAATAACCAGCTATGGTTCAATAACTGAGGTGTAAGAAATAGCTTTCCGGATATTCATATGATATGAGCTGAAGGAATTTGGCCAAACATTGTCAGGAAATTAAATAAGTGAGATTGAGTTCATGATTGGGTAGGCTGCACTGCACATGGCTTGAAGAAGGGGTAAGTTTGATGGACCAAATAGCTTTTCTTGCTCATAAGGTGTGAGTTGTCATGGTGAGGAATGCAACAAGTAGCAACTTTTATCTGTCACAAGCAATCCCAGAGGTATGGGCAAATGGAGAGAGAAACTTTCTTCAGTCTATTGAGAAAATATATCTTAAATAGAACAATTGCACCAATCCAATTTTTAAAATATCTCTTTTTCTGGCTTCTGAGTGTGAATCTGAATTTAGTTTCCCACAATGAAGGTGTTCTCTCATTTCCAAGTACAGATGAAGCACTGAACACAGTTTGACAAAACAAAAATATTAATTAATTAACTAATCAGTACAAAAGCCATATGGCATGTTAAGCTTAATTAAGCTTATTGAATAATTTTGATTCTATTTTATCAGGCCTCAGCTGCATAAATCTGTCGATGCAACTTGACTCAAAATACTGATGTTCCATGCACTGCAACACCTTAAATTAAGGGTAGGCATTCTCCTTTGTAACAGTAACTACATATTACTGAACCTGGTAACAGTGCACATGCATGTAATGGTAATATGTAAAGACAAACTCCACTTAGAGTCAAAAAAGATGAGATTGTTCAACATAAGTCTAGCTATACTAGCTGGGCTATTGTGCAAGTTGTCAATCAGGCTCTGAAGCTCAGCCTTGAAAATGAAGCTTCTTCCCTCCATATACTCTATATGTAAGGGCATGTTTGTGTAAGGGGAGGGGTTTCAGAAGTAAGGTCTCAGACATTATACCATTAGCAACGATGGATCTCTAATTAGTCTCGTAATCCCATTATGAACTACCAGAATTTTGATCTGTCTGTGTATCTGATTTATTTTGCATCTCCTGTCCTGGCTTTACTGGTTTAAAAAAAAAACAATATTAGGAATAGAATCTTCTGAAGAAAGCTGTTCATCCTTTTTTCTTGCAAATTAGTTCATTTTTTCTGAGTTTTAAAAATATGCGTAGAATCCTAGGCCCCAAAATTCCACCAGTAGCAATCCAGTGGTCCTGGCAGAAACGTGCCTGCAAGTGCCCCCCAACTCTGAGCTCCTTGAATTTATGGGGTCAGTGGGAAGGCATCTCTGTTGCATGGGGCTGGGAGGTGAAAGTGCCACTTGAGTTGCTTCTTTGGTGGTGCCTGCCCACATACCAGTAAATTTGGGCAGCCATGGGGTAGGGTTGCCCCCTGGCAATGGCTTCAATCAGTCTCCAAGCAAGATCCAGAAAGCAATTTTAAGTTTGACCAGGTCAGGGGTCCAAGTTCTTTGCCAAGCCCAGAACACACTGGGCGAGCCCACATGCCCCCTTGTAGAGGTTGGATTGCCTCCCCTCTAAGCAACTGACTGTCATGGAAATAGAGGCATTCTCAGCTTAGGGATTCCCTGCCCTCGGCCATGCTCTGGTCCATTATTTTCCCTAAGGGAAAGGCAAAATTCCCGCCCCTTAGAGAGAAAGATAAACTGGCCCCAGTGGAACTGCATTGAATACTGTACATCCTGTCTTGTATGTGACCACAATGTAACACCACTGTATTACTGTATACACTCAACCTAGATGCACACCTTGACCACAAGGGGTGAACTTGTGGGAGACACTCCTTACCTGATCACACAGGTATAAAAAGGGAGTTCCCACGCAGGGTCATCACTTGGAGTCCTGTGAATAAAGAGTTAAGGTCACAGAGTGACCTGGTTCCCAGAATGTGCCTCATGTGGTTTCATGCTGTAGAGTAAGGACTTTACATTGGCGACGAGAAACGGGAATTCACGACCCACGAGAATGGCCACCGGTAGCACAGAGGAACGGTGCTGTGTTGGGGAAGACTGCGACGATTTTGTCGAGAGGCTTCAGCAAAGCTTCGTTACGAAAGAATGGCTGTGGGTGAAGCGGCCGACAAGCGAAGGGCTCACCTTTTGACCAGCTGTGGACCAAAGACTTACGCGCTCATGAAGGACTTTTAGCACCCGAAAAGCTGGCGGACAAAACCTATGAAGAACTTAGCAAATTGATCGGGGAGCACCTCAAACTGGCGAGTAGCATACATATGGCCCAACACAGATTCTACATCCACCAACGTCAGGAAGGACAGAGCAAACCGGACTTCATAGCGGACCTCCGGTGTTTGGCCAGCCTCTAAGTTCACGGATGCCTGCAGGTGGGAGATGCTAAGGGACTTCTTTATCGAGGGCATCGGTCATGCGGGGATTTTCCGCAAGTTAATTGAGACCAAGGATTTGACCTTGGAAGCGGCGGCGTTGCTAGCTCAAACTTTCATGGCGGGGGAGGAAGAGACGAAAATAATATACACGGGCAATTCTGCCTTTAACGCAGCGAGGGATCAGGGAGTCAACATCATCAATGCGGTTCAGAGCCCCGCAGGCAGGCAGGGGCACTTCGACACCCCCCCAGGCAGCAATAGACCCCAGAGTAGGACTTCAACAGAGACAATGGCAGGCTGAATGGACATTCACGCCATCACAGCGGGCAATGCGGCCCGGAATGGGGCCATTGACACCCACTAATATGGGAACTTAAGAGCAGTCCATGGGACAGTCAGTGCGGAATGCCTAGCCATAGTCCCTTTGTTCCCAACAATGGAAGCTTTAACTCAAGCTGGAGGTGTGGGGGAAAACACTCAGCTAGATCCTGCAGATTTCAACAGTTTGCAGGAACTGCAATCTCAGTGGCCATTTAGCTCGAATGTGCAGGAAGCCTGCAACCAGACTAATATGAGGCGGATGGACCAGAAGAGGGTCCTCTGAGGCAGGATGACTTTTGGGGCGAATCGATGGACGCCGACATTCAGCGGGTCCATGTGGTGACTATTCACAGTTCATACACCAAAACGTCACCCATGATGATGAAGGCTTTGTTAAATGGTATCCCTGTACGCATGGAGCTGGACACTGGGGCCAGCCAGTCACTCATGGGCATTCAGCAATTTGAGAAGCTATGACCATTTAAAGCCAGTCGACCAAAATTAGCACGTGTTGAGACACAATTATGGACTTACACTAAATAAATCATTCCGGTGCTAGGCAGTGCAATGTTGGCTGTCACACACAATGGGTTAGTGAATCGACTGCCGCTCTGGATTGTCCCGGGCAATGGTCCCGCACTGTTGGGGAGGAGCTGATTAGTCGAGATGAACTGGAAATGGGGGGGATGTTCACGCAATGTCATCTGTGGAGCGAAGTTTGTGCTCACAAGTTCTGCAAAAATTCGATTTACTATTCCAACCTGGCGTCGGGACTTTCAAAGGCACTAAAGTAGTGATACACATCACCCCGGCTGCCAGGCCAGTGCATCACAAAACCAGAGCGGTGCCATATGTGATGTGGGAAAAGATCGAGAGCGAATTGGACTGACTGTTGAGAGAAGCCATCATCTCGCCTGTTGAATTCAGCGACTGGGCGAGCCCCATCGTTCCCGTCCTAAAAGTGGATGGCTCTGTCAGGATCTGTGGTGACTACAAGGCCACCATCAATTGGGTGTCCCTACAAGATCAATACCCGCTCCCGAGAGCAGAGGACCTTTTCGCCACGCTGGCAGGCGGCAAACTGTTCACCAAGTTGGACCTCACTTCAGCCTATATGAGCCAGGAACTGGCCGACGAATCTAAGCTACTGACCACCATCACCACGCACAAGGGACTGTTCGTTTATAACAGTTGCCCGTTTGGCATTTGATCAGCGCCCGCGATTTTTCAACGAAACATGGAAAGCCTGTTTCAATCCATTCCTGGAACGATCGTATTCCAGGACGACATCCTCATCACGGGTCGAGACACCGAGGAACACCTCCGGAACCTGGAGGAGGTGCGACACCGACTGGACCGGGTAGGCCTGCGACTCAAGAAGTCTAAATGTGTTTTTAGCCCCTGAGGTTGAGTTTCTGGGCAGGAGGGTTACTGCAGATGGGATTCGGCCCACCAAATCCGAAACAGAGGCGATTCGACGAGCACCCAGGCCCTGCAACACATCGGAGTTGTGTTCATTCCTGGGACTGTTGAACTATTTCGGGAACTTTCTGCTGAAATTGAGCACGTTGTTGGAGCCGCTACACGTGCTCCTGCGTAAGGGTTGCGATTGGTTTTGGGGGGACTGTCAGGAACGGGCTTTTGATTGGGCGCGAAACCTACTTTGTTCAAACAAGTTGTTGACCCTGTACGACCCTTGTAAAAAAATTAGTTCTTACATGTGATGCATTGTCCTATGGGATTGGGTGCATGTTGCAGCAGGGCAATGCTGAGGGTCAACTACAACCTGTGGCTTATGCGTCCAGGTCGCGCGCTCAAGCAGAACGGGGATATGGCATGGTCGAGAAGGAAGCGTTTGCATGTATCTATGGTGTAAAAAAAATGCATCAGTACCTCTTTGGTAGGAAGTTTGAGTTAGAGACGGCCCACAAGCCATTAACATCCCTGTTATTTGACAGCAAGGTTATAAATGAAAGCGCATCAGCTCGCATATAACGATGGGCCCTCACGCTGGCTGCTTATGATTACTCCATCCGGCACCGGCCCGGCACTGAAAATTGCGCTGACGCGCTCAACAGGCTTCCACTGGCCACCACTGAGGGGGCAGCGGAGCAAAGCGCTGAGATGGTCATAGATGTCGATGCCTTTGACAGCGCAGGCTCCCCTATCACAGCCCGCCAGATCAAAATCTGGACAAACAGAGATCCCCTCCTATCCCTGATTAAGAAATGTGTCCTGACTAGGGATTGGGCGCCCGCACACGGAGCATGCCCTGAGGAGGTCAGACCGTTCCACAGACGGATGGATGAGCTCTCCATCCAAGCCGACTGCCTACTATGGGGCAGCTGGGCAGTTATGCCCCAGAAGGGCAGGGAGGTATTCATCCTGGAACTCCACAATGAGCACCCAGGCATTGTGCTGATGAAGGCCATTGCTCGGTTACATGCTTGGTGGCCTGGGATTGACTCAGACCTGGAACACTGTGTTCGCAGGTGCACGACGTGTGCCCAGATGACTAATGCCCCCATGGAGGCCCCACTCAGCCCGTGGCCCTGGCCCACCAGACCATGGTCACGCATTCATGTTGACTATGCGGGCCCATTCATGGGTAAGATGTTCCATATCGTGGTAGATGCGTACTTGAAATGGATCGAGTGCATCACTCTGAATTCATGCACGTCATCCACCACCATGAAAAGCCTCCGTGCGATCTTTGCAACCCATGGCTTGCCGGACATCCTGGTTAGCCCATGTTTCACAAGCCACGAATTCCGAGAGTTTATGTCGGGCAATGGCATCAACCATGTCAGGACTGCGCCGTTCAAGCCGGCCTCCAATGGCCAGGCGGAACGTGCGGTTCAAATCATTAAGCAAGGTATGCTCAGGATTCAAAGGCCCCCCCTACAATGCCGCCTATCGTGCCTCCTGCTGGCCTATAGATCCCGACTGCACTTGCTCACGGGGGGTCCCGCCCGCAGAGCTACTAATGAAACGGACACTCAAAACTCGGTTGTCCCTCATTCACCCAGTCCTGACCGACATAGTTGAGGGCAAGCACAAGTCACAAAACTAGTACCATGACCGTAATGCGAGGGGGAGATGTATAGAAATAAATGATCCTGTATTCGTCCTCAATCACACCATGGGGCCCAAATGGTTTGAGGGTACTGTAATTGACAAAGAGGGAAATAGGGTCATCGTGGTAAAACTCAACAAAGGTCAGATATGCCGTAAGCATCTGGACCAAGTTTTAAAAAAAAAGGTTCAGCATCGACACGGAGGAACCTGAAGAAGACCAGGAGATGGAGCTCACAACACCGCCATTGAACGAGCAACAAGAGCATTCAGAAGAATGCATAGTCGCTGCGGTCAGCCCGGACAGGTCGGAATCACCACAGGTGACAGACACTCACGTCAGTGTCCAACAACCAGAGCCCCAACTGCGGCGCTCAATGAGGGAGCGTAGACCACCTGAAAGACTAAACCTATGATCTCAATAAGACTTTGGGGGGCGGGGGGGGGGAGGTGATGTCATCTATGTAACACCACTGTATTACTGTATACACTCAACCCAGATGCACACCTTGATCACAAGGGGTGAACTCGTGGGAGACACTCCTTACCTGATCACACAGGTATAAAAAGGGAGGTCCCACGCAGGGTTATCACTTGGAGTCCTGTGAATAAAGAGTTAAGGTCACAGAGTGACCTTGTTCCCAGAATGTGCCTCATGTGGTTTCATGCTGTAGAGTAAGGACTTTACACATCCAATATCAGAATCAAGAGAGGTAAGCAACTTATATCACCAATTTGGAGAAATCAACCGATATATCAAACATACACACAGTTTATCTTTGTTTAATTTAGTTATGATGGCTTGGGGCACAGTACATTGGTATTCAAGCTGCGCCATGGAATGGTAGGATCTATACTTTTGTCCTATAGACATTGATTCTTTAACTCTGGGCAGGAGTTGGGCTGGCAAAGGCCGAATCGGGATGCAAACTGGTAGTGTGATTTTAACTCGCAGGCTTCATCTGCATAGCCTCCATCAGCTTTCCGCCTGAAACTGGCTGGGAGCAGTCGATGGGCGGGAGCGCAATATCATATGGCAGGAGGCACCACCAGGACTGATTAAATGGTCTCCAGTACTCAGGCAAGTCATGGGGAGGTATTTGGGAGAACCTCATGATCATGGGGGTGGAGGAGCAGGGAAGCCTGGGATGAGGAAGGCTTAAGCTTTCCTTGTGGGAACCTGCTCTTACTGGCTCTTCCAGGGAGGTCAAAGAAGATTTACCTCTTTGGGCATCTTTTGGACTGGGCTCCTCTTCCTACAAACTGGGCTAGGTGGGAAAGCTACATGCAGCCCTCTGGTTAAAAGAGCAGATGCCTGATCGGCATGTTCAAATAAGGACACTGCCAGTTTCCAGCAAGTCCTTCCTGATTGCTCAGAAGAGCAGATTAAAATCGTAATCTACGGGAAGAGAGTTGGGACCTCGGTAGCTAAGTTCCATGATCAATTTTAAGTGTGTGCCTGCCCTATTTCTACTGGGAGATCAGGGTTAAAATCACTCCTTTTACTTTAGATGATTCCAGATACACCTCTGGTATCTTACCCACGCGGTGATTCAGTGAATGTTGGCAGACTATTTGACCTTTGGAAGTTTTACAGTTGAGCCTAATCCCATTGCTGCCCAACATCAACATGTACTATCAATAGATCTTATTGGATAACAATGAGAATCAGGAACCCTTGGTGATTAGAACTATTTGCTCACATGGAGGGTAAACATCAACATGAAGTGGTTCGACAGAATGGCCTGTGTCTGTGATGAAACCTCTATATATTTATACCTATATGAATTGTAGCCATAAGGTTTTTTGTTTTGTTTTGCAGATATCAATGATCTGAAACCAGGGCCAATACTTCATCATCTGTCTGCAGAAATTAAATACAGTGACGTGCACCATGCAACTTGAGGCATAACTGAATGCAGATTTGGCTTTGTTAACTTGATAGGTCAGCAGGCTCATTACAATATACTCAACATGCTACCTCACACCATATTTTTTGTAATGTCCTGCATATTGTTATTTGCTGTGAAATTAATTAAGGCATCCCTTTCGAAAAATTCTGCCAGACAATAGAAATAATCAACTGGACATGCCCTGCTTAGACCAAATATATCAAGGCCTGCCTAATTGAAGAATAGTTTTGTAAATGTAGGGCACCTTTCCTATACCAGAATCTGTGTTAGACTTCTTACACCTATGCATCTATGTTGTGGATTACCTGATCTCCTAATGTTGCTGCTAAAATGGAGATGTGGGGTCAATAGTTAAGTGCCCTTGTTTGACCCTAACTAATGCCCCCACCTTCCACAGTGCAATAGAAAGGTTTTGGCAGCATCTGCAGAGAGAGAAACAGAGTTAACATTTCAGGTTGATGACTGTCTGAACTGGAAAAAGTTTGAGATGTAACAGGTTTTTAAGCAAGTGTAAAAAGAAAGCCTTAGATTTATATAGCCCCTTTCATGACCACTGGATGTCTCAAAGTGCTTTACAGCCAATGAAGTACTTTTTGGAATGTAGCCACGGTTGTAATGTAGGAAATGCAGCAGCCAATTTGCACACAAGGAAGCTCCCACAAACAGCAATGTGATAATGACCACATAATCTGTTTTTTGTTATGTTGATTGATTGAGGGATAAATATTGGCCAGGACACCGGGGATAACTTCCCTGCTCCTCTTCGAAATAGTGCTATGAGATCTTTTATGTCCACTTGAGAGAGCAGACGGGGCCTCGGTTTAACGTCTCATCCAAAAGACGGCATCTCCGACAGTGTAGTGCTAATGGAGCATTGAGTGTCAGCCTAGATTTGTTTTTGTGCTCATTCCGTGGAGTAGAACTTGACCCCACAATCTTCTGACTCAGGCGAGAATGTTACCCACTAAGCCACAGCTGGAAGTGTAGTCGCCGGGAAAGAGTAGGAAAGAACAAAAGCGAAGGGCTGTGATAGGGTGAAAGGTGTGATATCGGCCGTCTCAATTTCTCTGCTCCCCTTACTTACTCCAACCTACCTACCTCTGAATTTGCCGCACTCTGCTCTCTCAGATCCAACCCCAACATTGTCATTAAATCTGCTGGCGAGGGTGGCGCTGTTGTTGTTTGGCCAACCGACCTATAATCTGCGGAGGCTGATCGCCAACTCTCTGACACCTCCTCCTACCTCCTCGTGGACCATGACCCCACTACTGAACATCAAGCCATCATTTCCCAGACCGTCGCTGACCTTATCTCCTCTCCCTCCACGGCTGCCAGCCTCATCGCGCACAGCCCGCTTCTACCTCCTTCCCAAGATCCACAAACCAGACTGCCCTGGTAGACCCATCATTTCAGTCTGTTCTTGCCGCACGGAACTGATTTCTTCCTATCTCGACTCTATTTTTCTCCCCTTGTCCCCTTCCCACATACATCCGCGACTCTTCCGATGTCCTCCGTCAATAACAATTTCCAGTTTCCAGACTCCAACCACCACCTTTTCACTATGGATATCCAATCCCTCTACACTTCCATTCCCCACCAGGACGGCCTGAGGGCACGCCGCTTCTTCCTTGAACAGAGACCCAACCAGTCTTCCTCCACCACCACCCTCCGCTTAGATGAACTTGTTCTCACATTGAACAATTTCTCCTTTAACTCCACTCACGTCCTCCAAATTAAAAGTGTTGCTATGGGAACTCGCATGGGTCCTAGCTCTGCCTGACTTTTCGTGGGATATGTGGAACATTCTTTGTTCCAGTCCTACTCTGGTCCCCTTCCTCGCCTCTTTTTCCAGTACATTGATGACTGTATCAGTGTCGGTTCAGTGCACTGAACTAGAAAATTTCATTCACTTTGCTTCCAATTTCCACCCTTCGCTTATCTTCACATGGTCCATCTCCGACTCTTCCTTTCCCTTCCTCAACATCTCTGTCTCCATTTCTGGGGATAGGCTATTGACAAACATTCACTATAAGCTCACTTTCTCCCACCCCGCTTCCTGTAAGGACTCCATTCCATTCTCCCAGTTTCTCCGTCTCCATCGCATCTGTTCTGATGATGCCACTTTCCATATTAGTTCATCCAATATGTCTTCTTTTTTCCTCAACTGAGGTTTCCCTCTACCGTGGTTGACATGGCCTTCGACCATGTCCATTCTATTTACTGCAATTCTGCTCTCACCTCTTCCTCTCGTTCCCAGAACCATGATCGGGTTCCCCTTGTCCTTACCTTTCACCCCACCAGCCTCCACGTTCAATGGATCATCCTCCACCATTTCCGCCACCTCTAGCATGATCCCACCACCCAACACATTTTCCCCTCCCCTCCCCTTTCACCATTCCGAAGGGACCGCTCCCTCTGTGATACCCTGGTCCACTATTCAATCACCCCCAGCATCCCCTCCCTTTCCCATGGTACCTTCCCATGTAAGTGCAGGAGATGGAACACTTGCCCTTTTACCTGCTCTCTTCCCCTCTACAGGGCCCCAAACACTCCTCCTAGGTGAAACAGCGATTTACTTGTACTTCTTTCAATGAAGCTCAATGTAAGCTCAAGGAGCACCACCTCATCTTTTGTTTAGGCACTTTACAGCCTAACGGCCCGCAGCCTGACAGACTCTCATCTGGCTGGCTGCGGGTGTGAAACATAGGTTTCAAATGCAAATCTGCCCCTGAAGGCTGTGGATACTGAGTGTTTGAGTATATTCATGGCTGAGATAGATAGATATTTGGACTCTTAGGGAATCCAGGGATAGGGAGATGGGGCAGGAAAGTGGAGTTGAAGTAGATCAGCCATGATTTTATTGAATGGTGGAGCAGGCCTAGAGGGACCGTATGACCTATTCCTGCTCCTAATTCTGTTCTTATGTTCTGCCGTTAAATTCATTGCCCTGGGTTTCCCGATCACATCTGAGCTCCCCCGCTCCCAATCTGCCAAAGTATTAAAATTCAGGCCAATATCTGCGACTCTGTGGAGAGGTGAGTATGTTGAGCTGTATTATCCCCCACTGTGGAATTCAAGAGTGAAGTGCTGCTATCTGCCTCCTCTCTCTGCTGAAGATCTCCATTAAAAACGATGAAGGAGATCTGGTTACAGTTTCTAGCAGAAGCTGTACCTCATCGGCACAGATTGGCAATTATACTACCAATGTTTTGTCCACATGTTTAACATGAGACCAGTTATAGAGGGAGAAAATTTGACTAATTCAATATCGATAGAAATCTAGGGCTCAGTTTTGCCCAAGCCCATTTTTTGGCATATTTCCAGAGTTACGCCCGTTTTTCCAGGCCAGAAATGCAGCAAAAATATTTGTCGAAAGTTTCCAACCCCCCCCGGCTCCCCCCCCCCCCCCGCTGTGTTTTTCAATTTTGGCGGCGCGCAGCCTGTCCAATCATCTCGGGGGGTGGAGCCTGCTGTCTACGCCGAAGAAAAAAATGCTGCACCTTCTATGCATGCGCAAAAAAAAAATGATGTTCATGACATGATCCCAATGGGCGCGCATGTGCAGTCGAGCTCCGGGTCTGCAATTGATCATTTTTAAAGAGCCAGTTGTGCGTGTGAGAACGTTGAGTGCTGTTTGAAAGCATTGGAAAAATCGGAGCTGTAATACAAGATGCAACGTGGTGCAAGGGTCAAGAATTTCTTATAGGATGAAGTGGAGGCACTAGTTACTGTGATTGAGAACAGATGGCAGGAGCTGGACATCAGCAGAGGTCACATAAACGTTCCACCCAAAGAAATGAAGAAACGCTGGAACTAAGTTGCAGAAGATTACTGTGCAATGGTGACCACCGTGAGATCTGGAGGCCAGTGTAAAAAGAAGTTGCAGGACCTTGGTCAAGCAATTAGTGTAAGTAATAGTTTCATTTATTCAATGGACTTACAATTGTAAATGTGATCAGCTGTGTATGTCCCACCCAGCAAAAAGACACCCTCTTTAAAAAGTTACATTTTCAACTTTGCATAGGAAGGTGGCACATAATAAAAGGGAAAGAACTCGAACAGGAGGAGGCCCGGCAAATCTGCAGCCACTGACACCCTTGGAAGAGAGGGTTGCTGCTTTGATGGGTCCTGCCTGGAGAAAAGCAACCACCACTGCATAAGCTGGGAGCACACTCGAGGGAGAGGGTAGGTCCTGCAAATTATACAGTCTGGCTTTGCTAAATGTTAAGTACTGCAGGGGCTAGCCATGCTTTGAGACATCCCCATGAACCAATCAGCTACGCTTCGGTTGCGATGTGCCATCATTCATTGTGGTCCTTCAAATCAGCCTGCTGCCTGCGCTGTGTGAGCCTACTCATATCACCCACCCTGCCCCCTCCTCTGCTGCTAACCATTTGTCTGTTCTGTTATATTTTGTAGAACTTGAGGCCAACCCTGACGATGCAGAAGAAGATTTAGATGAGGACGAGCCTGAAGAGGAGACCATCTTCCAATCCCACCCTCCAGACCAAGAGCATGGGGGTGAGGGGGAGGGGATGGAGATAGATGAAGCCCTCACTGTTTTACAGAATTTGGAGGTGCAGGTGCCGCCCATTGAGGTGCAAGCCCCTTCCGTGACTCGAGGTTTGAGTGTTGGTGGGACATTCCATAGTTTTCTACCGTCCGAGGCTGCGGGTCCCAGTGGTGGGGTGCAGTGAGGCACACCCAAGGTGAGGAGGGGAAGGAGAGTTCTATAGCGCTCTCCTATGATACAGGATTTAACAGATGTGTTTCAGATAATGGCAATGAGTGTGGAGAGCATTGACCTTACACGATCACTCCTGGACACCATCAGTGGGTGGGTGATGAGGTAGCGGGACTGTCGGGAGAAGTAACAGCAATCTCACGAGAAATGGGAATGATGTCTGGGACCATGAGTGAGGGAATATCTCAGTCAGCTGAAACCATGTCAGTGACCATGAGGGAGGGAATGACTGGAGTGGGTCATCACCCCCGGCAACCAAATTTTTATTTGATCATTTAAGTTTAAAGTTTAATTTGTTTAATTTGCCAGTTTTAGTGCCCCCCGCCCCTTTTAGCCAAGGGCACTTGTATAATTTCTGTTTTTAGTGCCCTAAACCCCCCACCCCCAAAAATAAAGGGTCACTGGAAAAAAAAATATTTTGGAGTATGACCCCCCCTTGCAGGGGACATTTGTTTAAAGTGCACAACTAAAATAGTTGAGGGAGGGAATGTCACAGGTAGCTGATGCGCTGTCAGTGAACATCAGGGAGGGAATGTCAGAGATGGTGCACACATTATCAGTGAACATGAGGGAGGGAATTTGCAGATAGTTGAGACAGTTTTGCTCAATATGAAGGAGGGAATGTTGCAGGTTGTTGAGACACTGTCAGGGCGCATGAGAGATGGCATGTTAGAGTTAGCTGCTGCAATAAGGGAACTCACCCAGACCCCATGTCCATTGACAGAATCAACTGCCACTCCCACTCTAATTCCCACACCAGCATCTGAAGAGCCCCAAGCCGGGTCCTCCACATTGCCGCCAGCACCCCCCCCGCCCCCCACCCCCCACCAACAGGTGCGCACTAACCGAGGTCTTACAAAGAATAAGCTTGGTACCAACTCCAGAAACACTGCGCCACTGCCTGTGGGCAGAGGTGGTGGAGTCACCAAGAACAAGCATGGCGGGTGGTCTTAGAATAAGGTGGAGGAGAGATGGGTGCAGCCTTTCTTTGCTGCTGCTGTTATTAGTATTGTTACTATTGTAACTGTTCTCAAATTAAAAGTTTTTTGTAAGTTATGTAAATTTACAAGTTTAAAAGTTAGTAAGTGATATTAAAGTTTGTAAGTGATTGTAACTGAAAACTTTAAAGTTTGATACAAAATAATTTTACTAAAGGTAGGTTAAGTACAAAGAATTTTTAAACTTTTGAAATATATTTTACATTTAAACTGAATCATTTCCATTATTTGTTCAATTATTAACACAACTTTTGAAGTAAACAAGTCGCATTTCCATCATTTGTTCCATTAACTCAACACAACGTCATGGAACAAGTCCAAATAGTAAACATGGTCCATGTGGAATAATTGTCGCTGAGCCTTCAGGCAGCAAAGCATTCACGGATGAACTGCTGGCGCAAGGCTCGAGCAATCGTTAAAGGGGCACAATGGCCTGCCTTCCTCCGCCGCCGTGCTCCGGGTTCAGTTATTTGCATAGCTTTCTCGTCCTCCTGCTCGTCATCTGCATCTTCCTCGTCATTATCATCAGCCACTCTCACCTCAGGTGGGTCCTTTACTACCAGCTGTTGCTGCCTCTTGACGGCTAAGTTATGCAGCATGCATCACACAACAGTGAACTGACCGACAATCTCAGGGAAGTCCAGCAAGTAGCCTCCAGAATGGTCCAGGCATCGGAAACGTTGTTTCAAGATGCCAATGATTCTCTCTATGATGCTGTGCGTCGCAATGTGGGACATGTTGTATTCCTGGTCAGCTTCCATCCGGGTTACGCGTAGGGGCGCCATGAGCTAGGTGGCGAGGCTGTACCCTTTGTCTCCCAATAGCCAGCTCTGCCCTACTGGCTGCTGCTGAAACATGGCAGATATAACGCTCTCGCGTGGGATGAACACATCATGGGTTCTCTCAGGGTATCTTGTGTTGACTGAAATGATGCAATGCATATCATCACACACAAGCTGTACATTAATGGAGTGGAAGCCTTTTGTGTTCCTGTACATCTCCCAATCCTCCAAAGGTGCTCGCAAGACGATGTGGGTACACTCAATGCAGCCCTGTATCTTTGGGAAGCCAGCAATCCTGGAGAAGCACACAGTCCTGTCACGCATTGCCTGGGCGGTCATGGGTAACTTTATGTAGTCATTTCTCCGGGCATATAATGCAGCAGTCACCTGCTGAATGCAGACATGTGTTGCATGTTGAAAAATGGTGCACACTTCCCCAGTTGTAGCTTGAAACAGTCCGGATGCATAGAATGAAAGTGCATCTGTCACCTTCACTTCAACTGACAAAGCAATCCTCTTGATGCTTCAAGGTTGCAGGTCTGCTTTCACTAACTCACAGATCTCAGTTAAAACTTTGCGGAAACGCAGCCTTATGCCTGTCTCGATATATCCGAGGTGGGTCAGGCCTCCTGCCCAACAGCCTGCTGGCTCTGAGGTTTCTCATGTGATGATGTCGAATTATTTATCTCCTCCATAGCACCATGTTGCAGAAGGCTCACACAGAGAATGGCATTGTCAGTATTGCCCCCATGGTTAAATATTACCCTTGCAAGAGGCTCAAAATGGCAGGAAGACAGGCAGGACAGGTTCTTTTATTGTCTCTCCCCAAGGTCTATATGGACCACACCCAGGTCTCAGCAGTCTTGTGATTCCCCCCTGGGCTCATTGCAGTCTTGTGACTTCTCCTCCTCCCCACCCACCCCCCATTCCCCCAGCCCCCCCCCCCCTCCCTGGGCTCATTGCAGTCTTGTGACTTCTCCTCCTCCCCACCCACCCCCAGCCCCCAGCCCCCCCCCTCCCCAGGTTCATTGCAGTCTTGTGAACTTCTCTCTTCCCCCCCCTCCCACCCCCGGGCTCATTTGCTGCCTTATGCAGTCTTCCAATTGCCACCTCCCCTGGGCTTGTTTTGCAGCTGAGCCCCGAGCCCCTGTGTCTGGGCACAGGGCCGATTCTGCCGGTCGACGCTGCAACCCTCCAGCCCTGTTTAAAGACATTCGGTAATGGCGTGTGAGTAAAAAAAAAATGATTACTTCAGAATTCCATCAAACTTCCATGTACTCAGTTGAAAGGTAAAAAAAATGTCACCTTTATTATAGATATTTAAAGTGATCTTGACTCCCTCCAAAAACTTCGCTGAAAAACAGTGGCATATTTCTGTGCCGATATCTCAATGTGCGCTGCTTTCCATTAACTCACCAGAAGGTTTTTCAGGAGTGGCCAGATATGCCGACCTAGCAAATTTTTTTTTTAGGAAAACTGTGATAAATGATCAAAACTGGCGCAGATATGAGGAAACGTCCCATGTGACATCAAAAAAACCTAATGTAAAAAAAATCGTAACTCAGTTACGCGGGCGCAGGTTCCTGGGGGAAACTATGATTTAAATACTTATGCCAAAAAAAAAGGCATGTGCCAAAAAAATGTCCCAAATGACCCGAGAAAATTGAGCCCCTAGGGGCCAAAAATACTTGGACTCCATCCGCTCTCATAAATGCAGCTGAATAAGAATTCCACTCTGTTATTGATCCCTGCTCTTGACCTCATTGAAGTATAGAAACATAGAAACATAGAAAATAGGTGCAGGAGTGGGCCATTCCACCCTTCAAGCCTGCACCACCATTCAATAAGATCATGGCTGATCATTCATCTCAATACTCCTTTCCTGCTTTCTCTCCATACCCCTTATCCAGGTTAGTTGGAGAGGATTTATCCATTTAAAACATCTCAGTGGGGCCAGTATGGGAACAATTTGGATGCACAATGAACAGTGGGGAAAGGAAGATGTGGCATCTGATAGTCGCTTGGGAATAACACTGGGGAGAGTCTCTCCAAAGGTTGCTGCTTTCCAGTCATCAGCTACCTCTCATAGGATCATAGAATGATACAGCACAGAAGGAGTCCATTCAGCCCATCATCCCTGTACCAGCTCTTTGAAAGTGACTATCAGATGCCACATCTTCCTTTCCCCACTGCTCATTGTGCATCCAAATTGTTCTCATACTGGCCCCACTGAGATATCCAATTAGTTCCATTCCCTTGCCCTTTCTCCATAACCCGACAAATTTTCCCCTTTAGGTATTTATCCAATTCACTTTTGAAAGTTATTAATCAATTTAATTCTACCACCTTTCAGGCAGTGCAGTCCTGATCATAACTCGCTGCGTTAAAAAAAAATTCTCCTCAACTCACCTCTGATTATTTTGCCAATTACCTTAAATCTGTGTCCTCTAGTTACCAACTCTTATGCCACTGGAAAAATGTTCTCCTTATTTACTCTATCAAAACCCTTCATAATTTTGAACACCTCTATTAAATCTCCCCTTAACCTTCTCTGCTCTAAGGTGAATAAGCCCAGCTTCTCTAGTCTCACCACAATAAGGGGGATGAATTAACTGTGCAAATAGATGTTAACAAATATGATGTGATTGGGATTACGGAGACGTGGCTCCAGGATGATCAGGGCTGGGAACTCAACATCCAGGGGTATTCAACATTCAGGAAAGATAGAATAAAAGGAAAAGGAGGTGGGGTAGCATTGCTGGTTAAGGAGCAAATTAAGGCAATAGTTCGGAAGGACATTAGCTTGGATGATGTGGAATCTATATGGGTAGAGCTGCAGAATACCAAAGGGCAAAAAACGTTAGTGGGAGTTGTGTACAGACCTCCAAACAGTAGTAGTGATGTTGGGGAGGGCATCAAACATGAAATTAGGGGTGCGTGCAATAAAGGTGCAGCAGTTATAATGGGTGACTTTAATATGCACATAGATTGGGTTAACCAAACTGGAAGCAATACGGTGGAGTGCATAAGGGATGGTTTTTTAGACCAATATGTCGAGGAACCAACTAGGGGGGGGGCCATCTTAGACTGGGTGTTGTGTAATGAGAGAGGATTAATTAGCAATCTCGTTGTGCGAGACCCCTTGGGGAAGAGTGACCATAATATGGTGGAATTCTGCATTAGGATGGAGAATGAAACAGTTAATTCAGAGACCATGGTCCAGAACTTAAAGAAGGGTAACTTTGAAGGTATGAGGCGTGAATTGGCTAGGACAGATTGGCGAATGATACTGAAGGGGTTGACTGTGGATGGGCAATGGCAGACATTTAGAGACCGCATGGATGAACTACAACAATTGTACATTCCTGTCTGGCGTAAAAATAAAAAAGGGAAGGTGGCTCAACCGTGGCTATCAAGGGAAATCAGGGATAGTATTAAAGCCAAGGAAGTGGTATACAAATTGGCCAGAAATAGCAGCGAACCCGGGAACTGGGAGAAATTTAGAACTCAGCAGAGGAGGACAAAGGGTTTGATTAGGGCAGGGAAAATGGAGTACGAGAAGAAGCTTGCAGGGAACATTAAGACGGATTGCAAAAGTTTCTATAGATATGTAAAGAGAAAAAGGTTAGTAAAGACAAACGTAGGTCCCCTGCAGTCAGAATCAGGGGAAGTCATAACGGGGAACAAAGAAATGGCGGACCAATTGAACAAGTACTTTGGTTCGGTATTCACTGAGGAGGACACAAACAACCTTCCGGATATAAAAGGGGTCGGAGGGTCTAGTAAGGAGGAGGAACTGAGGGAAATCCTTATTAGTCGGGAAATTGTGTTGGGGAAATTGATGGGATTGAAGGCCGATAAATCCCCAGGGCCTGATGGACTGCATCCCAGAGTACTTAAGGAGGTGGCCTTGGAAATAGTGGATGCATTGACAGTCATTTTCCAACATTCCATTGACTCTGGATCCTATGTTCCTATGGAGTGGAGGGTAGCCAATGTAACCCCACTTTTTAAAAAAGGAGGGAGAGAGATAACAGGGAATTATAGACCGGTCAGCCTGACATCGGTAGTGGGTAAAATGATGGAATCAATTATTAAGGATGTCATAGCAGTGCATTTGGAAAGAGGTGACATGATAGGTCCAAGTCAGCATGGATTTGTGAAAGGGAAATCATGCTTGACAAATCTTCTGGAATTTTTTGAGGATGTTTCCAGTAGAGTGGACAAGGGAGAACCAGTTGATGTGGTATATTTGGACTTTCAGAAGGCTTTCGACAAGGTCCCACACAAGAGATTAATGTGCAAAGTTAAAGCACATGGGATTGGGGGTAGTGTGCTGACATGGATTGAGAACTGGTTGTCAGACAGGAAGCAAAGAGTAGGAGTAAATGGGGACTTTTCAGAATGGCAGGCAGTGACTAGTGGGGTACGGCAAGGTTCTGTGCTGGGGCCCCAGCTGTTTACACTGTATATTAATGATTTAGACGAGGGGATTAAATGTAATACCTCCAAATTTGCGGATGACACTAAGTTGGGTGGCAGTGTGAGCTGCGAGGAGGATGCTATGAGGCTGCAGAGCGACTTGGATAGGTTAGGTGAGTGGGCAAATGCATGGCAGATGAAGTATAATGTGGATAAATGTGAGGTTATCCACTTTGGTGGTAAAAACAGAGAGACAGACTATTATCTGAATGGTGACAGATTAGGAAAAGCGGAGGTGCAACGAGACCTGGGTGTCATGGTACATCAGTCATTGAAGGTTGGCATGCAGGTACAGCAGGCGGTTAAGAAAGCAAATGGCATGTTGGCCTTCATAGCGAGGGGATTTGAGTACAGGGGCAGGGAGGTGTTGCTACAGTTGTACAGGGCCTTGGTGAGGCCACACCTGGAGTATTGTGTACAGTTTTGGTCTCCTAACCTGAGGAAGGACATTCTTGCTATTGAGGGAGTGCAGCGAAGGTTCACCAGACTGATTCCCGGGATGGCGGGACTGACCTATCAAGAAAGACTGGATCAACTGGGCTTGTATTCACTGGAGTTCAGAAGAATGAGAGAGGACCTCATAAAAACGTTTAAAATTCTGACGGGGTTAGACAGGTTAGATGCAGGAAGAATGTTCCCAATGTTGGGGAAGTCCAGAACCAGGGGACACAGTCTAAGGATAAGGGGTAAGCCATTTAGGACCGAGATGAGGAGGAAATTCTTCACCCAGAGAGTGGTGAACCTGTGGAATTCTCTACCACAGGAAGTTGTTGAGGCCAATTCACTAAATATATTCAAAAAGGAGTTAGATGAAGTCCTTACTACTAGGGAAATCAAGGGGTATGGTGAGAAAGCAGGAATGGGGTACTGAAGTTGCATGTTCAGCCATGAACTCATTGAATGGCGGTGCAGGCTAGAAGGGCCGAATGGCCTACTCCTGCACCTATTTTCTATGTCTCTATGTTTCTATAACGAAAGTCCTCCATCCCTCGTACCATTCTAACAAATCTCCTCTGCACCCACTCCAAGGCCTTGACATCTTTCGTTAGGTGTGGTGCGCAAAATTGGATACAATACTCCAACTGGGGCCAAACCAGTGTTTTATAAAAGTTTAATGTAACTTTCTTGCTTTTGTACTCTATGGCCAGAACTTTCTGGTGTCGGTGCGGGTGGGATTGGGAGTGGGATGGGAGTGTAAGTTGAAATAACTTGGAATGGGTCGGGAATCTACTGTCATCCCACCTCCATGCGCCTTTCCCTCAGGCGTGTTTGCCAGCGCAGCAGCGACCCGAATGGCAGAGGCAACCGAACTAATTTAAATGATTATTAGGTACTTGTCAGACCATTAAGCGTCTTTTTAACCCTACCTTTCAAATTTCCTTGGGTGACCACAGGAATCACGTAGCTCGGGAACCACATTTGTGACCCTGAGATGGAAGTTCAGTGGTCATTGACCCAGCACATTAGTGCACAACATGGAAAGCACAATAAATATTCCACCTGGTCACTTTCCAAAGGCAGGTGCTATTGCTGAGTGCATTGTCAACACAGATTTATCATTCTAGAGGTTGCAAATGTTTTCAGCAGAGTCAGAATCTAGTGTCACCTCATTGGTGCAACCTATCACACAACTGACATTGCTTTTGTCACCTCTACTTCACCTGCCATCTATTACATAAGCATGGATGCTGTTGTGTACGCGTAAATAACTGACAAACTGAGCCAGGAGAAATGTAACTTAACTGTGCTTTTATACAATCCAAAATGGAGTCTCAAACTGGCATGAACCAGCATGAGTACAGCAACTGTGAATAGTTCCCGCAGGGTCCTAATGCCTGTCCAGTGAGCTGTAACAAATAAATAGAGTTTGAACACAGCATATTTCCCCCCCTTTTAAAACCACAGTTAATCTATAGACAAAGTCCTTGAGATAGCCAGGTCATGTACTGATACGCTGAGACCGGTGTGGAACTTGTGTATGTTTGCTCTAGGTTTTGGTTGGGAAACAGAACGATGCCTCTGTTCCAATCTGCTGGTCTCTTTGCGCTAGGTTTGGCTGGGGGTTGGAGAATGTCCAGTAGCCAGCGAAGATTCCGCCCAATCATGAGCTCAGCAGGTGTTTTCCCCGTTAGCAAGTGCTTTTTCGAATGGTATGTGCGGAGAATTATTTGAACCGCTTCATCAAATGTTTGGCCTGCAGCAAGGTTGGCTTTCAAACCCTCTTTGATGAAGCGGTTAAATCGCTCAACACCTACGCTGCTTTGAGGATTGTACTGAGCAGTAAGGCAATGCTTGGTAGCATGACGAGTGAGGAAAACTACAAACTGGTCGGACACAAACTGTGGTCCATTGTCAGTGATTATGACCTCTGGCAGGCCCCACTTTGTGAACGTATGCTGCAGAATAATGACGATCATTGATGAGGTCACTGAACTTGTTGTAGCGATTTTTGGCCATTTGGGATGCAGGTCATGTACTACAACAAGGAAAAGTTGGTTCTATGGTGCTGCTTCAACTGAACCAAAGATATCCAACTGAAGTTGTTGCCAATGTCTTTGTGGCCATGGAAATGGCTTCATTGGCACTGGTCGGATATTTGTGGCCTTTTCGCTCAGACTGCATGCTTCGCAGTGTGAGGCGAACTCCTCGATGCGAGTGTAAATCCCAGGCTACCATACTGAATCGCAACATCTCTGCTTCATGCGGACAATGCCAGTGTGTCCAGCGTGTGCTAATGAGAGAACGCACTGTTGGGAATTACTGCTCTATCACCATGAGCTAGGCAGCCATCGTTCCAAATGGAAAATTTATCGCGAAGTCTGTGGAAGGTTTTCAGCTCTTCCGGAATTTGCTTAGGCCACTCAGTCTGGAGGAAGTGGCCATGTGCTGGTGTGTAGCATCACTCTGTGATTCGGTTTTGAGTTCGTTGCAGGAGACGAGATTTCTGATGGACTGAGTGATGATCGCCGTGACATCTGTGTCGTCATCTGTGAACAAGTCAGCACCAGAGTCCGAAACAGGTGTCGAGCGGCTGAGCATGTCAGCTATGTGGTTGCGACTGCCAGCGATGTACTGTACATCAAAGTTATATTGATGAAGGCGATCTGACCATCGGCTAACTTGTCATGGTCTGTGCCCAGATCCAGTTGTAGCGGGTAGGGTTGTTAGCGCTTGGTGATCCATAAATTGGTAAATTTCCTGCCATAGAGGTAGATATGCCAGCGTTCACATGCGTAGATGAAGCAAGTGCTTTGCGTTCGCCTGTAGAGTACGTTCTGCAGACGAGAGCGTGCAAGAGGCGAAGGCGACTGGGCGTTCCAGGCCGTCAATCCATTGCGAGAGCACAGCAGCCTGATGCATCCGTGGTGACATACGTAGTGGCATTCGGATCAAAATGCGTGAGGATAGGAGGGGATGTGATTTTCTCCTTAAGCGTGGTGAATGCCTGAGTCTGGGAATCTGTCCATTCCCAAGGGACGTCCTTGTGTAGCAACTTGCGAAGTGGTTCGGCAATGAGCGCATAGGGCGGGACGAACTTCAGATAGAAGTTGCAAGTGTCGAGGAATGATGAAAGGTCTTTGACATTGGTAGCCTCCTGCATTTGCTGGATCGCATCACCTTATGCTGTGAATCTATAACCCAGAAAGTTTATTTCTCCAGCAGCGAATGTACACTTATCAGCATTAAGTGTAATGTCATGTGTAGCTAGTCTAGCCATAACTACATGAAGTCACTGGTCATGTTCTTCCATTGTCCACCTATGGATGACGATATCGTCAAGCAGATTGAGGGCTCCCTCTATGCCTGCTAGCATAGTAGTGACAATTTTTTGAAATGCACTTGGTGCAGAAGATAGTCCGTGGGGCATGCATTGATACTGATGCAGACCATCATAAGTTGTGAGTGCCATGAGCGGTTTGCTGTCCTCCGCTAGGGTATTTGCAGGTAACTGCATGCACATGTCGAGTTTCGTAAAAACTATTGAGCTGTGGAATTCTGAAGACAGTTCGTCGATGGTAGGAAGAGGGTACATGTCGGGGATGGTAGCTTTGTTGACCTCTTTCAGGTCATTGCATAGGCGGATCTCCCCATTTTTGCGCTAAGCAATGACTAAGTTCGAAATCCAGGATGAGGAGTTGATGCTCTCAATGATTCCCTGCGATTTGAGTCACGTTAATTCTGCGGATACTTGGTCGCGAACCGCGAGTGGGAGACGGCGACATCACTGTGTAACTGGTTTGATGGAAGGGTCAATGCGGAGATGATGGCAGAATTTTGTTGTTACTCCAAGCCCTGTGAAGATTGAGGGATACTGCTTGTCAAAGTCCACTGTGTACACAGGTGTACCGGTTGGGTCATAAATTTTGAACCTAAGCTTATCAAAAAGGTCAACATGAGGCTTCGTCCCTTTGTGACATAAAAGGAAAAGTTCTCCACTGTTATGTCCTTGTGGTATATCGGGACAGATATGACCCCCAAGTACCTCAATTTTGGAGTCTAATTACACATGTAGAATGGAAGTTGCAGGCTGCAGTTGACAGTGCGTGAAGTGGGTTTCATACACAGCCTCGCTCAATATGGAGACTTTGGCTCCAAAGTCAATGAGGAGGCAGCAGGACGTGTTGTCAATGTTTACCTCACAGCCCTTGAATTTGCCCAAACCGATGTGCGAAATGTCACTAATAGTGTAAACTCACATGTCAAATATGCTGCGATGAGCGACAGACACTAGCAAAATGGTTGATTTTACCACATGCAGAGCTTTTCTTCCCATGCGCAGGACAGTTAGGACTCTTTGCTGAGTGTGATGCGTCAGTTAAAGCAGTGGAATTTAAGCCTGCGATCCATAGTGAGTAGCTTATTACTAGCCCTGGGTATCTGCTGTGTTTTCCGCTTTGGATGAACGTCTTGCACATGGGCTGTAGCTGCAGGCTGCTGCACAGGGGGAGCAGGAGATCTGATTGTTTTTGAATCAGAAAGCGCTGATTCGATTTGGATGGCCAAATTAGTTGCTTTGTCCAATGACAATTTGTCATTCTCCATTAACAAGTGTTCCCGAATGCGGGGGATCGTTGTTTTGTCAATAATTTGATCCCTGTTCATTTCCTCTGTGAGTGCTCCAAAGTTACACATAGTGGCCAGTTCAGTTAATGAAATGATGTACTGTTTGATTGGTTCACCATTCCCTTGCCCTCTTTGGCGAAATTTGTATCTCTCCATCATGATACTTTTCTTCGGCCCAAAATATTTCTCTCAGGCGCTTACCACTTTGTTGTAGGACTCCGTGTCTTCGATTTGGCCAAAGATGAGTTGGCCTTCGGTGCCGAAGCAGTGGATAAGTATTGCACAGCGGCGAGCTGGTATTACATTGTCGCCATCTAACCCACTCACCATGATGTACGTAGAAAAACTTTTTATCCAACTCGGCTACGGAATTGGAGGGTCCCCGGGTGTGGAGAGGAAAGGTGGGGGGCGGTGGGGCGGTTAATTTGAATCATCCTCATCGCCAAAATAAGTTGTGTACGCGTAAATAACTGACAAACTGAGCCAGGAGAAAAGTAACTTAACTTAACTGTGCTTTTATAGAAGCCAAACTGGAGTCTCAAACCGGCATGAACCAGCATGAGTACAGCAACTGTGAATAGCTCCCAGAGGGTCCTAATGCCCATCCAGTGAGCTGTAACAAATAGAGTATGAACACAACAAGTACTGTTTATACAACCTTGGTCCTCAGAATTGGACCACGATCAACCCCAACACCAGCAGCACCAAGTACACCAGCAGCACCAACAACACCACCAACCTTCTCCTCAACCACCTGATGCTGCACAGGACAGCGGACATCCACACAGGGCCGCAGGGTGCTGAAGGCAATAATACCACAAGGTATACAGGCAGAGGATGAGTTTCCTCAACATGACTGAGCAGCAGTCCCAAAGGAAGCTTAGACATTTGCAGATTGCTGGAGCAAGACCTGCAGCCCAGAGGAGCAGATTGACACGCCTTACCAGTGGCTGTCAAATTCACCTCAACTTCTTTGCCTCAGGCTCCTTCCAGGGATCTGCAGCACACATTTGTGCGTCTCTCATTGGCCAATCACAGATACATCATCTAGGTGACCGATGCCCTGTTTGACAGTCAGTAAATTATATCAACTTTGCCACTGATGAAGCCAGTGTTACTGAGCGGGCGCACAGCTTTGTGGCTCTGGCTGGCTTTCCAAGACCGTAGGGCATCATCGACTACACATTGACCTATAGGGCACCCCATCATAACCATAGGATGATCATCAAGCATCTATGCGCTAAATTCCCTGGCAGCTGCCATGACACTTTCATCCTGCACCAGTCCAACCTCACCCAGCTCTTCACTCCTCCAAACAGACTTCTGGCTGGCTGCTTGGAGACAAGGGCTATCTACTGAAGCTATGGCTCATGACATCTCAAGTCGCTGGAAATATATCACCAACGATGTCTCCGCAAGATCCTGCAAATTCCCTGGGAGGACAGGTGCACCAACATCAGTGTCCTCGACCAGGCTAACATCCCCAGTATTGAAGCACTGACCACACTCGATCAGCTTCGATGGGTAGGCCACATAGTTCACATGCCAGATACGAGACTCCCTAAGCAAATGCTTTATGCGGAGCTCCTTCATGGCAAACGAGCCAAAGGTGGGCAGCGGAAACGTTACAAGGACACCCTCAAAGCCTCCCTGGTAAAGTGCGACATCACCATTGACACCTGGCAGACCCTGGCCGAAGACCGCCCGAGGTGGAGAAAGTACATGCGGGAGGGCGTTGAGCTCTTTGAGTTTCAACGCAGAGTGTGAAGAGGTCAAGCGCAGGCAGCGGAAGGAGCGCGCGGAAAACCAGCCCCACTCCCTCCCTCGACGAATGTCTGTCCCACCTGTAACAGGGTCTGTGGCTCTCGTATTGGACTGTTCAGCCACCAAAAAACTCACTTTGGGAGTGGAAGCAAGTCTTCCTCGATTCCGAGGGACTGCCTATGATGATGATGATGGCTCATGACATCCTTCGGGAGGCCAAGAACTGAGGTTGAGGAGAGGTATAATGAAAGTCACATTTCCATCAGATATGTCATAGAACAAACAATAGGCATGCTGAAAATGTGCTTCAGATGCTTTGACAGATCTGGAGGAGCCCTTCAGTACGCACCAGCCAAGGTCTCCAGAATCGTCATGTTCTACTGCTCCCTACACAACATAGCGCAGCAATGAGGACTGGTGCTGCATAAGGAGCAAGGCACTGAGCGCACAGCCTCTTTGGAGGAGCAGCATCAGCTGTCAGATGAGGAGGGGGAGGACAGGAGGAACCTGCAGCCCAGATCACATTGACAGGCTAAGTGAGTGGACAAAAATTTGGCAGATGGAGTATAATGTTGGAAAGTGTGAGGTCATGCACTTTGGCAGAAAAAAATCAAAGAGCAAGTTATTATTTAAATGGAGAAAGATTGCAAAGTGCTGCAGTACAGCGGGACCTGGGGATACTTGTGCATGAAACACAAAAGGATAGTATGCAGGTACAGCAAGTGATCAGGATTGCCAATGGAGTATTGGCCTTTATTGCAAAGGATTGGAGTATAAAAGCAGGGAAGTCTTGCTACAGCTATACAGGATATTGGTGAGGCCACACCTGGAATACTGCGTGCAGTTTTGGTTTCCATATTTACGAAAGGATTTACTTGCTTTGAAGGCAGCTCAGAGAAGGTTCACTTGGTTGATTCCGGAGATGAGGGGGTTGATTTATGAGGAAAGGTTGATTAGGTTGGGCCTCTACTCATTGGAATTCAGAAGAATGAGAGGTGATCTTATCGAAACGTATAAGATTATGAGGGGTCTTGACAAGTCGGATGCAGAGAGGATGTTTCCACTGATGGGGGAGATTAGAACCAGAATAAGGGGCCGTCCATTTAAAACTGAGATGAGGAGAAATTTATTTTCTCAGAGGATTGTAAATCTGTGGAATTCGCTGCCTCAAAGAGCTGTGGAAGCTGGGACATTGAATAAATTTAAGACAGAAATAAACAGTTTCTTAAACGATAAGGGGATAAGGGGTATGGGGAGCGGGCAGGGAAGTGGAGCTGAGTGCATGATCAGATCAGCCATGATCTTATTGAATGGCGGAGCAGGCTCGAGGGGCCGTATGGCCTACTCCTGTTCCTATTTCTTACGTTCTTATGTTCTTATCACACCGGAGCACATTGCTGATGGGAGGCTGGGGATAGCCTCATCATGGCCAGATTTACTTAACTTCTGCCATATGCTGTGCCAGGCTCCCATCACCCCACAACAACACCATAAAGCATCCCTACAATGTCCAAGCCTTTACTTTCACACTGACCACGATTGCTGGTGGTAACTTTATGTCTCACCATTCACTCCAATTCACTAAGTCACTTCCAAAGTTGCAGACAGAATTGGCCAGAAAGTGGTGAAAAAAATAATTTTTATCCATTACATCAGATTAACTGAAGCATCGCACAAACATTGCTTATCGTTGTGCATCTACTTGTGTTTCATCTTTCTCTTACATGTAGTTCCATGAGGTGCTACCCCTGCGACCTCTGCAGAGGTAGAGGCAGCCTGCTGACTTCCCTGCTGCGATAGCATAGACATTTTTGGCAGAAGTCGGCTGAATTTTGGAGCCTGTGACGGCCCCGCCAAAGTCTGCTCCTCCTGAAACTGTGCAGTGCTGGACTCAGCCATCGTGATCCCATAAAGCATATGGGGCTCTGACTGAGGGAGGCGGGGAAACGGGGGAGAAGTGTGAGCACTTCAATGCCCCCTCTCAGTGTCATCCCTTTCATGTGTCACCCACACTTCCCTTCTAGCAAGGAGGTGGAGAGCACATTGCTGCATAGCAGTGGGGCCATGAGGACCCAAGGAAAATGGTAGCATAGTGGTTTAATTACTGGACTAATAATCCAGAGGTCTGGACTAATAATCCGGAGATGTGAGTACTAATTTAAATTCAGTTAATTAAATAAATCTGGAATAAAAAGCTAGGGTCAGTAATGGTGACAAAGGGCTCAATTTTCCCGGTCACTTGCGCCGTTTTTATGGCGCACGCCGTTTTTTTGGTATAGGTATTTAAATCAAAGAACCTGCACCGATGCAACTGAGTTAGTTCCGATTTTTTTTACATGAGGTTTTTTTGGCGTCATGTCTGCGCCAATTTTGATGATTTTTCATAGTTTGGCCAAAACAAATTTCTGCAAGGTCGGTGTATCTGGCCACTCCCGAAAAACCTTCTGGTGAGTTAACAGAAAGCAGTGTACATTGAGAAATCGTTGCTGAAAGACGTTATTGTTTTTCATCGAAGTTTTTGAGAGAGTCAAGAACACTTTAAATATCCATAAATAAAGATGACATCTTTTTGCCTTTCAACAGAGGACATGGAAGTTTGATGGAATTCTGAAGTTTTCATTGATTTTTTATTCACATGCCACCACCTTCAAACATTTTCAAACAGGACTGGAAGATCTCAGTGTCAGCCGGCAGAATCGGCCCCGCACTCGTACACAGGGGCTTGGGGCTCGGCTGTAAAACAAACCCAGGGGGTGGGGGAGGTGGCGATCGGAAGACTGCATTAGGCAGCAAATGAGCCCGAGGATGGAGAAGACACGAAACTGCAACGGGCCCGGGGGGAGGGGGGGGTAGGGGGAGAAGTCACAAGACTGCAATGAGCCCAGGGGGAGGAGTCACAAGACTGCTGAGACCTGGGTGTAGTCCATACAGACCTTGGGAAGAGACAACAAAGAACCTGTCCTGCCTGCCTTCCAGCCGTTTTGAGCAAAGGTAAAATTTTATCATAGGGGCAATATTGACAATGCCATACCTTGTGCGAGCCTTCTGCATCATGTGTGCTTCTCCAGGATTGCTGGCTTCCCAAAGGTACAGGGCTGCATTGACTGTACCCACATCGCCTTGCGAGCACCTTTGGAGGATTCCGAGATGTACAGGAACACAGAAGGCTTCCACTCCATAATGTACAGCTTGTGTGTGACGACATGCCTCGCATCATGTCAGTCGATGCAAGATACCTTGGGAGCACCCATGAGGCTGACTAGGAATACAACATGTCGCACATTGCGACGCGCAGCATCATAGAGAGGACCATTGGCATATTGAAACAGCGTTTCCGATGCCTGGACCATTCCGGAGGCTACTTGCTATACTTCCCTGAGATTGTCGGTCAGTTCACTGTTGTGTGCTGCATGCTGCATAGCTCAGCCATCATGAGGCAGCAGATGTCGATAGTAGAAGACCCACCTGAGGTGAGAGTGGCTGATGATAATGATGAGGAAGATGCAGATGATGAGGAGGAGGAGAAGGAGGACGAGGAAGCCATGCAAATACCTGAACCCGGAGCACGATGGCGGAGGAAGGCAGGCCATCGTGCCCCTTTAACGATTGTTTGAGCCTTGCACCAGCAGCTGATCCATGAATGCTTTGCTGCCTGAAGACTCCACATGGACCATGTTTACTGTTGGACCTGTTCCGTAATGTTGTGTTGAGTTCATGGAACAGATGATGGAAATGATTCTTTACTTCAAAAGTTGTGTTAATAAACAAACAAATAATGGAAATGATTCTTCTTGAGTTCCAAAAGTTGTGTTAATAATGGAACAAATAATGTAAATGATTCACTTTTAATGTAAAATATATTTTATTCCAAAGTTTAATAAACAGTTTTTTGTACTTAACTAAACGTTAATAAATTATTCTTGTATCAAACTTTAAAGTTTTCAGTTACGATCACTTACAAACTTTAAGATCACTTACTAACTTTTAAACTTGTATATTTACATAACTTACAAAAAACGTTTAATTTGAGAACAGTTACAATAGTAACAATAATAATAATAGCAGCAGCAAAGAAAGGCTGCACCCATCTCTCCTCCACCTTATTCTAAGACCACCCGCCATGCTTGTTCTTGGTAACTTCACCACCCTTGCCTGCAGGCAGTGGCGAAGTGTTTCTGAGGTTGGTACCAAGCTTATTCTTTCTAAGATCTCGGGTAGTGTGCACCTGTTGAGGGGGGGTGTAGTGGGGGGGGGGGGGCGCTGGCGGCTGGTGGCAATGTGGAGGGCCCAGGCGCAATGTGGAGGACCCAGCTTGGGGCTCTTCAGAGATTTGTGTGGAGATTGAAGTGGGAATGGCAGTTGATTCTGTCAATGGGCACGGAGTCTGGGCATGTGTTATGTATGCAATAAAGGTTCAAACTGAGTATTGTTTAACTAAGCAAAGTACAACCTTGCTTCTGCTTTATTTAGGCCCAAAGTGCCTGACTCACAAAATGGCTGGCCTTTTATACCAGAGCAGCACCATGTGCATGCTGCTCAGTGGCCTCCAACAATGACACCATTTGGTGGCTATAAACATAATGTACATACATGACAATACTCTCCTCTGAGATCTTATCACAATCTTTTACAGGTTGAGACAGTCCGGTGCTTTACGCTCCCAGGTTGACCGTCTCAGTTCAGTTCCGGCCTTGAGTGAATGTGCGGAGTCTGTTGTGGCTGATGGCTGGATGGCTGACTTTTGGGGGTGGCAGTGGCCATGTCAGGAATTGCAAGTCCATTTTTATTGAACAAGCCCGTGATGGAAATTCCGTGTTTACTGATGACCCTTGAGTCTGCTGAAGGTTGCTGGTAGGTTGGTTGGTCGTCGACGGTTTCTTCGTTCGACTGCTCTGGCTCATCTGTGTGCCTCAGCTTTGTTTGATCCACGTGTTTCCTGCATTTTATGTCTTCAATACTCTTATGAATGACTCCACGAGGTCTAGTAGTGTACTTGAGCTGTTAATTGTAACTCCAGAGCGAGACACAAGCACGGTGGGCAGCCTTTTATACTGGGCTCTGCACACCTATGCAGGTGACCCTCAGGTCTCCCACCACAGTGCCCACCTTATGTGACTATACAGTTAGTATATATGGTCTATATACACGACATCACTTCCCCCCCAAGTCTTTAATGCAAATTGACTCATACATTGACGGTGACCTGGGCTTTGTTCTTCCTGGTTGACCATTGGAGGGTCGCTTCTAGCTTGGGTGGGTTGGTAGTGAGATTTGTTGCCAGTGAAGGCCCCAGTGGTTTCTGGTTGTGAGTCCATGACTACTCCATTCTCCCCCCCACACAGAGATCATGCTGATGGCCTGTTACATGCAAGTGGTATTCAAGTTCATCACATGGGTTTTACATTTACATCTTGGTACATTTGTTGGGTGGATTACAGTTGGGTTTCTTTTAGTGTGATACATTTACATGATCAGTACAGGTTTATCAGTACAGGTACACAAGGACAGTCTAGTTCCAGCACGGCCGGATGAGATCCGGGTTGTCTGGTGGCAGCGCAGCGCCCCATGCTAGTGGGTCTGTGGGCGAAGAGAGCTCATTTTGTTCGAGTTGCCGGAGCTCAGGACTCTTGCCATTACTCCTAGTGTTGGGCAGGCCCAAAGACAGCTGATGTGTCTGTGACCTCCCTGTCCTTTTCGTTTGCACAATGTTGCTGCTGCTCCCTGGGAAGCAGTCTGAGCGAGTGAGTGTTTCGTCTAAGCGATGGTGGGCTGCCTCGTCTTGTCTAACGCATGGGACTGCTGACTCGCTTTCCTTGAGGGTACAGTTGTGAGCACTCTCTTGTTTGGGATCCTGGCTGGTCCAGGTCCCATTCGGTGGAACCGTTGCGGGTGACCATTCGCTCTTGGGCATTGCCGTGGTGGCGAGTGGGTTTGTGGGCTGCGCCTTTTCCACATGAGTGGTAAGCGACGGTAAGCCAACTGCAAGCATAGGTGCAGTTTACTGTTTCTGGCCTGTGGTGGTTCATGCCATCGGGTGGCTGCAATGTTAAACCGATCTGAGGCAGGGTATCGCTACCGGTGCCTCTGCTCTCCGGGGATCATTTACTCTGCGGCTTGTCTACTTCTGTCAGCCGTGGGGATACTTTATGATACATCGTTCTGGTCCCGGGAATGGAGGCTACAGCATTGGGTAGCCCGCTGGACCTGTATACGACCGTTAGGTGTTCGCCCGCTACATTGGCTGATTGCAATTTGCACCCGACATCGCTCAACAACATTTTTCTCGTTACAGCTGGACTTTTACATTGGTTACCAATTTCAAGCAGTTCATTTAAAAATGGCGGGTTACTGGCCTCCTTTAAAATGGCCTTACTACTTTTATCCCAATCGTCTTCCTTGCGTGGAACCATGTGTCGTTGCTCCATTAGCGCTGCACCTCATAGTTTGGATGCCATCTTTTCCCTGTCCATGATGTTGACTGGTGCGATCTTCTTTCCCAGGGATTCTGCCAATGAAGCTGGGAAGATGCCCTCGGATCCAATCTCCCTCCTTTCTTTTCCAATCAAGCCGTTCCAGCGGCGAAAGGACGAGCTGTCCATTCAGGCAGACTGCCTGTTGTGGGGTAACCGCATAGTGCTACCAAAAAAGAGCAGGGAGGCGTTCATCTCGGATCTCCACAGCACACACCCGGGTATGGTAATGATGAAAGCGATAGCCACCGTGTGGTGGTCCGGTATCGACTCTGACTTCGAGTCCTGTGTACGGCAATGAGCAACGCGCCCAGAGAGGCACCACTAAGTTTGTGATCCTGGCCCTCTAGACCATGGTCGAGGATCCATGTCGACTATGCGGGCCCGTTTCCCGGTAAAATGTTCTTGGTGGTGGTGGGTGTTTTTTCAAAATGGATTGAATGTGAAATAATGTCAGGAAGCACCACCACCGCCACCATTGAAAGCCTGAGGGTCATGTTTGCCACCCACGGCCTGCCTGACATACTGGTCAGTGACAACGGGCCATGTTTCACCAGTGCTGAATTTAAAGAATTCATGACCCGCAATGGGATCAAACATGTCACCATTTAAACCAGCCTCCAATGGGCAGGCAGAGCGGGCAGTACAAACCATCAAACAGAGCCTTAAACGAGTCACAGAAGGCTCACTCCAAACTCGCCTGTCCCGAGTACTGCTCAACTACCGCACGAGACCCCACTCGCTCACAGGGGTGCCCCGGGCTGAGCTACTCATGAAAAGGACACTTAAAACCAGACTCTCGCTGGTTCACCCCAACCTGCATGCTCAGGTAGAGAGCAGGTGGCAGCAACAAAATGTAAACGATGGTCGCACCACTGTGTCAGGGAAATTGATCTGAATGACCCTGTGTATGTGCTAAACTATGGACATGGTCCCAAGTGGATCGCGGGCACAGTGATAGCTAAAGAAGGGAGTAGGGTGTTTGTGGTCAAACTAGACAATAGACAAATTTGCAGAAAGCACCTGGACCAAATGAGACTGCGGTTCACAGGCTGCCCTCAACAACCCACAGCAGACACCACCTTTTTCGAGCCCACAACAAACACCCAAAGGATCAACGACACCACGCTGGACCAGGAAATCGAACTCATCACACCCAACAGCCCAGCAAGGCCAGGCTCACCCAGCAGCCCTGTAGGGCCAGCCCAGCGAGGACACAGCCAACATACCAGAACATACATTTGTACCGAGGCGGTCCACCAGGGAAAGAAAGGCTCCCGACCGCCTCACCTTGTAAATAGTTTTCACTTTGACTTTGGGGGAGGTAGTGATGTTGTGAACCTGTAAAAGATGACTCCCATGTTCCACCATCAGGGAGCTCATCCCCTGAAGTCCCAAGGGATCCCAGCATCCCTTGGGAGTTCTGTATATAAGCCGGCCCCTAAAGCCTGTTCCTCACTCTGGAGTGTCTTATTAAAGACTGAGGTCACTGTTACTTTAACATAGAACATAAGAATTAGGAACAGGAGTAGGCCACCCAGCCCCTCGAGCCTGCTCCGCCACCCAACAAGATCATGGCTGAACCTCCCTGTGTGCAGCCTCATCTGTGTTAGGAACACAATAGGTGACGACTGGGTTTGGGGTAAATCTCAAGAATCAGCCTTCGCTAAGACCAGAAACCTGCTATGTTCTAACAAGTTACTTGTATTGTATGACCCGTGTAAATGTTTAGTACTAGATTGTGATGCATCTTTGTACAGGGTTGGTTGTGTGTTACAGGAAGCCAATGTGTCAGGCAAACTGCAACCGGTTGCATATGCGTGCAGAAATTTATCTAAGGCTGAAAGAGCCGACAATATGATTGAGAATGAAGCATTAGCATGCGTATACAGGGTTAAGAAAATGCACCAATACCTATTTGGACTCCGGTTTGAGCTCGAAATCGACCACAAACTGCTCTTTTTTCTGTTTTCAAAAAGCAAATGTATTAACACCAATGCTTCGTCCAGCATCCAAAGATGGGCACTAACTTTATCTGTGTATGACTATGTAAGCGGCCACAGATCAGGCACTGAGAACTATGCTGATGCCCTCAGTTGGCTACCATTGCCCACCACCGGGGTGGAAATGGCGCAACCCGCAGACTTGCTTCTTGTAATGGATGTTTTTGAGAGCGAGGGGTCACCCGTCACGGCTCGCCAGATCAGGACCTGGACTAGCTAGGACCTGCTATCACTAGTAAAAAACTGCATCCTTAATGGGAGCTGGTCGGTTGTTCCCGGGGAAATGCAAGACTAAATTAAGCTGTTTTACCGACGCAAGGATGAAATGTCCATCTAATCGGATTGTCTCCTCTGGGGGAATCGTGTGGTTTTGCCAAAAAAAGGCAGGGAAACATTTATACGCGACCTACACAGTACCCACCCAGGCATAGTCATGATGAAGGCTATCGCCAGGTCGCACGTTTGGTGGCCCGGCATTGACTCGAAATTGGAGTCATGCATACACCAATGTAACACTTGCTCACAGTTGAACAATGCACCAAGGGAGGCCCCATTGAGTCTGTGGTCATGGCCCTCCAAACTGTGGTCCAGGGTCCACGTAGATTTCGCTGGCCCCTTTCTAGGAAAGATGTTCCTAGTAGCAGTGGATGCTTACTCTAAATGGATTGAATGTGTAATAATGTCACCGTGTACATCCACTGTCACCATTGAAAGCCTCCGGGCTCGCATACCGGGATTCCCCTGGCAGAATTGTTAATGAAGAGAGCACTCAAAACCAGGCTCTCCTTAGTCCATCCGGTTCTCAATGATCATGTAGAAACCCGGCATCAATTGCAAAACATATACCACGTTCGCACAGCTGTATCGCGTGACATTGAGGTTAATGACCCTGTATTTGTTCTTAATTACGGTCATGGTCCCAAATGGATTGCTGGCACTGTTTTAGCCAAGGAGGGGAATAGAGTGTTTGTTGTCAAACTTTTGAATCGACAAACGTGCAGAAAGCATTTGGATCAGACCAAACTATGATTCACTGACAACCAAGAATAGTTTGAAGAGGACATTACCATCACTGATCCGCCAACACACACCTAACCAGGAATTGATCTCGCTGTCAATCACGAGGATGAACCCACCATGCCTGATAGTCCAATCAGACCAGCCGCACTGCAGTGCAGCAATGATCTGACCAACTCACCCATGCCAGGACTTCAACTCAGGCGATCAACCTGGGAACGAAGAGCCCCGGATCGTCTCAACTTATAAATAACTTGTATTTAAAACATTGGGGGGTGTGGGAGGGGGGGTGTGATGTTATGTATGTAAACTTTATAATAGTGTAAGACTTGCCACCAGGGGGCGCATGTGTTGGCGACCCAAGGGTCACCTGCACACCCCTTGCAAACAAGTATAAAAGGTTGTCTGCCATGCTGCTTCAGCACTCTGGAGTTTGATTAAAGAGATTAAGGTCACATCAATTTGAGCTTACAGCATACAGTATTATGAAGTTATTCTGAACGTAACAGAATGTCTCACCAACACTCAAACCACTAGTCACAGAAGGGGCTGGCACCTCACTGGGCGGCACCTGCACCTCAAAATTCAGGAAAACAGTGGGTGCTTCATCTATCTCCATCCCCTCCCCCTCACCCCCATGCTCTTGGTCTGGAGGGTGGGATTGGAAGATGTTCTCTTCAGGCTTGTCCTCGTCTAAATCTTCTTCTGGCCTCAAGTTCTGCAAAATGTAACAGAACACAGACAAATAGTTAGCAGCAGTGGAGGTGGCAGGGTGGTTGGCATGAGTAGACTCACACAGCGCAGGCAGCAGGCTGATTTGAAGGACCACGATGAATGATAGCACGTTGCATCAACTGAAACGTAGCTGATGGAGACATCCCCAGGAACCAAAGCGTGGCTAACCCATGCAGTACTTAACATTTGGCAAAGCCAGACTGTATAATTTGCAGATCTTACCCTCTCCCTCGAGTGTGCTCCCAGCTTGTGCAGTGGTGGTTGCTTTTCTCTGGGCAGGACCCATCAAAGCAGCAACCCTCTCTTCCAAGGGTGCCAGTGGCTGCAGATTTGCCGCTCCTCCTCCTGTTCGAGTTGTTTCCCTTTTGTTATGTGTCACCTTCCTCTGCAAAGTTGAAAATGCAACTTTTTAGAGAGGGTGTTTTTCTGCTGGGTGGGACATATACAGCTGGTCACATTTACAATTGCAATTCCATTGAATAAATTAAAATATTAGTTATACTAACTATTTGACCAATTCTTTTTACATTGGCCTCCAGATCTCGTGGTGATCACCATTGCACAGTAATCTTCTGCAACTTGGTTCCAGTGTTTCTTCGTTTCTTTGGGTGGAACTTTTATGTGACCTCTGCTGGTGTCCAGTTCCTGCCACCTGGCCTCAATCACAGTAACTAGTGCCTCCACTCCATCCTGTAAGAAATTCTTGGTCCTTGCACTGCATTGCATCTTGTATTGCAGCTGCAATATTTCCAATGCTCTCACACAGCACTCAATGTCCTCACACACACACAACTGGCTCTTTAAAAATGGCCGATTGCAGACCCAGAGCTGTACTGCACATGTGCGCCCATTGGGATCATGTCAAAAACGTCTTTTTTTAAATCTGCGCATGCGCAGAAGGTGCCGTAGACAGCAGGCTCCACCCCCCGAGGTGACTGGAAAAGCTGCGCAGTGCCAACTTTGAAAAATACCACGGGGAAACTTTGGACAAATATTTTTGCTGCATTTCTGGCCTAGAAAAACGGGTGTAACTCTGGCAATACGGCAAAAAACAGGCTTGGGCAAAATTGAGCCCCATTAAACTACTGGATTGTTGTATAAACCCATCTGGTTAACTCATGTCCTTCAGGGAAGGAAATCTGTCATCCTTACCTGGTCTGAGTTCAAATCCACAGCAATGTGGTTGACTGTTAACTATCCTCTGAAAAGGACTAGCAAACCACTCAGTTGTAATAAACCGCTAAAAGAAGCAATAAGAATAAAACCAGACGGACCATCCAGCATTGACCTGGGCACCGGCTTCGGACATGGCAACGGCACACCCAGCCCAGTAGACCCTTCAAAATCCCCCTCACTAACATCTGGGGACTTGTGCTAAAATTGGGAGAGCTGTCCCACAGATTAATCAAACAACTGCTTGTCGTAGTCTTGCTCACAGAATCATACCTTTCAGCTAATGTCCCAGACTCCTCCTTCACCATCACTGGGTATGTCCTGTCCCACCAGCAGGACAGACCCACCTGAGGTGGCAGCACAGTGGTATACAGTCAGGAGGGAGTGGCCCTAGGAGTCCTCAAATTTGACTCTGATCCCCAAGAAGTCTCATGGCTTCAGATCAAGCATAGATAAGGAAACCTCTTGCTGATTATCACCTACCATCCACCCTCAGCTGATGAATCAGTCCTCCTCCATGTTGAACTTCTTCTTCTTCTTAGGCTGTCCCTCAGAGTCGAGGATGACTTGCTTCCACACTAAAAGTGAGCTCTCAGGTGACTGATGAGTCCAATACGAGACCTACAGTCTCTGTCATAGGTGGGGCAGACAGTGGTTAAAGGGACGTTGGTTGAAGGGACGGGTGGGTGGGGTGCTTGAGTTGTCGGTGCTCCTTCTGCTGTTAGCGTTTGGCCTCCACTTGCTCCTGGTGAAGAGACCCGAGGTGTTCGATGCCTTCCCGGATGCTTCTCCTCCACTTTGAGCAGTCTTGGGCCAAGGATTCCCAGGTGTCGTTGGGGATGTTGCAATTTTTCAAGGCGGCTTTGAGGGAATACTTAAAGCATTTCCTCTGCCCAACTGAGGCTCACTTTCCGTGTCAGAACTCTGAGTATAGCGCTTGGTTTGGGCGTCTTGTATCAGGCATGCGGACGATGTTGCCCGTCTATCAGAGCTGATCGAGCATGGTCAATGCTTCAATGTTGGGGATGTTGGCCTGAGCGAGAACACTGATGTTGGTGCACCCATCCTGCCAATGGATTTGCAGGATCTTGTGGTGGCAGCGTTGGTGGTACTTCTCCAGTGCTTTGAGGTGCCTGCTGTACATAGTCCACGTCTCTGAAGCATATAGGAGGGCGGGTATTACTACTGCTCTGTAGACTATGAGCTTGGTGCCAGGCTTGAGGTCCTGGTCTTTAAACACTCTCTTCCTCAGGTGACCAAATGCTTCACTGGCACACTGAAGGCGGTGTTGGACTTCGTCATCGATGTCTGCCCTTGTTGACAGTAGGCTCCTGAGGTATGGAAAATGGTCCACGTTGTCCAAGGCCTCGTTGTGGATTTTGATAATCGGGGGGCAGTACTGTGTGGTGGGGGAAGGTTGGTAGAGGACTTTTGTCTTACGGATGTTTAGTATAAGGCCCATGCTCTCACACACTTCAGTGAAGATGTTGATGATGGCTTGGAGTTTGGCCTCCGAGTGCGCACAGACGCAAGCATCGTCTGTGTACTGTAATTCAGTGACAGAGGATGGGATGACCTTGGATCTAGCCTGGAGGCGACAGAGGTTGAACAGTTTCCCGTTGATTCTGTAGCTTAGCTCCACTCCAGCGGGGAGCTACTGAGGGTGAGATGGAGCATTGCAGCAAGGAAGATTGAGAAAAGTGTTGATGCGATGACACAGCCTTGCTTGACCCTGATCTGTACATGGATTGGGTCTGTGGTGGATCCATTGGTCAGCATCACGGCTTGCATGTCATTGTGAAGCAGGTGGAGGATGGTGACAGACTTTTGAGGGCAGCCAAACTTGAGGAAGACGTTCCATAATCCCTCACGGTTAACAGTGTCGAAGGCCTTTTTGAGGTCAAAGAAGGCCATGTACAGAGGTTCGTGTTGTTCCCTGCTTTTCTGTTGAATTTGACGTGCGATGATCATGTCCATTGTTCCCTTAGTGGGTGGAATCCACATTGCGACACTGCGAGGAGCTCTTCAGCCACTGGGCGAAGGCGATTGAGGAGGATTCTTGCGATGACTTTGCCTGTGGTAAACAGCAGGGAAACTCCTCTGTAATTACCGCAATCGGACGTGTCACCTTTCTTGAAGATGGTCTTGATTATGTCATCTCTGAAATCTCCTGACATGCTTTCCTCTTTCCAAATAAGAGAAATGAGTTCATGTATTTGCGCCAATAGTGCTTCTCTGCCATGTTTTAGTGCTTCGGCGGAGATTCCATCTGCTCCTGATGCTTTGTTGTTCTTCAGTTGTCGGATGGCCTTTTCACCCTTATGCTGGGCTGGAGTAGTGCTAAGGTGGTGGCGGGTAGCATGCTGCGGGTTGGAGTTGAGGACACTCGCGTCGAATACAGAGTTTCGGTTAAGGAGATCTTCGAAGTGCTCCTTCCAGCGGGCACTGACTGCCTCTGTCCTTGATGAGTACCTCTCCATTCTTGGCCCGCAGTGAGGGAGGGCCTTGGCTGCTTAGGCGGTAGGTGGTCTTGACTGCTCTAAAGAATCCATGCATGTCTTGGCTGTCAGCTAGTTGCTGGATCTCATACGCTTTCTCCATCTGTTCTTTAGGTTGTGAGTTTTTTGTTGGACCTTGGCCTTCTGACGTCTGTAGAGCTGCTTTCTTGCTCTCGAGTTGTGCTGCTGTTTCCAGTTCAAGAATGCCTTGTGCTTGCGGCTTATTAGCTCCTGGATCTCCTGGTCGTTCTAGTCGAACAAGTCTTGGTGTTTCCTGGTCGAGTGACCAAGCATCTCTTCACAGGTGCTAATTATGGAGGCCTTAACGGCAGACCAGGCGCTGTGGGCACTCTGTATCTCTGGATCACTGGGAGTCACCAGGATGGTAGTGAGGCGCTGGCTGAATGGGGCTTTCTTATCAGAGGCTTTGAGTGCTCCAGCGTTAATTTTCCTGTGGCATTGTTTCTGTTGCCACCACTGTTTTCAGGCTACCTTGATGGAGATGACAGAGTGCATTAGCCGGTGGTCCGTCCAGCAGTCATCAGCTCCTGTCATGGCACAGGTGACACACATGTCCTTGCGATCCCTCGCTTGGACGAT
Source organism: Pristiophorus japonicus (assembly GCF_044704955.1). NCBI lineage: Eukaryota > Metazoa > Chordata > Chondrichthyes > Pristiophoridae > Pristiophorus > Pristiophorus japonicus. Next base: position 107,874,624 of record NC_091981.1, read on the forward strand.
GACCCAGTCGAGCAGATGCCAGTGCTTGGAGCGAGGGTGCTACCATGAAGTCTTGTACTTGTCTCTCTGACAGAACAAGATGTTGGTTATGACAAGGCCATGTTCTAAGCATTTCATCAGGAGGAGGTTACCTTTGGTGTTAGTTTTCCCTACCCCCTCTCTGCCGATCACACCTCACTAGAGGTCTGCGTCCTTTCCAACTCTGGCGTTAAAATCGCCAAAGAGGATCAGCTTGTTGCCCGTTGGGACTCGGTACATGGATTGTTCAAGGATGGAGTAGAATCTCTCTTTGGTCTCGTCTGTAGCTTCCAGTGTTGGGGTGTACGCACTGATGACTCTAGTGCACTTGTTCCAGGCTAGGTTAAGCCGAAGGCTCATGAGGCATTAGTTTATCCTGCAAGGGGAGTCTCTGAGATGGCCAACTAGCTAATTTTTTATGGCAAAGCCCAGCCCATGGAGGCGGCATTCTATTTTTGGTTTACCTTTCCAGAAGAAGGTGTAACCACTACCTTGTTCCTTGAGCTGGCTTCCCCTGCCTGCCAGGTATCGCTTAGAGCGGCGATTTCCGCGTCGAAATGTCTGTTCCCGGGCAACGATAGCAGTACGATGTTCTGGTCTGTTGCTGTTGGGGTTGTCCATTAGGGTCCTGATGTTCGAGGTTCAAAACTTCATCTTAAAGGGTGGAAGATGCCTATGCATGTATTCTTTTAACGTGGGTGGCCATTGCACATCAGCTACCACACCAGCTTGACAGAGCAAGGTCTTGGTCCAGTGACAAGGGGATCAGGCTCTGCTGCATGGGCCTAGTTTATTCACATACGTACTCCTACTGTCCTCCTTCCTCCTTTCCACAGGTCCTCTTTCCCTGGGATTCATAGGATGCCGTGTAGTCCTCACAATCTCGCTGTTGGCCCATGCTTCTCCTTCCCTGGGCCACTCCTGGGCCTTGACCTCGGCGCTCCTGGGGCCCGACCTCACCGCTGCTCCAGGCCTCTGGTCCCGACTTCTGCTCCCGACCTCTGCTCCCGACCTCCGCTCTGACCTTCGGTCCCGACCTTCGCTCCGACCTCTGGTCCCGGCCTCCACTCTTCTCCGGTCCCATCTTCTGCTCCGACCTTCGGTCCCGACCTCCGTCCATGTGGTGTATGTAGCACACAAATCACTGACTCCACACGGTCTGATGTTGATATAACTGCTGTGACCTTCGTCCTTTATTGTGTAACTCCAGAGTGGCTCTCAGGTGTGGTGGGCAGCCTTTTTTACTCTGTCTTGCAGGTACTTTCAAGTCTCCCACCACAGCGCCCTCTGTGGCGCATCATTGTACTTATACATTTAATATACCTGGACAATACATAACATCTCACTCCCCCTCCCAGTTCCAAAAGCCATTGCCGGTGACCTTGGCCTTGTTCGTCCTGGTTGATTTGTGAGTGTGAGTCCATGACCATCCACTTCCCTCTTCTCCCCCATGTGGAGGACCCGGTGCAAGCATGTGGTATTTGCAGTCCTTACATGGGTGATAAGGTACATGAGTATAACCTCCAACAGAAAGCAGGTATACATAGACGGTACATTTGTATGGTACATATAATATGTGGTACAGATGTTATGTCAAAAGGTTGCAGATACACACTGAACAGTTATTTAATCCCAGCTCCTCTGGGTGAGGTACGGTGGCAGTACACAGCCCCTTTTTGCCCGAGGTAATGGGCTGCGCTGAGGCAGGGTATCGCAACTGGTGCATTGCCTCTGTTCTCATGAAGAATCGCTGAACCATTGCATGAATCCCCTAAATCGAAAATCGCATTAGTCCATTGGTAATATTAGTCACGGATCCATATCCCTTTTACTTGACCCTCGTGGTATTAACTCTTTCCGTAATTCATATCCATAATTTTAAACACAGTGACCATTCAGCATTGAGATATTAACTCTTATCATAATTCGTAATTCATATTCATTATTTTAAACACAGTAACCATTCAGCATTAAAATATTAATTCTTATCATAAATCCATCATCCTACATTCACATAGCTCATTTAGACTCGCTCTTGCCTTACAAAAGTCTTTTTGTGGGGACCGCCAACGGTGTAAGGCCCTTTTAAGACTCCCGGGTGCATTTCCCTTTTAAGACGCCATCTTGTGGTTCCCATGAGGCTTCCCTTGGGCGTAGCCATTTTAGGTGCTCTGCTGGACTTTGTCTACAGAGCTCCATTGCCACGAGGCTCACCACCATCTTGAGCTCGCTGGCGAAGAAAGAACAGAAGGGACAAGGAAGAAAGGAAGGGAAAAAAACGGCCCAGAGCAACCCATCTTGGCAGAAGTGGCTCCCTGGACTCGATCAGTCACAGTCCCTGTGAGTCCCTCCGTACTTGGTGCCGTATCCGCCACTCTGGCTCACGTTCTCTCGAGTCACGCCAGCCGCCGCCACAGCCTCCGCTTCCACCGTTGTCTCCGCACTTGCCGCCTCTCCTGCGGCCGCCATGGCTGCCACCATCGCAGCCGCTACCGCCGCCCGACGTTTCCTCTGCGTGGGTCCCCCAGATCCACCGGCCATCGATGGACCTCCCGCTCATCGCCCGCAGCGCCCCGCCGGCCCGCACCCCAGCAATCGGCCCGCACCTGCAAACTTGCTCTTCCAGGGTCTGCTCGTCTGTGGAGGCTGAGGCTGCAGGATTGCTTGAGGTCAGGAGTTCTGGGCTGCTGTCACCTGTGTGTGGATTTAGGCTGCAGCTCCAGCTCGGTCGGCGCTGCTCTTTGGGAACCCGGGGGACAGCAGTCTGTGGAGGAATGAAGTCTTCCCAGCTCCCACGGACCTTTCCCACCCATCTTCTACCGAGAAGCGTCAGCTCATCGCCTGCAATGACCCATAAAGGTAAACCGTGCATCTCGCCCCCGTGAGATACCTGCACATCCGTTCTGCCAAGAACAGATATCAGTTCCTTGGTGTAGGTGTGCAGCTTTGCTGTGACCGGGACCAGTTTGGGTCATGCAGCTGGGTTGACCCACAGTTTATCGAAAGTTCTCTGATTCATCAACGACGGACCCGATCCCGTATCCACTGCCACACTCACTGGGACTCCGTCAATTTTTACTTCCATTATCACTGGTGGCGAATCGTCGGTACACGTATACAGTCCCAGCACCTCATCTTCTTCTGCCTGCTCCTCGCTGAACAGTGGATCATCCACCATCTCCTCAGCCACACGGTGAGTCAGATTTCTTTTACATATACGCTGAAGGTGGCCTTTCAGGTGGCAGGTATTGCACGTGTACTCCGCAAACCTGTGAGCCCCATGGCTTCCTCTGCAGCGCCAGCATGGTGCTGCTTGATTGACCCCCCTCAGCAGACTCTGAATTCCAGGACCCCGAGGTCCGTGCTCTCTGCCCCGGGTAGAGCCACATTCTGCAGTTTTGTCCGTGGTGGGCGCTATCTTGTGGACAGTGCCTGCCGGATTCGAGACTGTGTGGATCATTTGCTTGTGCTGCAAGTCGAGGTCATATATGCCCGGCTGATGGTGATGGCTTTTGTCAGGGTGACTGTGGGTTCCGTGGCTAGCAGCTTGTGAAGGAGGCCCTCATGGCCAATCCCTATAACAAAAATGTCCTGCAACGTCGCGTCAAGGTGTGCACCAAAATCACTCAGCGCCCCGAGTCTCCTGAGGTCCGCAGCATATTTGGTGACATCCTGGCCCTCAGGTCTGCAGTGATGGTAAAATTTGTATCTGGCCGTGAGGATGCTCTCCTTTGGTTTCAACTGGTCGTGAATGAGTTCAGTCAGCTCCTCGTATGACTTGTCCCTGGCGCTCGTGGGTGTCAGCAAATCCCTGACGAGACAGTAAACCTCATCGCCACAACTGGAAAGTAATATCGCCTTATGCTTCTCTCTCAGTGCGTCCGTGTGCCCCGTCAGGTCGTTTGCTGTGAAGTAGTACTCGAGCCTTTCCGTAAAGGCCTCCCAATCATTGCCCACGGTAAAATCCTTTAGCGAGCCCAGAGTAGCCATGGTTGCGTGGAGTTCGTCCGTGTTCTCGTTGCCAATGTGGTGTATGTAGCACACAAATCACTGACTCCACACGGTCTGGTGTTGATATAACTGCTGTGACCTTAGTCCTTTATTGTGTAATTCCAGAGTGTCTCTCAGGTGTGGTGGCCAGCCTTTTATACTTTGTCTTGTGGGTACTTTCAGGTCTCCCACCACAGTGCCCTCTGTGGCGCACCATTGTACTTATACATTTAATGTACCTGGACAATACATAACAGTCCAGACCTTCGCTCCCAACCTCCGTCCTCGACCTCCGCTCTGACCGCCTCTCCTCCGGCTCCTGGCACCCGACCTCTGCTCCGACCTCCGCTCCTCCGGCTCCTGGGTTCTGGCCCTTCCACTGGGCTTGGCCTCACTCCAAGATACACCACCAATCAGCTACCTGGATTCCGGTGATGTCGAATTTGTCGACCTCTTCTCTTTTGTCGCCTTTTCAGGGCGGCTCGTGCTCCTCCCTGCGGTGGTTTGCTCCTCCTTTATCCTCTGCTGCTGGTGGTGGTGTTCCCTGAGCTAAAGGCTGCCGCGCAGAGTTTTCTTTGTAAAGTTGGTGTTGGTTAAGAGCCGCAATCAGTGAGGGAAAGTGAGATTTCCCCGAGAACCGATTGAGATCAGATGGGGGAGTGAATAGAGGGAAATTCAAACCTGGGAGTCCGCCGATCCGGATCCCGAGTGGAGCTTCTTCAGTTTGGCGGAGCGCGCTCGAGGGAACATGTTGAACACCACTTTGAAGAGTAGCAAGGGTAAGGAATGTACTCTGGGTGGGTAACTTCAATATCCATCACCAAGAGTGGCTTGGTAGCACCACTACTGACCGAGCTGGCCGAGTCCTGCAGGACAGAGCTGTCAGACTGGGCCTGCAGCAGGTGGTGAGAGAACCAACCCAAGGGAAAAACTTACTTGACTTAGTCCTCACTAATCTACCTGTCACAGATGCATCTGTCCATGACAGAATTGGTAGCAGTGATCACCGCACAGTCTTTGTGGAGACAAAGTCCCGTCTTCACACTGAAGACACCCTCCATCATGTTGTGTGGCATTACCAATATACTAAATGGGATAGATTCAGAACAGATCTAGCAGCACAAAACTGGGCATCCATGAGGCACTGTGGGCCATCAGCAGCAGCAGAATTGTATTCCACCACAATCTGTAACCTCATGGCCTGACACATCCCTCACTCTACCACTACCATCAAGCCTGGGGACCAACCCTAGTTCAATGAGGAGTGCAGAAGAGGTACCAACCTGGGGAAGCTGCAACACATGTATGCTAAACAACAGAAACAGCATGCTATAAACAGAGCTAAGCGATCCCACAATCAATGATCAGATCAAAGCTCTGCAGTCCTGCCACATTCAGTCATGAATGGTGGCAGACAATTAAACAACTAATGGGAGGAGGAGGCTCAATGAATATTCCCATCCTCAATGATGGCAGAGCCCAGCACACAAGTACAAAAGACAAGGCTGATGCATTTGCAACCACCTTCAGCTAGAAGTGCCGAGTGGATGATTCATTTGAGGAGTCGCCTTCCTCTTCCTCCTGGACAGTTTGTGGGGGGCTCTTGATAGACTTGTGGGAGAGTAAAGAGATGATTTAATATGTCATATGAAGAATGGGTAATAATACCATTATGCACACAATGAACATTCACTGGCTGCTGACATCAGTCCCTATATGAGTGACTGCTGTATGCCATGTGGCTGTATGAAATGTAATTCTGTCACCAGGCTGCTGAAATGTCCCCCTCTCTCTGACTCCCACCTCCAGCTGCTCTGCGACTCCTGAGACTTCCAGGGTGACCTTCTCTGCTGCAGTTAAGGTGGATACTGATGGAGGCCTCCAATTCTTTCCCTCTCCTCTTATTATGGGCTCTCTTCTTCTGTAAGGAGGGAAAGAAGATAAGTTTGAGTGAGAGTGATAGAATGAGTGTAAGGAATGGATAAGTAACATCTTAAGAGGATGATGATGATGAAGTCGGGTGCCAATGCCAAATGGCCTTGTGTATTATTTGATATGGTTGGATTAGATGATGTGTTAATGATGGTTAGTCAGATGGGGATGTGATAATGTAAATAGAGAGAGGGATGGGTGGACGTGCAAGGTATGTTGGTGTGAGTAATGATCTGCAGGAGTAGGCTCGGGAAGGCAGAGTGATGGGAAAGTGCTGAGAGGCACTGCAGGATGAAGTTGAGTGTGGCTTTGCACTCACCTTTCCTGATCAATGAGATCATTGAAGCGTTTCTGGCACTGCACCCAGGTCCTCCTGACAACATCCATGCTCCAACCAGGCTTGTTTGGTCTGCTGGGGAGGTCTCTTCCACCCATCTGAAGGGAAGAGGACCTCCCTGTGTGCTCTCACTCCCTCTACAAGCATATGGACGGAGTCATCTGAGAACCTGGGTGCAGCCCTCTGCCTCTGTACAGTCAGGTTTGCAAGTGTTTGGAACATGCCAGTGTTGTAGTGCAGTGCCTGCACAATCCTAGATTAACCTTTAAATGCAATGTGGCCATGGCTTCTTTAAATATTCTGGCTAAAAACACGTAATCGATGGCATCATCAGACACACCAGCAGGGCTGCCTTAATAGGTGCCATTAAGGGAAAGTCGATCTCAGGAGCAGAATGAAATGAGGAATGGAGTCGCAACCCGCCACGCTGATCACTCGCACCCTACCTGTCCAAGTACAGAAAATTCTGGCCTATGCCTCTGTTTATAAAGCTAAGGATAACATATACTTTTTTTAACAGATTTTTTAACTTGTCGTGCCATCTTCAAAGTTTTGTGTACATACACCCCCAGGTCTCTATGCTCCTGCATCCCCTTTAAAATTGTACCATTTAGTTTATATTACTACTCCTCATTATTCCAACCAAAATGCATCACTTCACAGTTTTCAGCATTAAATTGCATTTGCTATGTGTCTGGCCATTTCACCAGTCTATCTATGTCCTCTTGAAGTCTATTACAGGGTGGACCTCTCTGGTCCGGGATTCTCTGGTCCGGAAACATCCGTGGTTCGGCTTCAGCATCGGCATCGGTTTCCCGCGCTTCCTGGCTCTCAGTGATCAGTGCACAACTGCTGCTTTGCGTGGGTGACATCCTGGTTTCCCACGCTTACATAGAGAGAGAGAGAGCGAAGCCCGAGTTTCGCAGCCTGAGCCGGAGCCGGAGCGTGGTGGAGGTGGTCAGGAGCCTGGGCACTGTCTACAGGTACTAGTAAACCTAGGCTCGGCGTGACCTCCCGTGGTTCAGAACATTCTCTGTTCCGGCACTGTTCAGGTTCCGAGGGTGCCGGAGCAGAGAAGTCCAACCTGTACTATCACCCTCACTGTTTACTACATTTCCGAGTTTTGTATCATGTGCAAACTTTGAAATTATGCCCTGGATACCCAACTCCAGGTCATTTATATCCAGGGCCAATGTCAAAAATGTTTTCGGCAAAATTCTGGGTCTTCCAGCCATAATCCAAGCCTGGAGCCCCCAGGAAACCTACATGCACCCCACAAAAGACCTGGACACCACTTTCTTTCCAGCATCCAGATCACCAAGTGCAAAGGAGCCAGCAGGCATGAAAACTCCAGTGGAAATCCTTCTGCTGATCTTTCCTCCTTCTGATGACATAGGCCTTGTGTGGAGATGATGGACTTCCACCCACTTGATGAGAAATTCTTGTTGGCTCCTCTTCAGATAGCTGATGTGTCAGGGTTTTGCCTGATTTTTCTCCCTCTTTGCTGCACTCCCAGCTATTTTATGCCAAGAGTGCACCTCAAGCACTGAGGAAATTTGGTGTCCTAATTTTTTTCCATGCACTTTATTCACCAGTTAATATTCTCAATACTATTAGTGCTATCAATTCAGATATTAACAAGGCTGATTAGATCGCACAGTATCTAGCACCAACAGACTTTCATTTATTTTCCTTGTCAGATGGCAGAAGATGATTTAAAGATTACTAGTAGCACCATGGCACTGCTTACTGATGGTCCAGTTTCTGACGTACAGCTGCAGAGTAAATACCGCAATAGTTCAAGCAGTGCTGTGTAATGTAACCAATTTCCTGAAGCAATATATCGCGTGACGTGTCACATGACAGATAAGTAAAATCACACAACTTACTGATAGTGAATGATACTAGTCTCATTGATATAAATATTCATAATACTAATTACCTACTACTTTAGAAAACTTGCTTAATATGCAAGCAACATGTTTGTTCTTCATTCCCCAAAATATTTTGGAGTTGATTTCAATAGAATGAAAATCAGGTGGGTGCTATAAAGGGCAGGTGATCTGCCAAATTACTGCCCAGATGGACTAGACCAAATTCTAAACCATTATTTCCAGTTATTCACATTATAATTTTTGATTTTGTTAAATATTTGCTTCAGATGCAAGTAATTTATGTATTTAGTCTTCCATCCTCCCTCCCAGAAACCTCTTTTTCTCAGTTAGTTGTATGATTATGTAATATATTAGCTACTAAAATGATCCAATGCAGTTATTTTGGATTCACACAGATTGGTACCCCACAGTACTGAATTTGTGGGGTTATTGGGAAGGCAACTCATTTGCATGGGGCTGTCAGGCATTCATGCTGTGTTGTGGAGTATTTAAATATAACACTCGACACAAGTCTATATATGGAGAAAAGAGTTGTTTATTTTCACTCGATCGATCAAGGGAGAAATGGCTCGCACCAGTCCCGTAACTGGATACAACCCCCACCGCTCTCTCTGAACAATCGTCGGGTCATTGTTGCATACAGTCAAAATACATACAAAATCATTAAGTTCCGCATGGAAATTTTCCATTTGTTGTTTCCCTGATCCCTGGCATGTAGCTTTGCTCGGGTATACCTCTTCTGTCTTTTGCACTTGTTACATAACATCACCAACCAACTCAAGGCTATTACTATCTGTACTGCCACTAGGGTATGTGAAAGGATTCTTATCCATGGATATATTTCAACGTTCATCTCAAATACCAAAGCGGTTTTATTTCACTGTCCAGTTCTTTGCCTTTAACCTTTAGCTGATAATATCTCTTAATGTTATTTCTTAATGGTCCTTTGAGCTCAGTTAAATCTTCAGGTAATGGGAATTGGTGGCGCTTGCTCTTCCATGTAATCATCAACATTTTTCTTAATCTCATCGCTTATATTTAATGTCATTGTCTTCCTGGCATGTATATACGTCATGCTTACTCTTCCCACTGCCACCGATACTCTGGGAGTAAAGCAAAAGCTAGGCATTGTAATGTTACAATTCAAGCCTCTGTAATCGTAAGTTCCCAGGCTAGTTACCACACAATATTCTCCTCATCCTTGATAGCCGTAATGTGTGGGTTCGGTTCGGAAAGGGCTTATTTCAATGACATATCCTTCCGGAGTATTGTCAAACCCGCAGCTATCCTTCCTCCCGTCTCCCACTGAGTGAGGGCATCTAGATAGGCTTCCTTCTCTCCAGCACCCAGATAAAGATATTCCCCTTATCTTTCCATTCTTTTTAATCGCATACTGGTCCATCGGGTAATGACGGATGTATTCTTCTCCTCGTATTATTCCTATGTTTTCAACTTCATATTGAGGATACGGGTATGAGCCTTGGTTTATTACGGGGATCACTAGTAATATCCCTAACATAGGGGTTTGTTTTCCCTTAACCTCTTGTAACCGCATACACACTCGTCATTCCTTTCAGGGTGCAGGCGTCTAATGGCCCAGTGTGCTGTGCCATTTCTTTCAACTGGGTGCTATTTATCCAATCTGGAACGCGCCTGGTTTGTATCTGATCCATATTGTGTCTCACCTGACCAATCATCCATCTCCAATAGGCATGACATGTCTCTTTTCCTATCCTTGGCATCGTCCTCTCATTCCTGCTTATTTAGCTTGTTAATTGTTCATGCACGGCCTTCCAATACGGATATATCCTCTAGCAGTATTTTGGATGTTTTAGATCCTAGCTCTGAAGATTCTATTCCTATCCCGGCCTGTTTCCTCAGTAGTGCCTCCATCATTCCCCTTAAACTATCTACTCCTGCTTGGATCGCCTGTATATCTAGTGCATTTACTAGAGAGGTCCCTGTACTTACTCCAGTTAATACGTCACTCCCTATAGATCTCCTCTGTTTTCCTCCTTTGTGCCTCAGCTGCTTGTGATACTCCCTTGCTCCTGATGCCTCACTAGCTTTTCTCAGGATTGTGTCTAGCAACCGTGTGTACAACGCTTTAGTCTTGGGTCTGTTAAATTTATGATCACAGGTAACATTTCATGCTGCACATTGTCAAATAATAACATTCCCTCCGATCTCGTCACCAACCCACAGGGCGGACCTTCAGTAATGAGGGGGCGAATAATTGGTGGTAGTGATGTTGATCCTGGGGTCGTGACTATAGGCTTTTGCCAATAAATCATCACTGCTGGATCTGAACACTTTCTCTCTTCCTGATATATGACCCATTCTATTGCTTTTAACGAGGACGGCTCTAAGACTGTGTCCCTGTCTGGGTCCGAACAATGTACTTGTCATGTATTCAACCAGCATTGTAAGCCATGTATAAACTGACCTAAGTTGTACACCATGAGAACACTGACCACTAGGTGGGAGACACTCCTAACCTGGACCTTCAGGTATAAAAGGGGAAGCTCCACACACCTTCATCACTTGAGTGCTAAGGAATAATGGACAGGTCACAGACTGACCTTCTCTCAAGCATGGGCCTCGTGTGCATTTATACTGTATAGTAAGGACGTATCAATGGCGACAAGAAACTGGGATTTAAACCACGCGAGCATGGCCACTAGCAGAACAGACGAGAGGTACTTTGTTAAGGAATGGTTGGGACAGAGATTCAGCATTGTTAAAGCAGCACACAGTTCTCCAGGCAGACAAGGGCAGTCGGGCATGCCCCAACATGTAGTCGAACCCAGAGGGGGAGTTCGACAGAGACAATGGCAAGCTGAACAACGATTCACGCCATTGCAAGGGACAATGCGGCCAGTAATGGGGCCATCAACACCTGTTAATGGTGCACTCAAGGACAATAACAGGAGCTGGCGAGTGAGTCGAAGAAGCTGACCACCATCACGACACACAAGGGGTTGTTTGAGTCCAACAGATGTCCGTTCGGGATTCGCTCGGCCGCCGCGATCTTCCAACGAAATATGGAAAGCCTCCTCAAGTCGATTCCAGGGACGGTGGTTTTTCAGGACGACATCCTCATTACGGGTTGCGATAATGAAGAACACCTCCACAACCTGGAGGAGAGGTGCTACGCAGACTGGACCTGGTAGGTCTGCGACTGAAAAAGGCGAAGTGCGTCTTCCTAGCTCCAGAGGTAGAATTCCTGGGGATGAGGGTAGCAGCAGACGGGATTAGCCCTACTGCGTCCAAGACGGAAGCGATCCAGAGAGCACCCAGACCCCGTAACACGACGTGAGCTGCGTTCGTTCCTGGGGCTTCTGAACTATTTTGGTAACTTTCTTCCCAAATTGAGCACGCTGCTAGAGCCGCTACACGTGCCCCTACGCAAAGGTCGCGAATGAGTCTGGGGGGACAGCCAGGAAAGGGCTTTTAATAGAGCACGCAATTTGTTATGTTCCAACAATCTGTTAACGCTATATGACCCATGTAAGAAACTTGTGTTAACGTGCGATGCGTCGTCCTATGGTGTCGGGTGTGTGTTGCAGCATGTCAATGCCAAGGGTCAATTACAGCCGGTAGCTTATGCCTCCAGAAGTCTGTCCCAGGCAGAAAGGGGCTACGGGATGGTAGAAAAGGAGGCGCTCGCATGTGTATATGCAGTAAAGAAAATGCACCAGTACCTGTTTGGCAGGAAATTTGAGCTGGAGACAGATCACAAACCCCTAACGTCCCTTTTGGCTGACAACAAGGCCATAAATGCAAACGCATCGGCCCGCATACAGAGGTGGGCACTCACGTTAGCCGCCTATGACTACACAATTCGGCACAGACCGGGCACCGAAAACTGCGCCGATGCACTCAGCAGGCTCCCACTAGCCACCACTGAGGATGCTACCGAGCATGTTGCTGAGATGGTCATGGCTGTTGAAGCTTTCGGAAGCGAAGGCTCACCCGTGACAGCCCGTCAGATTAAAGTCTGGACAAATAGAGACCCGCTATTGTCTCTAGTCAAGAAATGTGTCCTGAATGGGGACTGGGCAGCCACATACAGGGCATGCCCTGAGAAATTTAAACCATTTCACAGGCGCAAGATGAACTCTCGATTCAGGCCGATTGCCTACTGTGGGGAAACCGCGTAGTCATGCCCCAGATGGGCAGAGAGGTGTTCATCAGAGAACTCCACAATGGGCACCCGGGCATTGTCACGATGAAGGCAATTGCCAGGTCACACGTTTGGTGGCCAGGGATAGACGCATATCTGGAACTTTGTGTTCGCAGGTGCAACACGTGTGCCCAGCTGGGCAATGCGCCCAGGGAAGCCCCTCTTAGCCCCTGGCCATGGCCCGCCAAGCCTTGGTCACGCATCCATGTGGACTACGCAGGTCGTTTCATGGGGAAAATGTTTTTGGTTGTAGTAGACGCCTACTCCAAATGGATCGAGTGTGACATTTTAAATTCAAGCACATCCTCTGCCATGGTAGAAAGTCTACGGGCAATGTTCGCCACCCACGGTCTACCGGACATCTTGGTCAGTGACAATGGCCCGTGCTTCACAAGCACTGAATTCCAGGGCTTCATGGCAGGCAATGGAATTAACCTTGTTAGAACGGCACTGTTCAAGCCGGCCTCAAACGGCCAGGCAGAACGAGCAGTGCAGATAATCAAACAGGGGATGCTCAGAATCCAAGGGGGTTCCCTTCAAACCTGCTTATCACGCCTCCTGTTGGCCTATAGATCCCGACCACACTCGCTCACAGGGGTTCCACTCACAGAGCTACTAATGAAAAGGATGCTCAAAATCCGGTTATCCCTTATACACCCCACCATGAAAGAAATTGTTGAGAGCAGGCGCCAGTCACAATATGACTACCATGACAGGAATGCGAGGGCGCGATGTATTGATGTAAATGATCCTGTTTTTGTCCTCAACTACGCTGCAGGGCCCAAATGGCTCGCAGGCACTGTGGTTGCCAAAGAAGGAAATAGGATTCTGGTAGTTAAACTTACCAATGGACAAATCTGCCGCAAGCATGTGGATCAAACAAAAAGGAGGTTCAGCAACCCCATAGAAGAAGCAGAGGAAGAACACGATATAGAGTTCACTCCACTACAGGTGACCGAACACCGGAACCAAAGGGAGGAGACCCCAGTCACTGTGGGCAGTCCGGACAGGCCTGAGGCACCGCAAACAGCAGACACTCAGGCCAGCGCACAACAACTGGAGCCCCAACTCAGGTGCTCTACAAGGGTGCGTAAACCACCAGAGAGACTCAACCTGTGATCCCAATAAGACTTTGGCGGGGGAGGTGATGTCATGTATTCAACCAGCATTGTAACCCATGTATAAACTGACCTAAGTTGTACACCATGAGAACACTGACCACTAGGTGGGAGACACTCCTAACCTGGACTTTCAGGTATAAAAGGGGAAGCTCCACCCATCTTCATCACTTGAGTGCTAAGGAATAAAGGACAGGTCACAGACTGACCTTCTCTCAAGCATGGGCCTCGTGTGCATTTATACTGTATAGTAAGGACGTATCAGTACTATTACTTCTGTTCTTGGTTTAACTACCACGCGCTTCCCCGAGGTTAATTCCTCTGGTGTACAATATTCAGGTAACATTTTGTTACCCATTCATCTTGTGGCTTCAAGATAAACGCTCTTGACACTTGGATGCCACCCCCTAGAAGCTGCTTTACATAATTGTTGTACCCTCTGGTGTTGGTATATGCTTCTGAGCCCCCTAGGGGCAGCCTTATAGCTTGTCCTTGTAGAATCATAAGGGTGGTGGTGATCATGTTTATATACATTCTATTGATAAAACACATCCTGGATAGTCCAGGTTTTTAGTTAGATTCTTATCATTTCTACTTCTACTGGATCACTTGCACCATTTCTCCAGACATGTGACCTTTCCCAGATCCATTTCTTTATGGCAAGTACCCCTAGTATTGCAAATATTAATCTTAGTCCCCCGAAAAGTCCATCTCTCAATGCATCCCTCCATTCCATATACTCTAAGGCGTATTTTAAGGAGTAGGTTACCAGGAATATCTTAGGTTCCATCATCAGCCATACCCTTATATTCTTTCAGCTGGGACCAATGTTTCCATCGGCCCCCATTTTTCATATTTTATACATGCACATGTGTCACCACTGATTAATACTTCATATGGTCCGCTCCATCGTGGGGTTATCCTGGCAATCCTCTAATCATTACCTTTGCTCCAACCTCCGGCACTACCGCCGAGGGTTTTGTCCCTTTATCTTCATCCTCTTCCCTTTGTCTATCTCTTCATTCCTGCCGTATCTCTTTCAGCTGCTTACTCAATTCCATCACATGCTTCCTGATTCTATCTCGTAATGGTCCTAATTCTGCCCTCCTGTAACTATCCCCTCGGGTAACTTCATTGCTCGTCCAGTCATTAGCTCATAGGGGGTCAATCCTGTCGTTCGATTTGGTGTGGCACGTAACCTCATTAGTATCGTGGGTAGTAATTCTGGTCAGGATTGTCTGATTTCCTGTATTCAAAAACAAGTGATAGTTTATCAACTATCTTAACATACAAGTGCTCGCAATTCAAGCTCTTGCAAATCGTTTCCAAGGCTACTTCCATATCTTATCTTGTCTCCCCCAAACGGCATTTCTGTCTCTCATCAGAGAAAATGGCATTTTTAGATTGTTTCCAAACTTTTTAGTTTTTTTTTCCTGAACTGTTTAGTATTATTTCTTTTAAAAAGGTTTCCAAACTCAAGATTTTCCAATACAACCAAAATGTTTATCAAGGAGAATCACCTAAAATATCTCAAAATCCCAATTCAAATACTGTACTGCCAATCTTTTTATTTAAATCTCTTTTACTGAACTAGAAGCTTTCATGTCATTTAAAATAAGATTCTACACAAAGGAAAATGAGGGAGTGCTTCCCCCAGCCTGTAGCACTCGAGAAACCCATGCAAGCTTTTTTAAAAAAGGCATTTAGTATCTTTCAACCCAATGTAATCAATTTTTAAGTTTTCTTTTGACAAGTAAGTGAGCGTGTCGGAATTTTTTTTTTAAAAACGAGACAATGCATTTTTTTTACTGTGATCCAATTAGAACGTCCAAATTTCTTGGCACAAGAGGCTTAAGCTTCTGTGTCGGTTCTTTTTTTTTCGCAAGTCTGAAGTTTTTATCTTTTGTTAAACAAACCCAATCTTTGTGCATTTCGTTGCTCCGTAAATCATAATCAAAATAAATCCGCACCTGCTTTTCTAACTTAAAATGCAATTCAATTCTAGGTTCACACTTTCTTAAAACTTGCCACATCTAGGACAACAGTACAAAGGGTTAAACACTTTCAGTTCTCTGTCTGAAAAAGTGGGTGGAGCTAAAACAAACACACAGATGCACCATTTTTCTTTTAAAAGACAAATGAAAAATTCATTAACTCCCACCTCAAATATTCCGCAGTCAAGAAAACTTCTATACAAGCACTTTCATTTAAAGACAGACATTCACACCAACTTTTCATTCAACAAAGCTTATTTTCTCTTTTTTTTATTAGTTTTTTTTCAGCAACTTATTTTCTGGTTCCCTTATTTTTCTTCGTCAGTCTCTTTTCCAACCGTCCGGTGGGCGTCATTCTCAAACTGTTCACTTCTACTCTTAACCTCCGTAATTGTAGGCACTGACTTATTACTATTAATCCTGCTTTGGCTGTTTTCTTATTTTTCTGTTTCTCCCACCATAATTTCTGTTTGGCCGGCACTATTTTGGGATCCCACCCATCACTTAACATAGTCATTATGAATTGGTTTCACTGTATTCTCAGATACCAACCGTCCCTCTACTTGGTTTCACTTAAACCCAGAGTCTACGGTCCCACTGATATTTCTATCAATTTCACTGTATTCGTAGATATTGATTGTCCCTCTAATCGGATTCCTTGAAACTAGAGTCTACAATCCCATCGATAATCTCACGTTTGGGCACGTCTGCCCTTCACCGGATTCTGTGAACTGTCTCCAAGCCCTTGGACACCTCTGACATCTGGCTGGACTAACAATACTGATTGCCTCCCTAATCTGGTCCTCAAATCTAGAGTTTGCAACCACTACTGGTTTCTCACTTTGACTTATATAGTGACGGATATGCAACACATTTAAATTACCCCCAAGTCTTTTGCACCATAACAGACTTTTCACAGATTCAGGTACCCCGGGCAATTGACACGTTTCGTAACAGCTTACATTGAATTATGAGTGGTAGTTTAAATATACTTACTCGTGATGGTCTGTAATACGCCCGTCTGTTTTTCGCCCATAGGTACCCTGCTCACAGCGCCAATTGTTGTGGAGTATTTAAATATAACACTCGACACAAGTCTGTATATGGAGAAAAGAGTTGTTTATTTTCACTCGATCTACCAAAAGACAAACGGCTCGCACCAGTCCCGTAACTGGATGTAACCCCCAACGCTCTCTCTGAACAATTGTTCACTATCTTTAGACAATCAAAATACATACAAAATCATGAATTTCCAAGCGGAAGTTTTCCATTTGTTGTTTTCCTGACGCGTCACAAGTCTTCACCTACCTACTACGATTACATTGGTTAATACAATTATAATGACAGAAAGTTTCATTGCATCCCCCTGTGTGCCTTTTATCTGATTAGTTACGTGCTGCATCATTTTCATGTCTGTAAACTCTTCCCCCTTCCCCGCCCCCCCACCCCCCCCCACCCCTGGCCTATCTGCCTTCAACCAGCTGGGATGTTTTCAATTATCCTTTGTTTCCTGTTATCTCCTACCACTCCATGTGACACCTATCTTAGCCTTGGAGTTTATTTTTCGTTGACTAATGTTTCCAACCCAGCCCAACTGTCTGGTTTTTCGGTGATAAGCTGATTTATCTTCTTGAGAGTTCTTTTGACCTCAGCCATGACCCTTGCTATGTCTCAGAATGTCTAGTTCAGTAGTTTCCCTGTACTCAGCAGGACGTGTCTTTTTCTGTTTTTACTTTTAGTCTTGCTTATGATTTTAACTTTACTTAATTAAGTTCCCTCTGATTAATTTTTCCCCTCTACATGCTGCTACAGGGCATCTCGGATGCCTGCCTGCCCTTTACAGCCAGAAACTCCAATGCCCTGATCCTGTACAAGTGGGTGCCAATCTGCTGTGGCTTTCCTATCAAGTAAAGTCAAGTGAGAAGAGGATCAGAAACAGAAGAGGCCATTCAAGATAAGTTTTTTATTTTCCTTTTTGGGGGCAGGAGGAGCAGTAATGGTCCTCTGAACCACACAAGGAAAGTTTAGGCCTCCTCCGCCCCGGACTCTCCTTCTTTCCATACCATGGGACCCCTCTTATCTGGATCTCTGGTCCCCACACTTACCCAAGTGCCGGCTACAAGCCAGCAGCTGGGTGGGAAGTTGGCCAGTAACATGTTGATAAGGCCCAGCAGTTAGTTGCCGTGGCCTCATTCTGCTGCAGGCAAGCAGGAACTTAACTAAAATCAGCAGTGCTGGAAACCCGGCGGCAGTTAAAATATCCTCAGAGACTCTCAAAGCTAATCTAGTGACACAGCACATACATGTTCCAATATGCCAAGGGATGAAATGATGTGGGTTTAATATTAATCCAAATTTGTTGAGTTCTCATTCTCAGTTATGCCATCAGTGGGAGTTAATGTCTATGCACTCTCACAGGACAAGAGGGAAAATCTTTAGACACTTCCTAATGATTGTACGATGAATAATATGACAAAAAAGAAGGGATGAAAATAACAAAAACGGGAGGGAAGTAATGATATTTTAAAAGTTACTCTATTAAACATTCTGTTCATAATTGTGTACCCTGTGAAACATTCAGGCCATGTACCATTTTTTTATTAATTAATCCAGTTCAAAACAAATGCTTCTGGCATGGTTTCAGTGTAAATACAAACAGGAATTTATCATAAATCAACTGCCCATGCACAATGCAGTCACACTCATCTGGTCACTACTTTGGAAATCAGTATTTTTATTCACAACAGCACTGAATTGTTATCATATGAAGCAGCATTAGGTAATTCAATGTTATTATGTAAGTATATTAATTCTGAATAATCATAATTAACAAATAATTTCCAGGAAGGCTTTTAATTGAAATAAGTCACATGATTACGTTCATTGCCAAAAGAGTGTTTCATATGTGTAACGGTCAGGTGACCTCCTTTTACATAGTATTTACAGTGCAGAAATAGGCTATTCAGCCCAACAGCTCCATGTTGATGTTTATGCTCTACGCGAACCTCCTCCCACCATTGTTCATCTAGAAGTGGCAGCCATGGGTCAGTGCAGAATGGCTGCTGAATCTCCGCGGAGGGGACTCCATTTTTAAAATTGCCCTTCCTCAGGGGTGGAGTGGCACAGGGGACCGCTCCATCTGTTTTCCCGGTGCGGCGGGCACGCACCGACCCCTTCCCGAATTTACCCACGGGAAATTGCCCCTTTCCTGGAATTGCACGTTTCGACAGCTTTCGCTGTTGGTACTCAATGTGTGGCTTGGTGACACAGCCGCCCTTAAAGGGGAGGTGGCGCTGCCGGCGACTCCATGTTTTTTTTGTTGGCCGACTGCCAGGTTGGGCTGACAATTATGACCGTACCGCTGGCCTGGCCGAAACCCTCCCTGGTGGCCCAGTGTTTACCACTGAAGAGGCTGCAGAATTCGCAGCGGCCCTCTTTAACTGAAGGCGAAGGACATTGTGACGTTGTCACTGTGGCGCTGATGACTGGTCGGGGCGGTCAACCCGCCACAAGGGCACTTCTGCCCCGCAGCCGCCCAGAACACCGCCCCGAGCCAAACAATAATTCAAAGATATAAATATCTCCAGTATCTTCACCCCATGGACTGGAGTGGAGAAAACCTTTCAAAAACCGAAGGTGCACTCCGTTTGGGGCGGAGCTCAATTTCGACTCCTTATTTTCCAAGGAGTATGTAGCTCTTTATTCTTCCTACCAAAATGTACAACTTCACACTTATCTATATTAAAGTTCATTTGCCAATTACACACCCATTCTACAAGTTTATTAATGTCTTCTTGTATTTTGTTGCAGTCCTCAGTATTAACTATGCCCCACAATTTGGTGTTGTCTGCAAATTTTGAAGTTGTACTTCCAATTCGCGAGTCCAAATCGTTTGTGTAAATGGTAAATGTGGTGTCCTTACACCTTACTATAGAATCACACGAGGCATGTACAGCAGACAAAGTCAATACGTGACCTGAACCTTTATTTCCAGGACCAAGAAGTGCTGACCCTGCGTGGGACCTCCCTTTATATACCTGGATGACCAGGTGAGGAGTGTCTCCCACAAGTTCACCCCCTGTGGTCAAGGTGTGCATTTCTCAGGTGTATACAGTGCACAGTGTTGTTACATAAGGGTTACAGTTATGTGAAGGTTACAAACATGACATCATCTCCCCCCAACGTCTTTGGGTCAAAGATTCTTTCAGGTGGTCGACGCTCTCTCGTGGAGCGCGCAGTTAGGGCTTTGGTGGTTGGGCCTTGGCATGCGTCTCTGTCACCTGAGGTGATTCCGGCCTGTCCGGGCTGGCCGCAGGGACTGTGCATGCTGGTGAATGTCCTTGTTGCTCATTCTCTGGCAGTGGTGTGGGTGACATCTCATGATCTTCCTCAGGTTCCTCAGTGTCCATGCTGAACCTTTTCTTTACTTGGTCCAGATGTTTACGGCATATCTGCCCATTGTTAAGTCTGACCACTATGACCCTATTCCCCTCTTTGCCAATTACAGTACCCTCAAGCCACTTGGGTCCCAAAGCATGATTGAGAACGGATACAGAGTCATCGATTTCTATGCCTCTCCCCACTGAGTTGCGATCATGGCACTCGATTTGGGACTGGCGCTTGCCCTCAACAATGTCTGACAGGGCTGGATGAATAAGGGACAGCCGCATTTTAAGCATGCGTTTCATGAGTAGTTCACGGTACTCCCGTGAGCGAATGCGGCCTGGACCTATAGGCCAGCAGGAGGCGCGACAGGCGGTACTGAAGGGAGGGTTCTTGAATCCAGAGCATGCCCTGTTTTATAATTTGAACCACACGTTCCACCTGGCCATTGGAAGCCGGCTTGAACGGTGCTGTCTTGATGTGTTTGATACCATTACCCGACATAAACTCCTGGAATTCATAGCTAGTGAAACACGGGCTGTTGTCGCTAACCAGGATGTCCGGTAAGCCGTAGGTCGCAAAGACCGCACGCAGACTCTCCACGGTGGTGGATGTCATGCATGAATTCAATATGATGCGCTCGATCCATTTCGAGTATGCATCGACAACAATCAGGAACATTTTTCCCATGAACGGGCCCGCGTAGTCTACATGAATACGTGAATACGTGACCATGGCCTGGTGGACCAGGGCCACGGGCTGAGTGGGGCCTCCCTGGAGGCATTTCCCAGCTGAGCACATGCCGTGCACCTGTGAACCCAGTGTTCCAGGTCTGAGTCAATTCCAAGCCACCATACATGTGACCGGGCAATGGCCTTCATTAGCACGATGCCTGAGTGCTCGCTGTGGAGTTCCCTGATGAATGCCTCCCTTCCTTTCGGGGCATGACTACCCGGCTGCCCCGTAGCAGGCAGTTGGCTTGGATGGAGAGCTCGTCCATCCGTCTGTGAAACGGCCTGACCTCCTCGGGGCACGCTCCGTGTGCGGGCGCCCAATCCCCGGTCAGGACACATTTCTTTATCAGGGATAGGAGGGGATCTCTGTTGGTCCAGATTTTGATCTGGCGGGCTGTGATGGGGGAGCCTGCGGTGTCGAAAGCCTCAACGGCCATGACCAGCTCCGCGCTTTGCTCCGATGCCCCCTCGGTGGTCGCCAGTGGAAGCCTGCTGAGTGCGTCAGCGCAATTTTTGGTGCCTGGCCGGTGCCGTATGGTGTAATCATACGCAGCCAGCGTGAGAGCCCATCGCTGTATGCGAGCTGACGCATTGGCATTGACAGCCTTGCTGTTGGACAACAGGGATGTTAACGGTTTGTGGTCCGTTTCTAACTCGAACCTTCTGCTGAAAACGTACTGGTGCATCTTTTTCACCCCATAGACACATGCGAGTGCTTCCTTTTCAACCATCCCATATCCCCGTTCTGCCTAGGAGAACGACCTGGAGGCATAAGCCACAGGTTGGAGTTGGCCCTCATCATTACTCTGCTGCAACACGCACCCAACCCCATAGGATGATGCATCACACGTTAAAACCAATTTCTTACAGGGGTTGTACAAGGTCAACAAAGCAGGTTCCACGCCAGATTGAAAGCCCCTTCTTGACAGTCCCCCCCAAAACCATTCACAACCCTTGTGCAGGAGCACGTGTAGCGGCTCCAACAATGTGCTTAAGTTCAGCAGAAAGTTCCCGAAGTAGTTCAATAGTCCCAGAAATGACTGCAACTCTGATGTGTTGCTGGGTCTGGACGCACGATGGATCGCCTCCGTTTTGGATTCGATAGGCCGGATCCCGTTTGCGGCAACCCTCCTGCCCAAAAGCTCGACCTCTGGGGCCAAAAACACACACTTGGACTTCTTTAGTCACAAGCCTACCCGGTCCAGTCGGCGTAGCACCTCCTCCAGGTTGTGGAGATGTTCCTCGGTGTCTCGACCCGTGATTAGGATGTCATCTTGGAATATGATTGTTCCAGGTTTGGATTTATGCAAGCTTTCCATGTTCCTCTGGAAGATAGCGGCCGCTGAATGAATGCCAAATGGACACCTGTTGTAAATGAATAGCCCCTTTTGCATAGTGATGGTGGTCAGAAGTTTGGATTCTTCAGCCAGTTCCTGAGTCATGTAGGCTGAAGTGAGGTCCAACTTGGTGAACAGCTTGCCACCTGCCAGCGTGGCAAAAGGATCCTCCACTCTCGGAAGCGGGTATTGGTGCTGTAGTGACATTCAGTTGATGGTGGCCTTGTAGTTGCCACAAATCCTGACCGAGCCATCCGCTTTAAGGACAGGAACGATGGGGCTTGCCCAGTCACTGAATTCAACAGGCGAAATTATGCCCTCTCTTAGCAGCCTGTCCAACTCACTCTCAATTCTCTCATGCATCACATACGACACGGCTCTGGCTTTGTGGTGCACTGGTCTGGCATCTGGGGGTGGTGATTTGGTGCCCTTAAAAGTCCCAACACCTGGTTGAAAAAGTGGCTCGAATTTCTGTAGGACCTGTGAGCATGAACTTCGCTCCACAGATGAAATGGTGTGCACATCCCCCCATTTCCAGTTCAACTCGGCTAACCAGCTCCTCCCCAAGAGTGCAGGACCATTCCCCGGGACAATCCAGAGTGGCAGCCGGTTCTCCAATCCATTGTGTGTGACCACCAAGTTTGCACTGCCTAGTACTGGGATGATCTCTCTGGTGTACGTCCGTAACTGCGTGTCAATGCGTTCCAGTTTGGGCCTGTTAGCTTTGAGTGGCCATAGTTTTTCAAATTGTTGGGCACTCATAAGTGACTGGCTGGCTCCTGTGTCCAGCTCCATGCATACCGGGATGCCATTTAATAGAACTTTCATCATCATAGGTGGCGTTTTGGTATACGAGCTGTGGACGTCTGCCACATGAACCCGCTGGACTTCAGCGCCCATAGCTTTGCCCCAAGCATCACCCTGCCTTGCAGACCCCTCATCTGGTTCCTCTGCCTCGTAAACTAGCCTTGCTATGGGCTTTCTGCACATTCTGGCCAGATGTCCACTGAAGTTACAGTTTCTGCAGATAAATTGCTGAAATCTACAGGTTCTCGCAGCACGTTTGCCATCGTACCTCTAGCATGAGCTGAGATTGTTGTGAACAAAGGAACTGTTAACAGGCATTCCTCTCTGATTGTCTCTTTGATTACTCCTGAGCACTCTGTTGCTGAGTGTCAATGGTCCCATCCCGGGACGGATTGTCCCTTGTGATGGCGTGAATTGCCGATCCCCCTGCCATTGTCTCTGTTGTTGGCCCACCCTAGAGCTTGTTGCTGCCTGGGTGGTGTCGAATTGCCCTTGCCTGCCTGCGGGATTCTGAATCTTGTTTACAATGTTAACTCCCTGGTCCATTGCCACGTTGAAACCAGGGCTGCGCGCGTAAATTATCTTGGTCTCCTCTTCCCCTGCCATGAAGGTCTGAGCTATCAGCGTTGCCCTTTCCATTGTCAAGTCCTTGGTCTCAATAAGCTTCCTGAAAATCCCGGCATGACCAATGCCCTCAATGAAGAAATCCCTTAACATCTCCTCTCTGCAGGCGTCTGTGAACTTACAGAAGCTGGGCAAACATCGAAGGTCCACAGCGAAGTCCAATATGCTTTGTCCCTCCCAACGCCGGTGTGTAGAACCGATGCTGGGCCATGTGAATACTGCTCACCGATCAGAGTGCTGAGCTCTTCAAAAGACTTGTCCGCCGGCTTCTCGGGTGCGAGCAGGTCTTTCGTCAGTGCATATGTCTTGGATCCACAACTGGTCAGTAGATGCGCCCTCCGCTTGCCAGCCGCTTCCTCTCCCAGCCAGTCCTTCATGACAAAGCTCTGCTGGAGCCTCTCAACGAACATCCCAGTCCTCACCAACACAGTACCGTTCCTCTGTGCTACCGGTGGTCATCCTCGTGAGACGTTGATTCCCGTTTCTCGTTGCCAAATGTGGTGTCCTTACACCTTACTATAGAATCACACGAGGCATCTACTGCAGACAAAGTCACTATGTGACCTGAACCTTTATTTCCAGGACCAAGAAGTGCTGACCCTGTGTGGGACCTCCCTTTATATACCTGGATGACCAGGTGAGGAGTGTCTCCCACAAGTTCACCCCTGTGGTCAAGGTGTGCATTACTCAGGTGTATACAGTGTACAGTGTTGTTACACAAGGGTTACAGTTATGTGAAGGTTATAAACATGACAGTAAACAACAGTGGTCCCAGCAACGATCCTTGTGGAACACCACTTCCCACCTTTTGCCAGACTTAAATGGCTTTACATCTCTTTTGATCTCTTCTTCTAATGTCATGCCCACCATATTAGTCTCTCTTGTAAATACTGAAGCAAAGTACTAATTAATATTTCTGCCATATTTCTGTCATTACCTGTGAGTTTATTATGTGTACCCATTAGTGGCCCTTTTGTTATTTATGTGTCTGTAGAATACTTTACTATTTATTTTTATATTCTTGATAATTTAATTATGTGGTGTCTCTTTCCCTTCCTAATTTATTTTTACTTCTTTACTAACTTTTTGTATTCCCTTTTGTAATCCTTTCCTTTGTTGTCTATGTACTTAGTGTATGCCTTCATTTTTAGTTTCAATGTTGCCCTTATTTCTTTATTCATCCATGCTGTGTCATTACTGGCTAGTTTGTTCTTGCTTTTTAGTGAGCTATATTCTCCTGGACTTTATTGATCACCATTTTACATGTTTCCCATTGATGTTCTATTTCTTTTTCAGTAAATTTTTACAGTTTGTTTTCTCTCATTCCATTCTCATCCTTTTAAAATCAGCTACGGGTCATGAGCACTTTTTGTGTCAGTCGTGGCTCAGTTGATAGCACTCTGCCTCGCCACACAGCATTGTCCCCCAGTTATCAAGATCCACGGCGCGGCCCTGGACAATGTGAACCATTTCCCATACCTCAGAAGCCTCTTATCAACAAGAGCAGACATTGATGACGAGATTCAACACTGCCTCCAGTGCGCCAGTGCAGCCTTCGGCCGCCTGAGGAAAAGAGTGTTCAAAGACCAGGCCCTCAAATCTACCACCAAGCTCATGGTCTACAGGGCTGTAGTAATACCCGCCCTCCTGTATGGCTCAGAGACATGGATCATGAGCAGTAGACACCTCAAGTCACTGGAGAAAAACCACCAATGATGTCTCCGCAAGATCCTATAAATCTCCTGGGAGGACAGACGCACCAACATTAGCGTCCTCGACCAGGCCAACATCCCCAGCATTGAAGACCACACTTAGTCAGCTCCGCTGGGCAGGCCACATTGTCCGCATTCCAAACACGAGACTCCAAAAGCAAGCGCTCTACTCGGAATTCCTTCACGGCAAATAGGCCAAAGGTGGACAAAGGAAACGTTACACGGACACCCTCAAAGTCTCCCTATAAAGTGCAACATCCCTACCGACACCTGGGAGTCCCTGGCCAAAGACTGCCCTAAGTGGAGGAAGTGCATCCAGGAGGGCGCTGAGCACCATGAGTCTCATCGCCAAGAGCATGCAGAAATCAAGCGCAGGCAGTGGAAAGAGCATGCGGCAAATCAATCCGACCGACCCTTACCCTCAACAACTATCTGTCCCACCTGTGACAGGGACTGTGGCTCTCGTATTGGACTGTTCAGCCACCTAAGGATTCATTTTAAGATTGGAAGCAAGTCTTCCTCGATTCCGAGGGATTGCCTATGATGATGATGGTAGCACTCAAGCCTCTGAGTCAGGAAGTTGTGGGGTTAAATTCCACTCCAGAAACTTGAGCACAAATATCGAGGCTGACACTCCAATGCAGTACTGAGGGAGTGGTGCACAGTAGGAGGTGCTGTCTTTTGGATGAGATATTAAACTGAGGCCCCGCCTGCTCTCTCAGGTAGTTGTAAAAGAGCCAATGGCACTATTTTGAAGAAGAGCAGGGGAGTTATCCCCTGTGTCCTGGACGATATTTATCCCTCAACCAACATCAATAAAAAACAGATTATCACATTGCTGTTTGTGGGAGCTTGCTGAGCACAAAATGGTTGCCGTTTTTGCTACATTACAGCAGTGATTATACTTTGAAAAGTACTTAATTGTCTGTAAAGCAATTTGGGACGTCCTGATGTTGTGAAAGGCGCTATATAAATGCAAATCTTTCTTTTCTTTCTTTGGTGTTTGTCTTATGTCCTTTTCAATCGGTTATTGCGATTGCCTAGATGCTCTTCGATGCTTATTTCTCTTAACTGGCTCATGTCGCAATACTAGATCCAGCAGTGCTTCCTCTTATCTTGGATTTTTTACATACTGGGTAAGAAAGGAGTCCTGCACACTTTGTAAAAACTCCATTCCATGTATCACTTTCACTACCTCTTCTTGCTAGTTTATTTGGAGTAGTTAAAATCTCACATAATTATTATTCTATGTCCTTTACTCATTTATGTACCACAATGTCTCAGTATTGTACAAAACTGCTACTGCCCCTCGAAAATAAAAAGGGCACAAATCAAACTTTATTGAATTATCAGACGGATTAGATTAAAGCTCTGCGGTCCTGCCACATGCAGTCATGAATGGTGATGGACAATTAAACTATTAATGGGAGGAGGAGGCTCCATAAACATCCCCATCCTCAATGATGGTGGAGCCCAGCACATGAGTTCAAAAGTGTTATGTATTTATGCTTGGGGTCACCAGACACCAGGGAGCGCCACTGTCGGAGGTCATCGGGCTGCACGCGGACGTGCGCGGTCACTGGTATGTAAGCGTGGGTACCATGTCACGCAGGTTACTTTGGGCGCGAATAAAGTTGGATCAGGTTTACACCTGAGGCAGTTTACAGTAACAACTCTTTTGAGTCATTATGTTCATTACATTTGATGATGAAGTAACTTAAGAATCTTCGCATGTACAATGGGCACTATTGGAATTCTGGAGAGATTCGCGAATGGCGAGGATTGAGCGGATTTTATCGACCGCCCGGATCAGTATTTTGTGGGCAACAAAATGGAGGGAGAGGCTGACGCAGTTCGGTGCAGGGCAGTTTTCCTCACCGTTTGTGATCCAAAAATTTATGGCCTCATGAAGAATCTTCTCTCGCCTTTACGTCCAACAGACAAAGAATATGGGAATTTGTGTGCTTTGGTGCGTGACCATCTTAAGCCAGAAGAGGAAATTATCATCTCACTCTATCCCTTCTACATGCATGTCCGTGCTGAGGGCCAAGATGTGTCGGGATTCGTTGCCAACCTGCGACATCTTGCTGAGCCGTGTAAGTTTGGGAACATGTTGGAAGACATGCTGCGAGGTTTCTTCGTGATAGACATCAACCATGATGTGATTCTTCGGAAGTTATTGGCAGAAGTGAAGCTGGATTTGAGCAAGGCCATCGCGACTGCCCAGGCATGCATGACGACTGATGATAATTTGAGGCAGATATCATCCAAGAGTCGGAGCTCCACGGCAAGTACTGTAAACAAGATTGTGTCGTCGTCTGGCAGAACTGCTTGTGGCAGGGCCTACTCGACTGCTTATGTGAAACCTGTAGCTGATCAAAGTCCGTCAACTGGTACAAATCTGATTTCACCCTGTTGGCGTTGTGGAGGCAATCATCGGCCTCATCAATGTCAGTTTAAACAGTACTTCTGTAATGGCTGTTCGAAAGTGGGGCATCTTCAGAGAATGTGCCTACAACTGAGTAAGCATGCTGCCGCTCATCACATTGCTGATGATGACCAGTCCAGTGCTGGCCCGGATACACAACCCGAGGAGGAAGTGTATGGTCTGTATTCGTTCTTGGGAAGGAGCCAGCCGATAATCGTTAATGTGAAGTTGAATGATGTGCCTGTATCAATGGAGCTGGATACAGATGCGAATCAGTCGATAATGAGCCAAAGGACAATCGACAAGCTGTGGGACACTGAGGCTGTGAAGCCTAAGCTGAGTCCAGTCAATGCCAAGTTGCGTACTTACACTAAGGAACTCATACCGGTGATTGGCAGTGCAGTCGTCAAGGTGTCATATGATGGTGTGGTTCATCATCTTCCATTATGGATCGTCCCAGGTAATGTTCCAATGCTGTTCGGCAGGAATTGTCTCAAGAAAATCAAGTGGAATTGGAGTGATATCAAAGCGTTGTCATTGGTGGATGACACTTCGTGTGCTCAATTGTTGAAGAAGTTTCCTTCTTTGTTTGAACCGGGCATTGGTAATTTTACTGGAGCCAAGGTGCAGATTCACATGGATTCTGATGCAAGGCCTGTCTATCATAAAGCTCAATCTGTTGCCTACATGATGAGGGAGAAGATTGAAATTAAGCTTGACAGACTCCAACGTGAAGGGCTCATATCTCCAATCGAATTTAACGAGTGGGCCAGTCCTATTGTTCCTGTGTTAAAGAGTGATGGCACTGTCAGGATTTGTGGAGACTACAAGGTTATGATTAACCGCTTTTCGGAGCAGGATCAGTACCCGTTACCGAAGGCTGATGACCTGTTCGCCATGCTAGCTGGTGGAAAGTCGTTCACTAAACTGAATCTGACCTTGGCCTATATGACACAGGAGCTTGTCAACACTGCAAAGAAACTCACCAGCATCAACACCCATAAAGGACTGTTTGTCTACAACAGGTGTGCTTTTGGAATTTGTTCGGCTGCAGCCATCTTTCAGAGGAATGTGGAGAGTCTACTGAAATCCATTCCTAGAACTGTCATGTTTCAAGATGACATTCTGGTCACAGGACATGACACTACTGAACATCTGTACAATCTTGAAGAAGTCCTACATCGTCTGGACAAAGTGGGACTCAGGATGAAACGTTCGAAGTGTGTCTTCATGGTACCTGAAGTTGAATTCCTGGGGACGAAGATTGCTGCTGATGGCATCAGGCTTACTGATTCGAAAACCAAGGCCATCAAAAATGCACCCAGGCCTCAGAATGTGACTGTTGTATATGCAAAATGTGCTGCCGACCTCAGGAGACTTGCAGCACCATGTGATTTTGGCACGCACCTCAACGAAGCATTGCGAGACATCTTCATTATAGGAATTGGCCAAGAGGGCCTCCTTCACAAGCTATTATCTGCCAACACCACAGTCAACCTGCAGAAGGCCATCAGCATCAGTCAAGCATTCATGACCTCAACCTACAGCACCAAGCAAATTATTCATCCTGTGGACTCAAACCCGGCAAGTACTGTACACAGAATGGTGCCTTTCACAGGCAAGACTGTAGAATGCGGCTCTGCCCAGGGCAGAGAGCACAGAGCTCAGGGTTGCAGAACTCAGAGTCCACCGAGGGGTGCTAATCGAGTAGCACCATGCTAGCGTTGTGGAGGAAACCATAGGGTTCACCAGTGTCGGTTTGCTGAGCACGTATGCAAAGCCTGTAACATGAAGGGCCACCTCCAGCTTTTGTGCAAAAGAAATACCACTCACCATTTAGCAGAGGAGTCGGTAGATGACTTTGAATCCAGCGGGGAGTATAATGATTTGGCCAGAGAGGTAGCTCAGCCCCAAGAAGAAGTGTATGGAGTGTATACCTGCACCACTGATTGTCCTCCAGTGAAGATGGAAGTCGAGATAAACGGCGTTCCAGTCTTCATGGAAGTGGACATGGGAGCGAGCCAGTCAGTGATGAGCCAGGATGCCTTCGAGAGACTATGGAATGAAAAACGACCCGAGCTGGTTCCAGTACAGGAAAAGTTGCGCACCTACACCAAGGAGCTGAGACCAGTCCTTGGTAGTGTGGATGTAAGTGTAATCCATAATGGTGTGGTGCACAAGTTACCTCTGTGGATTGTTGCAGGTGATGGTCCAATGCTACTCGGAAGAAGGTGGATGGAGAAGATCCAGTAGAAATGGGAAGACCACTTCACTCCAGCAATCGATGTCCCCCATGCTCAGAGGCAGAGCAAAACCTCACCTTCGCTTGGGCCATGCACTAGAGAACAGACCAGCGCAGCACCTGAGGCACAGACCATCCATCACGACTGCATGGCAATGATCCGACCAGAACGACCTAAAAGTACCTTCCCGGCTCCAGTGGCAGGACTCCTGGGGAGGAAGATCGAATTCACAGGCACTCTTCCAGCTTTTGTGACAGAATCGCGGGAGAGAAGGATCAAGGTGGTCGACCTCGAGGACAGAGGCAAGATGGCATCCCTGCTGCAGCGAGGGGCAATGTGGCTGAAAAAAACGATGGCTGCAGCAATATCACGAGGTGCAACACTGAGGGACCAACACGTGGTGTCTAACAAAGGATTTGACTGGGGTAAAGCCAGCAGGGTTCTCTTAAAGGAGACCTGCAACCAACTGAACGTAAAGAGATATTGTATGCAAGGAACCGATTAAGATTGTGAACAAAATGTTGTTGTGAATTGTCGGTACTATTCCTAATGTAAAGAACAAAATGTTGTTGCGAGATGTCGGGTTTAGAGTGTCCCCAAAAGTAGCAAGTGAGCGACCTTAGGAGGGCAAAGGCACTCATCCTGCCCCAAGTCTATTCCACGCTGCAGGCACCCGATGGCACTATTCGCCACGGACCCAGAAACAAAAATGGCGCCAATACCGCGCAGTCGGCCGCCGTTGCCCACCACCCGGGTGGAGACGGCACAGCCCCCAGACCCAGTCGCTAACTCGACCATGTCCAGGAACGAAAGGTCAGAACCAACGAGTTCCCCACACGGGACCTGAAACAGCCAGATTCCCAACACCGTTAGATAGCAGACAGAAGACTCTGCAGCCCTCAAAGGAGGACACATCTGTGGCTCTGCCCACCACTAGGCAATGGGAAAAGCCCTGAGTCCTGGCGAGGTGAGCATATCAAGCCCACCCCGCTAGCAGCGGGCACAGCACCGCCATCAGACGACTAGGACTCCGGTTATTCTGGAACTAGAGTCCTCGCATACCTGTACTGCTCCTCAGTACTGACCATGACAGAATCATGAATGCAATCTACCCAATCCTGACGCACGACTGTAAAACGTAACAAATGTAAGTCACTGAACCAAGGTGTCATGATACAAACTGTAAAAAAAATGTTTTTTCCTTTCTTTGTACTTGCATTGTGTCCGATCCTGTAAGTTAATGTAACGGGCCAACTGTATGATCTCGCTGTGGGGGCGGGGGCTGGGAGGGAAATGGATGTATGTAGCCATGGACACACACATGGATCACATCCAGAACCCATTGGAAACTCCACTGCATCATCGAACCATCCAATCTGGTAAGCACCACCCAACGTTGTGGCAAAAGGACTTGGGGGTTAACAGGGAGAGAACCAAGCCAAAACACAGCCAAGGTTCAAGGGCTATTGGCAAATAAGTCTGGGGAGAGCTAAGCCAGAGCACGTAATGCAAAGGTAATTGGCACAAAGGACTTGGAAGAGAGTGATGTTGTATATGCAGACTATGGATGTACTCTCTGTGCAGTCACTGTTTGGTTGCATAAGATGGAATCTTATTTATTTTCTATGTTTCTATGTTTACTTAATGTACTAACAATAAGGTTTACACTGTGTACATACATGCTGGCACTACTAGAGGGTGCAACTGGTGGAGACCGGGGGTTTCCTGCCCTGGTGGCAGGGCCCAGGAAAAAGGCTGCACACCATGCTTGTGCCTCACTCTGGAGTTTGAAATAAAGGACCAAGGTCACTACAGTTTGAGTACAACACACTGCCTCGTGCCATCATTCATAAGACATAATAGTGATGGAGCTGCATTCATTCCATGGGCTACTCAACTACTTTGGTAATTTCTTACCCAGATTGAGCACTTTGTTAGAGCCACTGCATGTGCTACTCAGAAAAGGTGAGAACTGGGTCTGGGGTGTGTCTCAAGATAGAGTCTTTGAGAAAGCTAAGAATCTGCTCTGTTCAAAACAGGTTGTTTGTTCATTATGATCCGTGTAATCATCTTGTATTGGCCTGTGATGCTTCATCATATGGGGTTGGCTGTGTACTCCAACAAGCAAATGAGTCGGGTAAGCTACAACCTGTTGCGTATGCTTCGAGAAGTTTTTCAAAGGCGGAAAGAACTTACAGCATGGTAGAAAAAGAAGCTTTGGCCTGTGTGTATGGGGTCAAAAAGATGCATCAGTACCTATGTGGTCTTTGTTTGGAACTCAGAACGGATCACAAGCCACTCATTTCATAGTTTTCGGAAAACAAAGGTATTAATACCAATGCATCGTCCCGTATCCAGAGGTGGGTGTTGACATTGTCTGACTATGATTATGTTATTCGTCATAGACCTGGCACTGAGAATTGTGCCAATGCACTGAAGTCGCCTGCTGATGCCCACACCTGAGGTGGAGACGCTTCAACCTGCAGATTTACTGTTAGTAACAGATGCTTTTGAGAGTAAAGAACTCCTGTCACTTTAGGATGAGTTAGGATCTGAACCAGCCATGGCCCTATTTTATCGTTTGTGAAACGTTGTGTCCTCAGAGCCGATTGGTCTGCAATACCTATGGAATTGTGTGATGAGACCAAACCTTACAATCATCGCAAAGATGAACTGTACATTCAGTCAGATTGTTTACTGTGGGGTAATCGTGTTGTTATGCCTAAGAAAGGTAGAGAAAAATTTGTACATGAATTACATCCTGGTATAGTCACGATGAAAGCCATTGCTAGGGCTCATGTATGGTGGCCTGGAATTGACTCTGATCTGGATTCATGTGTGCACCAGTGCAATATTTGCATACAGCTAAGTAAAATACCAGCGGAATCTCTGCTGAGTCTTTGGTCGTGGCCATCTAAACCATGGTCGAGGATACACATCGATTTTGTGGGCCCTTTCCTGGGAAAGATGTTTTTTGCTGTGGTGGATGCAAATTCAAAGTGGATAGAGTGTATTATTATGTCATCCAGTACGTCTACAGCTACTATTGAGAGCCTTCGTGTCCTGTTTGCTACTCATAGTTTGCCTGACATTGTACTGATCTTGCTTCACAAGTCTGGAGTTTCAAGAGTTCATGAAACTCAATGGTATTAGACATGTGAAGTCAGCCCCATTCAAACCTGCTTCTAATGGTCAAGCAGAGCGTGCTGTTCAACTGATCAAGTAGAGTATGAAACGTGTAACTCAGGGTTCATTGCAGACTTGCTTGTCCTGTATACTGCTCAGTTACAGGACCAGACCTCATAAGCTTGCTGGGGTCTCCCCTACTGAACTACTGATGAAGAGAAGTCTCAAGACCAAGCTCTCTCTTGTTCATCCCAATTTGAAGGATCGTGTTGAATACAGACATCAAAGTCAGCAATTGTATCATGATGGTGCTGCTGTGTCACGTGACATCTCTGTCAAAGATCCGGTTTATGTACTGAAGTATGGTCAAGGTCCAAAGTGGATCACTGGTTCTGTTACAGCCAAGGAGGGTAACAAAGTGTTTATTGTCGTGCTCAAGAATGGGCAAACATGCAGGAAACATGTTGATCAGATAAAACTGCTGCACACAGATGAACTGGAACCGCTTGAGGAAGATGCATTCAGTGACCAACCAACCAATGTTCATTCATCAGAGGACTTTGCTGTCATTACTGAACCTGGACCTTCAGTCTCTGATGTGGTCATTACCACTCCCATCAGATTGGTTACTCAGCCTTCAGTCACAACTGACTCAGAACGCTCGTCTAGAACTGAAGTTGAACTGAGACGATCAACTCGTGAGCGGAAAGTCCCAGACCGTCTTAATTTGTAAAAAGACTGATATTAAGATCTTGAAAGGGGATGTTGTTATGTATTTATGCTTGGGGGCACCAGACACCAGGAGGCGCCACTGTCGGAGGTCATCGGGCTGTACGCGCGCATGCACGGTCACTGGTATATAAGCATGGGTACCATGTCACACAGGTTACTTTGGGTACAAATAAAGTTAGATCAGGTTTACACCTGAGGCAGTTTACAGTAACAAGTCTTTTGAGTCATTACATTAATTACAAAAAGACAAGGCTGAATCATTTACAACCATCTTCAGCCAGAAGGGCCAAGTTGATGATCCCTCTCGGTTTCATCCCGAGGTCCCCCCATCACGGATGCCAATTCGATTCACTCCAGGTGATATCAAGAAACTGCTGAGCACAGTGGAAACATCAACGTCTATGGGCCTCAACCACATCCCGGCTGTTGTGCAGAATACTTGAGCTCCAGAACTAGCCGAGCCTCCGGCCAAGCTGTTCCTGTACAGCTACAATACTGGCATCTACCCGACATAGTGGAGCACTGCCCAGGTATGTCCTGTCCACAAAAAGCAGGACAAATAAAATCCGATCAATTACCACCCCATCAGTCATCTTTCAATCATCAGCAAAGTGATGGAAAGTTTAATCGACAGTGCTATCAAGCGGCACTTGCTCACCAATAACCTGCTTACCGATGCTCAGTTTGAGTTCCGCCAGGACCACTCGGTTCCAGACCTCATTACAGCCTTGGTCCAAACATGGACAAATTAGCTGAATTCCAGAGGTGACATGAGAGTGACTGCCCTTGAGGCAGCATTTGACTGAGTGTGGCATCAAGGAGCCATCGTAAAATTGAAGTCAATGGGAATCAGAGGGCAAACTCTCCACTGGCTGGAGTCATACCTAGCACAAAGGAAGATGGTTGTGGTTGTTGGAGGCCAATCATCTCAACCCCAGGACATAGTTGCAAGAGTTCCTCAGGGAAGTGTCCTAGGCCCAACCATCTTCAGCTGCTTCATCAATGACCTGCCCTCCATCTTGGGTCAGAAGTGGGATGTTCGCTGATGATTGCACAGTGTTCAGTTCCATTCATAACTCCTCAGATAATGATGCAGTCCGTGACCGCATGCAGCAAGACCTGGACGACATTCAGAGTTGAGCTGATAATTGGCAAGTAACATTTGTAATGACTATCTCCAACAAGCGAGAGTCTAACCACTGCCCCTTGATGTTCAACAACATTACCATCGTTGAATCCCCCACCACCAACAACCTGGGGTGGGGGGGCAGGGGAGGGGGCCGGTCACCATTGACCGGAAATTTAACTGGACTAGCCACATAAATGCTGTGGCTACAAGAGCAAGTTAAAGGCTGGGTATTCTGCAGCAAGTGACTCATCTGCTGACTCCGCAAACCCTTTCCACCGTCTTCATATCACAAGTCAGGAGTGTGATGGAATATTCTCCACTTGCCTAGATGAGTGCAGCACCAACAACATTTAAGAAGCTTAACACCATCCAGGACAAAGCACCACATCCACCACCTTAAACATTCACTCCCTCCACCACCAGTGCTCCATGGCTGCAGTGTGTACTATCCACAATATGCACTGTAGCAACTCACCAAAGCTTCTTCAACAGCACGTCCCAAACCCATAACCTCTACCACCTAGAAGGCATGGGAACACCAGCACCTCCAAGTTCCCCTCCAAGTCACATACCTTCCTGACTTAGAAATATATTGGCATTCCTTCTTAGTCGCTGGGCCATGGAACTCCCTACTTCACAATAGGAGTACCTACACCAAGTGGACTGCAGCGGTTCAAGAAGGTGGCTCACCACCACCTGCTCAATGGCAATTAAGGATTGGCAATAAATGCTGGCCTTGCCAGTGATGCCCATATCCCAGGAACGAATAAAAAAAAAGTTACACATTATCCTAACTTGGAAGTATATCACCGTTCCTTCATAGTCGATGGGTCAAAATACTGGAACTCCCTCCCTAACAGCACCACGGGAGTACCTTCACCAGATGGACTGCAGCGGTTAAAGAAGGTGGCTCACCACTACCTTCTCAAAGGAAATTAGGGATGGGCAATAAATGCTGGCCTTGCTAGCAATGCCCACATCCCGTGAATGAATAAAAATCCTATTAAAATCTCTGCAATAGAAAAGTATAAATTTTAATAAAGATATTGACAAAGCTATTCATACCAGCATTCTGTTGACTCCTCCATTTTCTTCCTATTTTGGTTTTTCTTTGGGATGGGTGTGGTTGAATGCATGGCTGGTAATTGTATCTGAGCTACTTCTGCTTTGCAATGATAACTTTTAACGGATGTGTGGTGGAAACACAGTTTACACACGTAAATTGGGTTTCTGCTGCAGTTTACAGCGGTGCATCAGGAACAGCCCCAAGGACATTCCTGGCCATAATATAAGAGTTGTGAGACAGACATGAATATACAACTAGCTCCCATCTTTATAGTTAGGCTTAACGAGCATAGCTGTTAGCATAGCTGTTAATCAAAAGAGGAAAAGAATTACAAACAAACTCTTGTATAAGAAATATTTTTTTTTGACAAGGTTCATTTGTTTTGGCTTAAATGCAAGGCTTTTTCTGCTGCAAGAAAGAAACTGAATGATTATTTTGTACTTTAGCACTTTTGTCAACAGGCCACTGAAATATATTGTGAAGAGAATGATAACAGTGGTAAGTGGTAAATGGGACCTGATCTAACAAAGCTTCCATTGAGTTTAATAACAGATTGTGACTTGATCAGTTTATCACTTTGGCAACCTTTATTTTACTTCATAATTCTGCAGTGTTGCAGAGCACCACATTCAACCATGCTTAAAAAATAAACTTGCACAATATGTTCCTCAAATGCCACAGTAAATTGTTATTGGAGATCATTTCTTATTGTTACAAATTGAATTGTGGTATTATCTGTAGCATAGATTGTTTTTAAACACAACCTTCCAGCTAAATAGCAGCAGGGACCTTATTGTGAAAGAGGGGAAATAATTTGAGGAATTTTAAGTTGCTCCTATTGGTGGGAATAAAGCAGGGAGCAGTTAAAATGGAGCAGTTCCATTTCCTTCTCCGTTCTCAATGATTCCCCATTTTAACACCACGAATTTTGGTGACAGATTTGACTTCTGCAGGACTCCGACAGGAACCTCATTGATAAATGCAAATCAGGGTCCCATGCACGTGCATAAGATCGCAATGGTATTTTAACCCTCTTCTGAGTGGTGCCGGCCGCAGGCAGCCTGTACATACAGTTGTTCGGAAGCCAGCAGGGCCACTGAACAACGGCGTCACCAACTTGTATTTATAAAGCACCTTTAACATGGTAAAATATCCCAAGGCTCTTCACAGGGGTGTTTTAAGACAAAAGAAATACATTTGACACTGAGCCACACAAGAAATTACGGCAGATGACCAAAAGCTTGGTCAAAGAGGTTTTAAGGAGCATCTTAAAGGAGGAAAGAGAGGTAAAGAGGCACAGAGGTTTAGGGAGGGAGTTCCAGAGTTTGGGGCCTAGGCAGCTGAAGGCACGACAATCAATAGTTGAGCAGTTATAATGTGGGATGTTCAAGAGGGCAGAATTTGAGGGGTGCAGACATCTCGGGGGGGTTGTGAGGCTGAATGGGATTACAGAGATAGGGAGGGATAGGCCATGGAGGGATTTTTAAACAAGGATGAGAATTTTGAAATCGAGGCGTTGCTTAACCGGGAGTCAATGTAGGTTGGCGAGAATAGGGGTGATGGGTGAGCGCGACTTGGTGCGAGTTAGGACACGGGCTGACAAATTTTGGATGACCTCAAGTTTGCGTAGGGTAGAATGTTGGAGGTGAGCCAGGAGTGAGTTGGAGTATTCAAGCCTAGAGGTAACAAAGGCATGGATGAGGGCTTCAGCAGCAGATGAGCTGAGGCAGGGGCAAAGACAGGCAATGTTACGGAGGTGGACATAGGCGGTTTTAGTTATGCAGCGGATATGTGGGTGGAAGCTCATTTCAGGATCAAATATGACACCCAGGTTGCGAACAGTCTGGTTCAGCCTCAGACAGATGCTCGGGAGATGGATGGAGTCGATGGCTAGGGCACACAGTTTGTGATGGGCACCAAAGACAATGGCTTCAGTCTTCCCAATATTTAATTGCAGAAAATTTCTGCTTATCCAGAACTGGATGTCGGACAAGCAGTCTGACACTTTAGAGACCATGGAGGGATCAAGAGAAATGGTGGTGAGGTGGAGCTGGGTGCCGTCTGTGTACATGTGGAAACTGACACCGTGTTTTCAGATGATGTCACCAAAGGGCAGCATATAGATGAGAAATAGGAGGAGGCCGAGGATAGACCCTTGGAGGGCACCAGAGGTAACTATGCGGGAGTGGGAAGAGAAGCCATTACAGGTGATCTTCTGGCTATGATTAGATAGATAAGAATGGAGCAGGGAGCAGTTAAAATGGAACAGTTCCATTTGCTTCTCCATTCCCAATGATTCCCCATTTTAACACCACGAGTTTTGGTGGCAGATTTGGCTTCTGCAGGACTCCGACGGAAAGCTCATTGATAAATGCAAATCAGGGTCCCATGCACATGAACGGGATTGCAATGGTATTTTAGCCCTCTTCTGAGTGCCGCAGGCAGCATGTACATGCAGTTCTTGGGAAGCCAGCTGTGCCACTGAAGGTAAGTGGTATAAACTTCTCCTAGTGGGGCCAGGAGTGGCAGAAGGAAATTTGGGGCTTCTGCTGCCACGGGCTCCCCTCTTAGCGAAAAGACCCTCGGAACATCCCCCAAGACTTACATTGCTGCTGGCAGTCTTCTCTTGGTGCCAGCAAACGGCATCAGGGCACCTTCATCACCAACCACCAGCCACTGCTCCCTTGTGCCCAAAATGGATGCACAGCTGACCGCTGGTGTGCAGCCAATTTGCACATAGCAAGGTCTCACAAACAGCAATGCGATAATGACCAGATGATCTGTTTTAATGATGTTGGTTGAGGGATAAATATAGGCCAGGATACTGTAGCAACTCCCCTGTTCTTACTCAAATTGATGCCAAGGGATCTTTTACGTCCACCTGAGAGAGCAGACAGGGCTCGATTCAACATCTTATCTGAAAGGCGGATGTGTTGCAGATATGGGTAGGGAACTCTTCCATTTCTCTATTTTCCCAACCAAATACATAGAAACCATCTTCATTACCTGCACATGAGATCAATGCTCCCTAATCATAGCTCTTTTGAAGACTGAGCCAATGTTCCCTGCAATTCTTTCTCGGGACGCACAGTACATTCAAAATACTGCCCATGTGTAGTTTTTCTATTGAAAACGCAGCAAGCCAGCTGTGTGGGACCTCTGGAGCATTGCATGGTCGCATGGCATGCAGTTTACAGAGAACTTTGAACTGGGCTCCTGTGATATGAGATCTAGGCTGTTCAACCGATGGGTAGTTGTATTGTCGCCTCCCAAATCCGTGCACAACTTTCCCTCAACTCTATGTTTGAACCCCTTGACTCAAGTTTCCACCCTGTCATAGCACCGAAATGTCTATTATCAAAGTCACATCCTATGTGACTGTGACTATGGTGAACTATCCTCATACTTCTCGACCTATCTGCAGCCTTTGACAGTTGACCACACTATGGGCCAAAGTTTCGGGCTGCGCCGTTTTTCGTGCCTAAAAAAACTTACCTATTCTCCGGCTCCCTGCAGGTCTTCTGGAGCCGGGCGCGGCGCAGCATGAGCTGTAGGGGACGGAGCCAGGTCCCTGCGCTGAAAACAATGTCGGGACCTCTGCACATGCGCGCTACAGTGAGCGCGCATGTGCAGTAGCTCCAGGCGCCCATAACTGTGGGAGGGGCCCGAAGCACACAGCCCCCCGCCCCGAATGGCCTCACTGGGGCTGCGTGAATAAGGCTCTTCCCACCCGACCGGACCCGACTTGACCTCTGCTTCACCCCGCCCCCCCTGCGCTGAAAACAGTGCCGGGACCTCTGAACATGCGCGCTACAGTGAGCGCGCATGTGCAGTAGCTCCAGGCACCCAAAACTGTGGGAGGAGCCCGAAGCACACATCCCCTAGCCCTGGCCGAATGGCCTCACTGGGGCTGCGTGAATAAGGTTCCTCCCATCCGACCGGACCTGACTTGACCTCTGCTTCCCCCCGCCCCGTCCCCCCCCCCGGCGACCCGACCTCCGCTCCCCCCCCCGACCTAACCCGACCTCCGCTCCCCCCCCCCAACCCGACCCGACCTCCGCGACTCTCTCTCCTTCCCCCCCCCCCCACGACTCTCCCACGCCCCTCACTCCGGACCTCCGTGACCCCCCCCCCCCCCCGAGACCCGACGCCATCTATCTGTAAATCCAGCCCGAAGTCTTGGGCCCGGCCATTCAGCCTCCTGCTCTCCCTTCTCTCCCTTTCTTCCCTCCCTCCCTCCATCCTCTCTCCCTTCTCCCCCTCTCCCCCCATTCTCCTCCTCTCCCCCACCCCCCTTCTCGCCCCCCACCTCCCCCTCCTCCTCCTTCTCCCCCCCACCCCCCCTCCTCCTCCCAA
Source organism: Pristiophorus japonicus (assembly GCF_044704955.1). NCBI lineage: Eukaryota > Metazoa > Chordata > Chondrichthyes > Pristiophoridae > Pristiophorus > Pristiophorus japonicus. Next base: position 107,914,771 of record NC_091981.1, read on the forward strand.
CCACCTCCTCCTCACCCCTCACCTCCTCCACCCCAACCCCCTCCTCCTCCCCCCCTCCTCCTCCTCCTCCCACCTCCCCCCCCTCCTCCTCCAAAAAATCAGGAGCAACTCAGGCCGAAACTTGGCTCCTATCTTCCTACAATGCTTTTCCTCCGTTTCCAGGTAGGTGGGACTGCATTCACCTCGTGCCATTCCTATCTATCCAGTCGTAGCCAGAGAATCACCTGCAATGACTTCTCTTCCCACTCACACACTATTACCTCTGGACTCCCCAAGGATCTATCTCACCTACATGCTGCCCCTTGGCAACTTCATCCTAAAAACACGTCAAGGTTCCACATATACACTGATGAACCCAGCTCTACCTCACCACTACTTCTATCGACCCCTCCACTGCCTTTGATTTGTAAAGCTGCAGTCCAATATTGAATAAGCAGAAATTTCCTCCAGTTAAATATAGGGAAGACCGAATCCAGCCTTCCCAACTTTGGCATCCTTTTTGATCATGTGCTCAGCTTCCGACCCTATATCCTCTCCATCACCAAGACCACCTACTTCTACTTCCATAACATCATACATTTTCACCCCTGCCTCAGCTCATCTACTACTATATACCTCATCCATGCCTTTGTTATCTGACTCGACTATCCCAATGCTTTTGTGGCTAGCATAGCATCATGCACTCTCCATAAACTTGAGCTCAACCAAAACGCTGCTGCCCATATCCTAACTTGCACCAAGTCCTGTTCTCCTATCACCCCTATGCTCACTGATCTATATCGATTCTCGGTCCGGCAAAGCCTCAATTTTAAAATTCTCATCCTTTTCAAATCCCTCCATGACCTTGCCCCTCTCTATCTCTGTAATGTCCTCCAGCCCTCTGCGCTGCTCCAAATCTTGCCTCTTGCGCATCCCCGATTTTCATCACTCCACCACTGGTGGCTATGCCTTCAGCGGCCTAGGCCCTAATCACTGGAATTCTCTCTTTAAACCTCTTCATCGCTCTACCTCTCTCTACTCATTTAAAACGCTCCTGAAAAGATACCTCACCTGACCTAATATTTCCTTATATGGCTCAGTGTCAAATTTTGTTTGATAATGTTCCTGCGAAGCACCTTGAGACATTATACCACGTTAAAGGCGCGATATTAATGAAAGTTGTAGTTGTAGTTTATTCCACTCTCCAGTCTCTCTCACACCCATGACAGATCTTCTGACTCATTAGCTAATTTGTCCTTAGTGGTTATCTCTATGGTAGAGCGTGCTAGGATGTTATGTGACTGCAGATAAGGTAGTGGTGTTGGCAGCTAACTCCCATGTAAAAGTGGGTGGTCATCATCATGACCGGTCTCTTTCTACAAACACAGAAGAGCTTGGGCTAAAAATTTGAGGGCTTAGCGGTGGCCGTTACCACCCCATTCGATGCAACAAATGGCCACTGCCAGTGGGTCCTGCGGCAGCCGCTATTTTCGGCAGGTCAGTAGTACTGCCACTGCCTGCGCTCACTGGAAGTATTGAAATGTGTTGGAGCATGATGTCAATCGATTCTCCTCTTGCCACCCTCTCTAAAGCATGCCGATGCATTCAGCCGCTAAAAGCGCTTCATCAGTGTTAACAGCCATGAAGATCCTTCAACTGATAAATGTAAGGCAGCCAGGATTTGGCAGATTTTAGATGAAGATGGAGGATGACAAGTGGATAACAGCTCAGATGGATGCTAGAACTCCAAATGCCTCTTTTGCCAAGGTTCTTCTTTTATATTTTCATTTTTGCCCACCAGTGGGTGGGTGTTGCATTTTCTGGAGGCTTTCTGGGAGACCTACAGTATTTGTGGGTCAGTAAATCAAATGGAACAAGTTTTGAATTCAGAACTGAACACCTACACAAAACTACAAATTCCTCAGTGGGTTCCCAGCAAATAAAAAAGAATGAATTCCTAAAGAGCATCAGATTGCCTAGAATTCCATTGCAACGTTTGAAGATCATCGCTGATAAGATCCCTTTTATCTTTATGCTAACATCACCAAAACGTTGTCCCCTAGCAAATCTGGTCTCAATTGCTTAAGGTTTTAAGGAATTATAATAAATTTTTTCAAAATTGCATAACCAAATAATTATTTTGTGTCGAGTATGCACGACCCACTAACTAACAGTTAAACACCTTTAAGAGTAACCATTGGGGAAAGATTAGTGTTACAGAGAACGCAGATGCATTCATTTCATGAACTATTAAAAATATCAACAAAAAAGTTAATAATTGGGTGGCATTTGATATTGCTGTAGTAAGTACGGCCACTGTTCCGTACATGGCCTGTAGGATCACTCGTTTCTTCCCCGTTCTTCACTGCAAGCGGGACACAGACACGACCTTCCACCTCCTGCTGAGCTTAGCATTGGAAAGAGCACGTTACATCACAAATTCTCCACATCGCTGATGTTAATTAGCATGCAGCACCAAAATACCGGCACTACCTGCGCTCTATTGGTGGGCAGCCGTTAGCCTTGGCCAGTGCTGTTACCAGCGGGTTTCCAGCATACTCAAATTTTTAGCCCTTATTTCACAGCACATTCCCCCTTTAAGAAATAGTTGCTGAGTGCAAATAATACTTTGAGAAAGAAGATAAATCTGAGATTAGCTAAAATGAGCATTTCACAGCTTTAATTAACCTTCTGTTACCACCCTGCCTCCAACCTAGCCCTCTCCCACAGATTCCCCTGTCTGCTTGCATGCTTTGCAACACCTCCTCTTCATCTGTGCATCTTTTCAACACTCCTGTTCCTCCCCAGTTGTATGTCCTTGGCACTGGCTATAAGCCATATTTTACTTTGAAGGGAGAGAGGGCAATATAAAGCATGTGAGCACATAGACACTTTCCCCCATTTGAGTTCATGCATCTGATGATAAGAAGAAGTGGTGGTCAGTTGTCCATGAAAATCAAGTGTATTTGAAGACTAGCTGTTTCCCTTGCCTCTGGGGAGGCGTGATTGGCAGAGAGGGGATAGGGAAAGCCAACTCCAGCGGTACCCTACTCCTGACAAAATGTCTAGAGCATGAACATGTCATCACCAACACCTTGTTCCGCCAGAGATACAAATACAAGGCATCGTGGTAACACCCTCACTCCAAACACTGGAACCTGCTCGACTATGTCATCGTCCGAGCCAGGGATTGCAAGGATGTGCACATCACCCGTGCCATGACAGGAGCTGATGACTGATGGACGGACCACCGCCTAATCCGATCCATCATTGGCATCAACATAACCCCAAAGCGTAGAGGGCAGCAGAAGCAGTGCCGCAAAAAAGTCAATGCTGGAGCACTTAAGGACCCAGCTAAGAAAGCCCTATACAGTCAGCATCTCACAATTAACCTGGCCCTGAGACACAGAATGCCTACAGCGCGTGGTCTGCCCTCCAGGCCTCCATAATCAGTGCCTGCAAAGAGACACTCGGTCACTCAACCAGGAAACACCGGGACTGGTTTGATGAGAATGATCAGTAGATTCAAGAGCTTATGGATCGCAAGCGCAGGGCATTTCTGAGCCTTAAACTCAACTCGGGAGCAGCAAAGCAGCATTATAGACGCTTCAAGGCTGAGGTCCAACAAAAAACCCAGGACCTAAAGAAAAGATGGTGGATGGAGAAAGCACAGGAGATACAGCAGCTGGCCAACAGCCATGATGTGCGAGGATTCTTCATCACAGTCAAGGCCACCTTCGGTCCAAACACCCAAGGCCCCACCCCACTGCTGGCCAAGAACGGGGAAACACTCATCAAGGACACCGAGGCAGTCAGGGCCCACTGGAAGGAGCACTTCGAAGATCTTCTCAATCGAGACTCTGCCTTTGACTCGAGTGTTCTCAACTCCATCCCGCAGCATGCTACCCGCCAACACCTCAGTGAGACCCCAACACTGCACGAGGTAGAAAAAGCCATAAGACAGCTAAAAAACAACAAGGGTACGGGAGCAGATGGAATCCCTGCTGAGGTACTGAAGTATGGTGGAGAGGCACTACTGGCGCAAATACATGACCTCATCTCTCATCTAGAGAGAGGAGAGCATGCCGGGTGATCTTAGAGATGCAGTGATCGTGACCATCTTTAAAAAAGGGGACAAGTCCGACTGCGGCAATTACAGAGGAATCTCCCTATCAGCCACTGGGAAAGTCATCGCCAGAGTCCTCTTCAACCGTCTTCGCATTGTGGCCGAGGAGCTCCTCCCGGAGTCACAGTGTGGACTTCGTCAACTACAGGGCAAAACGGACATGATTTTTGCAGATCGACAGTTGCAGGAAAAAGGCCTTTGACACTGTCAACAACGAGGGTCTATGGAGTGTCTCGCTTCAGATGCCCCCAAAAGTACATCACCATCCTCTGCCTGCTCCATGATGACATGCAGGTGATGATCCTTACCAACGGATCCATCACAGACCCAATTCACGTCCGGACCGGGGTCAAGCAGGGCTGCGTCATCGCCCCAAGCCTCTTCTCAATCTTCCTTGCTGCCATGCTCCACCTCACAGTCGACAAGCTCCCCGCTGGAGTGGAACTAAACTACAGAACCAGTGGGAACCTGTTCAACCTTCGCCATCTCCAGGCCAGGTCCAAGACCACCGCAACCTCTGTTGTCAAGCTACAGTACGTGGACGACGTCTGCCTCTACGCACACACAGAGGCTGAACTCCAGGACATAGTGGACATATTTACTGAGGCGTACGAAAGCATGGGCCTTACGCTAAATATCAGTAAGACAAAGGTCCTTCACCATCCTGTCCTCACCGCACAGCACTGGCCTCCAGTCATCAAGAACCACGGCGCGGCCCTGGACAACATGGACCACTTCCTTTATCTCGGGAGCCTCCTATCAACAAGAGCAGGCATCGACGACGAGATCCAACAGCGCCTCCAGTGCGCCAGTGCAGCCTTCGGCCGCCTGAGGAAAAGAGTGTTTGAAGACCAGGCCCTCAAAACTGTCACCAAGCTCATGGTCTACAGGGCTGTAGTAATACCCGCCCTCCTATATGGCTCAGAGACGTGGACCATGTACAGTAGACACCTCAAGTCGTTGGAGAAATACCACCAACGATGTCGCCGCAAGATCCTACAAATGCCCTGGGAGGACAGACGCACCAATGTTAGCATCCTTGACCAGGCCAACATCCCCAGCATTGAAGCACTGAGCACACTTGATCAGCTCCGCTGGGCAGGCCACATAATTTGCATGCCAGACACGAGACTCCCAAAGCAAGCGCTCTACTCGGAACTCCTTTATGGCAAATGAGCCAAAGGTGGGCAGCGGAAACATTACAAGGGCACCCTCAAAGTCTCCCTGATAAAGTGTAATATCCCCACTGACACCTGGGAGTCCCTGGCCAAAGACCGCCCTAAGTGGAGGAAGTGCATCAGGGAGGCGCTGAGCACCTTGAGTCTCATCACCGAGAGCATGCAGAAATCAAGCACAGGCAGCGGAAAGAGCGTGCGGCAAACCAGTCCCACCCACCCCTTCCCTTAACAACTACCTGTCCCACCTGTGACAGAGACTGTGGCTCTCGTATTGGACTGTTCAGCCACCTAAGAACTCAAGTTAAGAGTGGAAGCAAATCTTCCTCAATTCCGAGGGACTGCCTATGATGATGATGATCTATCCCTTGTTACAGACAATATGAGCTGACATAGTGGTTTTGACTAAAGATGCTGCTTAAGCATTTGCAGAGATTGCGCTCTGCAGAAATGAGTTCCTCTGACTTTCAGATGCTGAAAGAGAAAGAGTATGAGAAGTAAGGAGGTGAGTGGAGGTTTTCTCAGTGGTAGAGGATGCGTATTGGAAGGAGCACCTTGACCTACTCATGTGAGGTTACTGAGTCTCGTTTAGCACTGTGTGGCAATTCTTCTGGTGGTGTCGGTAGCACTGACTGCTTCTGCTACCTCCTTCCAGGCGGCCTACATCACCCTCCTATGAGACTTCAGCCCTCAGTGCAAAACAACCTTGTTCTTCTGACCGTGACTTCTGCCAAAAGGATCTTCTGAGATGCACTTGAGAGTTTAGGAGCCTTTCCAGCTAATGACACACCCAAGATTGCTGTTGCAACAGCTATTCTTGCAGAAATGTGATTCAGCCCTTTAAGTGGTTCCACCCTTTTAAAAGGGCACCAGCACTGTATTTCTCTTCTTCCCAACAGTGGTAAACCTATCAGGAGCAGCAATACTGCACCAAGACCGCACTGCACAGCAAATGAGGGCCCTGGGAGGAAATTACAGTGGGTTAACAGTGAATTCACATTGGCAGATGGTATTATTTCTTTGCCACTAGCCCACTAACAGGAGGGAAGTACAGGCCAATAAAATGATTTTAAGCTGAAGCTCCAATTGCTGATCAGATACTTTGATATTAAAATCATTTTATGAGCTGCCCTAACCGAGTTTAAGCTTACTAAACTCAGGGAAATTAAAATTGTAGACAAGGGCTCACTGATGTTATTTTAAATCAGAATATTAGATTCTATTTTTGTGTTTAAATGGATTTTGTCCTGAACATTGAACTTTCTATATTAAATTTTTAAAAGTAAGTTCACTAACAACTATCTCAATAAATCATATGAACAGCAATTTAACACCAACATTTCAGATAAGGCAGTGATGGGTTCATTTTGTACAATAAATCTCACTGGAATTCATTTAGTAACTGCCTGTCGTCTCAATCAGTTTGTATTCCTTTTGAATGACCTTTGTTGGTTGTGTTTTAGTGGGTTGTTATTATCTTGTACCTGCTCTACCTGATTGTTTTGTTTGACTTTTAGTTCTGATCTATTGTCTCAGTCAATAAAGTAAGTGGAAGTGCGCAGGATGAGTAATGTATCCAGTATCAGATTTCAGTGAATTAACTTGTTTTTCACCTTTCATTCCACTCGCTGCTTTTGTTTGCCTATATTCTCACTGCAGCCAGTTCTCTCACAAAATGTACATTTTAACCTGTTTACTTTGTGTGTGTATCAAAGCAAACGATGCACAGGAGAGGAAAGAAATAATGTCACTGCCATTGCTGTTTATATCTACATTTATTGTACGCAAAAGGAGGTGCTAGATGGTGAATTGGATTAATTACTGTCCTTTACCTCAGAGATCTGGGTCTCAATCCAGCCCACACTGATAAAATGATACCTCTGTAGCTACTGATATTCTCAAGCATGCACTCGCCTCCATCTTGGATGCCTTGTCCCCAGTAAAATCCTTACTGTTTCTCACACTGGTTGTTCCCCCTGGTACATCTCTGCTCCCTTAAATCCAAGGGACACAGACTTGAACGTTTATGACGGACAACTGGTTTAGTCATTCATCGCCTGATCTGGCTGACCCACATAAAGCATTTTGGGCTAGAAATTCGGTTTTGGGTCATAGCGTTTTTTTCTGCTAAAAATACCTCCATGACTCCACTATGATTTTGAGGTCTAACATTCGGGAAAAAATGGGACAAAATGCGCCCAGCGGGAAAAATCAACATTGCACGAAGATTTGCAGCCGCAAATTTTCTACAACTTTTCTCCAAGGCCGATACCGCTGCGAGTTGGGCCTAGGGAGGTGGGAAAACACTAATTAAAAAAAACCATTCGAAAATGACAAAACAGTCACAAGACCCTTTTCTCGTGATTCGCGGCAAAAGAATTTAAAAATAAAAACTTTAATTTACCGTTTTTTCAGGTCTTCACACCTACCGCCATTCCAAGGGCTGCAACGCATGTTTTTCCCGGCGTTTTTTTTGGTCCTATCTATGGGTCACCGCTGAGCCAAATATCGAGCGAAACCGCTTTTTCCAGTCTTGCATGCCGGTGGCCCACTCCCCAGCAGTATTTCAAAACCGCCGCCACAAGACTTCCGGCAATTTACCGCCGCACCATTTTCCGTCACAAACGGCAAAATACCGCCGAGAAACCTGCCACAAGGTTGGGGAATTTCCAGCCGTTTGGATCCAGCTCTCCTCTGCCAGAACTTTTTATTATTCCAGGATCATTCTGGAATGCAAAGATAACCCCCAGCTTCTCTTCTCCACTACAATCCATTTTCTTAAGCCCCTTTCCTCCTTCCCCTCCACATTCCCCTCCAACAGCAAGTGCGAGAAGCTCATGCGCTTGTTTGCACTAAGATTGAGACCATCTGTTCAGCTGCCTCTGCCACTTCCCTCCCTTTCTGTAGCCCACCAAGCTAATCTTCCCCTAAGGTTTCTCTCACCCTAGCCCTGAACTCGCATCTTTCTCTAGATTCTTACCTATTTCTCTTCATGCTCTCTCCGAGCTCATCTTGTCCATGAGACCCACCTCCTGCTCCCTCTCCCCTATTGCCACCAAACTGCTGACCACCCAACTTCATTCTTGGCCCCCACGGTTAAAGGTTCTCTTTCCTCAGTTACTGTCCTTCTCTCCTTCAAATCTGACATCTTCACCCCCATCCTCAAAAAACCCACCCTTGTCTCCTCTGTCTTTGCAAACTATTGCCCAACTCCAACTTCCCTTTCCTCACCAAAGACCTTGAATGTGTTGTTGTCTATCAAATGCATGCCCAAGTTCCTGCAACTCGATGTTGGGTTTAAACCTTTCAATCAGGTTTTTGCCCCCGCCACAGAACTGAAATCAGAGTTACAAATTTCATACTATGTGACTGTGGCTGTGGTAAACTGTCCCTCCTCATCCTTCTCGACCTGTCGGCACCTTGGATACGGTTGATCACACTACCCTCCTCCAATGCCTCACCCTCGTTGTCCAGCTTGGTATGTCTGTTCTCGCCTGGTTCCTTTTGTACCTATCCAGTCTTATCAGAGAATCATCTGCAATGGCTACTCTTCTCACTCCTGCATTTCTACCTCTTATAAGATTTAGGATCACAGGTCACACACAGATACCTAAAGAGTCTTAGGAGTTATAAGGCATTTATTAAAGAGCTACAGTTCAAACCATAATCAGATATTTCATGTAGGTAAAATAAGTATAATAGCCATACAACCTGTGACAGTACAGAGTGATGTATGACCCCCGAAGCGGAACGCCACGACCGGACGGACGGATGGACAGACAGACGGTTAGATGCCCGATGAGACAGCGTGGAGGTCTCAGGTCAGCAGATCTCTGCAGCCTGCAGCAGCAGTCACTTCTCCCGGTCGGTTCCTTGAGCTGTTGGGGGTGTTAGGTTATTCACCGGCATGGATCCACCCCGAGGAAGTCTTCGGCCCTTGCTGACTGATTGTTTTGCTCTGGGCCCGCTACCTTTATACTCTATTTTGGTGGTGAGTGTTAAGGGGCAACCCAGAGTATAAAGAGTTAATCCATTTATATAAATGTGATTTTAGTTAGTTACAAAGATCTTTATTCAGCAATGGTTGCATCCTGGCTATAGACTCAAGCCAACCTAGTTAAGAAATAATGAGCACAGAATAGGAGAGCGGATGACATAAATCAAGATAACGTAGATAGCAATCACCTGTCCTTGTGTGAACGGATTCAGCTGCTAAACACGTGGCTAGGTCCGATGGGCTCCCCTGGTCTCAAGGACACCCATTGCTTATGCTATACCAATTAATGTTTTGCACATAGACCCTCTGCTTTTGCACACGAGACTATTATGCTCACGGCACCTCTCGGAAGATGACCATGTTTGGGGGGGGGGGGGGGGGCTGTATTTGTACACTATAAATATAATGCCTAAACTGTATGTACTGTGAGACGGTGCTGGCAGACAGCCATACCTCTCCCCTGTTAGTTTGTAATAAAGGATTGAACTAAACGTGATGATCAACTCTCGAGTGGTATTTTGAACCATAACAGGGTGGTGATTACCTGGTGTCGATCATTTGTCCCTCATCTAATTGAGAAATGTGATGCATTTCCCATAGTTCTTCCATGCCTGGCTGACAAAGCCTTTTCCTCTTATCTTCCTGGAAAATGTCTTGTTATGTTCTTTAAGGACATTTAAGACACTCTGGCTCCACATTGTCTAGTTATCAGGTCTTCTTCAGAGGAGTTACTTGTTTTCCTAACATCCCGTGCCGCCTTACATTTTCCGACTCTCTTATCATTCTTATGTTTTGGCCTAGGCCATTTTTCTAGGTGTTTGTTATCGGACCTTGCTGACATCTGTTCCCTGCTGCAGTTCTCCAGTTTGTTATTCCTGTTCCTTAAGAATTAAAACTCAATTTTTTCTTACATAGCTATTTCTTATAATAAACCAATTTTTGAGTCTAATAACTATTTCCTACATTCTGGAGTCCCCCAAGGATCTATCCTTGGCCCCCTCCTATTTCTCATCTGCATACTACCCCTCGACAACATCATGCACAAACACATCAGGTTCCACATATACACTGACAACACCCAGCTCTACCTCACCACCACCTCTCTCGACCCCTCTACTTCCTCTGATATGTCAGCCAAGTTCAAGGCACCGTGGGTGGCTCTGCTGCAGAGGAGGGCAGGAAAAAGAATGGGAGAGCTATAGTGATAGGGGATTCGATTATAAGGGGAATAGATGGGTGTTTCTGTGGCCGCAACCAAGACTCCAGGATGGTATGTTGCCTCCCTGATGCAAGAGTCAAGAATGTCTCGGAGCAGGTGCAGGGCATTCTGAAAAGGGAGGGTGAACAGCCAGTTGTCATGGTGCATATAGGTACCAATGATATAGGTAAAAAATGGGATAAGGTCCTACAAGACGAATTTAGGGAGTTAGGAGCTAAATTAAAAAGTAGGACCTCAAAAGTAATTTCAGGATTGCTACCAGTGCCACGTGCTAGTCAGAGTAGGAATCGCAGGATAGCTCGGCTTGAGGAGTGGTGCAGAAGGGAGGGATTCAAATTCCTGGGACATTGGTACCGGTTCTGGGGGAGGTGGGACCAGTACAAACCGGACAGTCTGCACCTGGGCAGGACCGGAACCAATGTCCGAGGGGGAGTGTTTGCTAGTGCTGTTGGGGAGGAGTTAAACCAATATGGCAGGGGGATGGGAACCTATGCAGGGAGACAGAGGGAAATAAAATGGAGTCAGAAGCAAAAGATAAAAACGAGTAAAGTAAAAGTGGATGGCAGAGAAACCCAAGGCAAAAAACAAAAAAGACCACATTACAGCAAAATTCTAAAGGGGCCAAGTATGTTAAAAAGACAAGCCTGAAGGCTCTGTGCCTCAATGCGAGGAGTATTCGGAATAAGGTGGATGAATTAACTGCGCAGATAGCAGTTAACGGATATGATGTAATTGGCATCACGGAGACATGGCTCCAGGGTGACCAAGGCTGGGAACTCAACATCCAGGGGTATTCTCCATTTAGGAAGGATAGACAGAAAGGAAAAGGAGGCGGGGTGGTGTTGCTGGTTAAAGAGGAAATTAATGCAATAGTAAGAAGGGACATTAGCTTGGATGATGTGGAATCGGTATGGATGGAGCTACGGAATACCAAAGGGCAGAAAACACTAGTGGGAGTTGTGTACAGACCACCAAACAGTAGCAGTGATGTTTGGAACAGCATCAAACAAGAAATAAGGTATGTGTGAAATAAAGGTACAGCAGTTATCATGGGCGACTTTAATCTACATATTGACTGGGCTAACCAAACTGGTAGCAACATGGTGGAGGAGGACTTCCTGGAGTGTATTAGGGATGGTTTTCTAGACCAATATGTCGAGGAACCAACTAGAGAGCTGGCCATTCTAGACTGGGTGATGTGTAATGAAAAGGGACTAATTAGCAATCTTGTTGTGCGAGGCCCCTTGGGGAAGAGTGACCATAATATGGTGGAATTCTTTATTAAGATGGGGAGTGACAAAGTTAATTCAGAAACGAGGGTCCTGAACTTAAGGAAAGGTAACTTCGACGGTATGAGGCGTGAATTGGCTAGAATAGACTGGCGAATGATACTTAAAGGGTTGATGGTGGATAGGCAATGGCAAACATTTAAGGATCACATGGATGAACTTCAACAATTGTACATCCCTGTCTGGAGTAAAAGTTAAACAGGGAAGGTGGCTCAACCGTGGCTAACAAGAGAAATTAAGGATAGTGTTAAATCCAAGGAAGAGGCATATAAATTGATCAGAAAAAGCAGCAAACCTGAGGACTGGGAGAAATTTAGAACTCAGCAGAGGAGGACTAAGGATTTAATTAAGAGGGGGAAAATAGAGTACGAGGAAGTTTGCAGGAACATAAAAACTGACTGCAAAAGGTTCTATAGATATGTGAAGAGAAAAAGATTAGTGAAGACAAATGTAGGTCCCTTGCAGTCGGATTCATGTGAATTTGTAATGGGGAACAAAGAAATGGCAGGCCAATTGAACAAATACTTTGGTTCTGTCTTCATGAAGGAAGACACAAATAACCTTCCGGATATATTAGGGGACCGAGAAGGAGGAACTGAAGGAAATCCTTATTAGTCAGAAAATTGTGTGAGGGAAATTGATGGGATTGAAGACCGATAAATCCCCAGGGCCTTATAGTCTGCATCCCAGAGTACTTAAGGAAGTGGCCCGAGAAATAGTGGATGCATTGGTGACCATTTTCCAACAGTCTATCGATGCTGGATCAGTTCATATGGACTGGAGGGTAGCTAATGTAACACCACTTTTTTAAAAAGGAGGGAGAGAGAAAACGGGTAATTATAGACCGATTAGCCTGACATCAGTAGTGGGAAAAATGTTGGAATCAATCATTAAGGATGAAATAGCAGCGCATTTGGAAAGCAGTGACAGGATCGGACCAAGTCAGCATGGATTTATGAAAGGGAAATCATGCTTGGCGAATCTTCTAGAATTTTTTGAGGATGTAACTAGCAGAGTGGACAAGGGAGAACCAGTGGATGTGGTGTATTTGGACTTTCAAAAGGCTTTTGACAAGGTCCCACACAAGAGATTGGTGTGCAAAATCAAGGCACATGATATTGGGGGTAATGTACTGACATGGATAGATAACTGGTTGGCAGACAGGAATCAGAGAGTCGGGATAAACGGGTCCTTTTCAGAATGGCAGGCAGTGACTAGTGGGGTGCCGCAGGGCTCAGTGCTGGGACCCCCGCTCTTTACAATATACATTAATGACTTAGATGAAGGAATTGAGTGTAATATCTCCAAGTTTACTAAACTGGGTGGCGGTGTGAGCTGTGAAGAGGACGCTAAGAGGCTGCAGGGTGACTTGGACAGGTTAGGTGAGTGGGCAAATGCATGGCAGATGCAGTATAATGTGGATAAATGTGAGGTTATCCACTTTGGGGGTAAAAACACGAAGGCAGAATATTATCTGAATGGCGGCAGATTATGAAAAGGGCAGGTGCAACGAGACCTGGGTGTCATGGTTCATCAGTCATTGAAAGTTGGCATGCAGGTAGAACAGGCGGTGAAGAAGGCAAATGGTCTTCATAGCGAGGAGATTTGAGTATAGAAGCAGGGAGGTCTTACTGCAGTTGTACAGGGCCTTGGTGAGTCCTCACCTGGAATATTGTGTTCAGTTTTGGTCTCCTAATCTGAGGAAGGACATACTTGCTATTGAGGGAGTGCAGCGAAGGTTCACCAGACTGATTCCAGGGATGGCTGGACTGACATATGAGGAGAGACTGGATCAACTGGTCCTTTATACACTGGAGTTTAGAAGGATGAGAGGGCATCTCATAAAAACATCTAGGATTCTGACGGGACTGGACAGGTTAGATGCAGGAAGAATGTTCCCGATGTTGAGGAAGTCCAGAATCAGGGGACACAGTCTTAGGATAAGGGGTAGGCCATTTAGGACTGAGATGAGGAGAAACTTCCTCACTCAGGGAGTTGTTAACCTGTGGAATTCCCTGCCGCAGAGAGTTGTTGATGCCAGTTCATTGGATATATTCAAAAGGGAGTTAGATATGGCCCTTAAGGCTAAAGGGATCAAGGGGTATGGAGAGAAAGCAGGAAAGGGGTACTGAGGGAATGATCAGCCATGATCTTATTGAATGGTGGTGCAGGCACGAAGGGCTGAATGGCCTACTCCTGCACCTATTTTCTATGTTTCTATATTTCTATGTCACATTGCTTGTCCAACATTCACTATTGGATGAGCAGAACTTTCCTCCAATTAAATACTATTAAGACTGAAGCCATTGCTTAGCCACTGTTGGAGGCTGATCCAGACTATTCACAACCTTAGCAGCTGATTTGACACTAACTCAGCTTCTGACCCCATATTCTCTCCATCATAAATGCCGCCTACTTCTACCTCTATAACATCACCCGTCTTCGCCCTGCTTCAGCTCATATGCTGCTGAAACCCTTGTCCATGCCTTTGTTACCTATAGACTCGACTATTCCAATGCTCTCCTCGATGACCTTCCACCTTACACCCTCTGTAAACTTGAGCTCATCTAAAACTCTGCTTCCAGTATACTAACTTGTACTAAGACCCGTTCACCTATCACCCTATGCTCACTGACCTACATTAGCTCCCAGTCGAGCAATGTCTCGATTTTAAAATTCTCATCCTTTTTAAATTCCTCCATGGCCTCATCCCTCCCTATCTCTGTAACCTCCTCCAGTCCTACAACCTTCCATGATCTCTGCGCTACTGCAATTCTGACCCCTTGCGTATACCCAATTTTCATCATTCCATCATTGGTGGTCATGCCTTCAGCTGTTTAGGTCCTAAGTTATGGAATTCCCTCCCATAACCTCTCCGTCTCTCTCTACCTCTCTCTTCTCCTTTAATACACTGCTTAAAACCTACCTCTTTTGGTCACCTGTCCTAATCTCTCCTTATGTGGCTTGGTGCTAAATATTATTTGAATACGCTCCTGTGAAGCTTCTTAGGATGTCTTACTACATTAAAGGTGCCCTATAAATGTAAGCTATTATCGTTGAAAGTCTCATCCCTGCAGGCTATAAGGGTCCTTTGTGAAATGAGTTTGGAATGTCCCTACTCAATTTCGACTGGGTGCATCCCCACAGCATAAAACTCCTGCATTTGGCACAAAATAAATAATATAATTTACAAAGAATATAAGGATGACTGATGTGGGAAGTGGAAAAAAATGAATCTATGCTGAAGAAAATGCTTTGCTGAAGTGGCAATTAAAGTGCATTGTTGGGCAGAGCAGACAAAGCTTTACTCTGCATCTTCTGACCATGCTATAACTGACTGTGGAGTGCCCGATGTTGAAAGTGAAAAAGTATTCTGTTTCCCCCCACACTAACATTTTCACCTTGACAATCACTAAAGAAAAGGAAGCTGGAGAAACAGCTTGGAGAGATGCTGCTGTGAATATCAGCTGCAGTAGGGGTCAGAAATTCCTTGGGACATGATCTCGGGTTGGGATCATGCCTCCTGTTGCCCGCCAATGCTGACCCTGCCGTAATTTGTAGAGTAAAGGGGTAAGGCATCCAATTAGCATGGGACAGGTGGGTACAAGCATCAATACAGGTGTATCCCCAAGGAGCAGAAACCCGAGTGTCCACTCACAATGAAGGAAGTGTGTTTGCCCAGACCCCACTCTCCCACCCAGGATATGTTTCACTCGGTCTTCTTTGCAATGGGGTTAAAAAAGAATTTGGAAGAAATACCTCAGGTTTCTTTTGGGGTTTAGGCCACTTCCCTGGTTCAGCTTCCACAGATACACCAGATCCCAACAGAGCCACTGAGGTAAGAATTACTGGTTTTGGTAGTCTCTGTACCTGATTCCCTCTCATCACAATGACATTTGCCTTGAAAGGGGTAGGAAGAGACCATGCCCCTAACAAGGCAAATCAATTTTTTTTTGAAACAGCAGAAACTTGGCACAACTAGATCTCCACAATTTCCCTGGTTTCTGCCAATCTCTCATTCGAGCTACAACAGTAGACTGAGAAATTTTTGTCCCTATTGAATTAGTTGTGGCTTCATTCAGAAGTATGCCAGCTGGTGGAGACACTGCTCTAGGTAAGAGGGACCAATGATTAATTTTCAGTTAACCCTGGTACATTTCATTGACTACAATCTGGTGCAAGTACTATCCAATAGCAATGATAAGATCAACTCTCTAGAGGTAATTCCAAAACTTTGCACTTGCAGTGCAGAGAATTAATACATGAATTTACTCCTATGCCACTTTAAGCAGATAGGGCTAGAATTTCCCAAACATCTGCCAGCGCCAGATTGCTGCCCAAAATACCACTAAGATTTTTTAATTACTGCGAGCGAAAAATTGCACAAAAAAAGGAAAAAATTCCACCCGGCAACAAAAAATGGACCTTGCACCCCGATTCTCAGCGGAAAACGCGATCTTGGGCCGATTGGGCGGTTCTTAAACAAAATGGGAGGTAATTACTAAAATTTAGACCGAGGCTGCGGGTTGGGCCTAGAAGCGGGGAAAACACAAAAAATATTTTTTCCAAAAAGAATAAAATAAAAATCAGAAAACATTCTCAGGAATCTTTTCAACTTAATCACTGTAAAAGAATTTGAAAATAATTATTAAAAAGCCTTTAACTTATGTTTTTTTGCAGGGCTACTTACCTACCGTCCAGCTCCTGCTGCTTCTCATGAGCGTTTTTTTTCTATTTACCTATGGGTCACCATTGAGTCAAAACTCGGGCGATAACGGTTTTTGGATGGTGCACTCCAGCAGTCCGCTCCCCAGCGGCATTTCGAAACTGCCGGCATAACTCTTTCTGGAAATTTTCGCCGACCCGGTTTTCGCCCAAACTGACCAATACCGCTGAGAAGCCGGGTGAAGATGCAGTGGAAAATCCAGCCCAAAGTGTTATTTCTGTGTTTCTGACTGTGTGTTATTTTCTGTTTAACAAATGCATTTATATGTAAGTCACGATTTTGCAAGGTGCTATGTCAGTAGCAGATCCTCCTAGTAGCAGAGGGTGTTGGGGAAGTGCAGGTCATGGAATTGATCTGTGCTGCGTTAGCTGAACACAAGTAGAGCAGTAAAAGGCTAACTGCATCTGCCTTATTGCTTCCAGACTAAAGAAACAGAGAAAACAGAGTACTGATTCTGCAAATATGTGGATGTTGCCTTAGCTATGATGTTTTACTTCACAAACTCATTTTGCTCAGTGGTAATGAAACACGATTTGTGGACAATCTGTAGGGAATACAGACCAGGGTGTTAACTAGCTGTAGGCTCGTTTATTTCATTCCTTTTCATTCAAATGTACTACACAGATAGGAGAGTGGGCGGGGATGTGTCCAATCTGCGTGTTGAAGTGCATTGCTTTAACCGTCAGTGCCAATCGTGTTTCAGTACCACCGAGCAGAATGAGTTTGTGAAATAAAACAGACATGTTTTACCCACCTATAGTTTTATCATGTTTTAATCCAACTACAATCAATCCGTCCATTTCTCTCTCTGTCTCACTCTTTTTTCATACATGGTTGATTATATTTTGTATTTGTTTAAAAACTGATATTGACGATTAGGCACGTTTTGTAGTTGAGAGGACAAAGTTGGCTGAAGTATTGCAGGCTCTCTGAACTAATGCTTAAAACAATGAAGATCACGCATTTAAGACAAACTCTCAAGATCAGACATTGGACTTTACATCAGTTGGAAGGATTAATACTCCACTGTAAACACTGCTGATCTTTCTTGGCTGACCTGCAGCCCATGGCGACACTTCACTGATGTTCCCCACAGGTAAACATTGATCCCACTGCTCCGAGAGTTGGTGTCTCCACCCGAAATGATCCATTACATTAAAAACTTACCGGGTACTGCTGACAACGCTAGGGTCAGCGTGACCTCCCGTCCTCTGACAAATCCTCTTATCCGGCACAGGCCAGGTCCCGAGGGTGCCGGATAAGAGAGGTTCAACCTGTACTTCATTGGCTGTAAAACACTTTGAGATGTCCGGTGGTCATGAAAGGCACTATATAAATGCAAATCTTTCTTTCTTTCTAGTAAGGTTTAAACATTGAGAATGATGACTTTGATGAAATACTAAAGGGCTGCTGTCCATGGAACTGTACCCAGCATGAGATCCTTCATAAGAACAGGTGAATTATCACAAATTAATGCAAAAAATTAAGATTACAATTTAATTTACATACAATGGGTTTACATTATTCTTATGTTGAAATATTTATCAAAACCTTTGTAGTTTTGGTTATGTAAGAAAAGGACATAAATACTAATGGGACAATTTGGTAGCACACATCCATAAATGGTCATAGCTAATGTACCCGTGATTTCCCAAAATGCACAGCCAGCAGGTGAGTGTCCCTGCTAGTAGCGCGTAACCATAGAATCAGCCCTAAATATTATTTTATTAAACATCTCCCTCAAACGATGTTCCTATCACAACCTCCCAAGTTGAATGCATCAAGAGGTTATCTCGCCCTCCATAATGAGAAAGGCCTGCTTTTCAGGTCATTTATTAAACACCTATTATATAACCGTCAGTGCAATTTGAGAGGAAAATAAATTATTTGTGATGCTCATGACCCCTTCCAGTGATCTGGAGGTTATGTGAATCGATAAAATGACTTCTAGATGAATAATAATATTCTGTAAATAGCCCCAGAGTTTAGATGGGGGCATATGGTATTAGAATTAATATTCAATTGGAGAAAGTCTTTGTGTGGTTGATGTATAATGCAGAAGGTTAAAGTCTAAAACTGTACACCCTACAAAAATTAGTCTCTTTTTAACTGTAGTGTAAATTGCTTATTCTGAATTAATAACTAGTTAGTAGGAATATCATATTAGATATAGGATATGAAAAGGAAAGTTTAGAAATGATTCATTAGCAGACTCTGATATAGGGGCACTGTGGGCATTCTCCACCTCAGTTTCTGGTTTTGGTCCTGTAATCAAAATACTTCCTATTGGTTTTGATTATCAACAGTCACCAGAATATTTTATCTTCAGCTATTAACAATAAATCTAATTTTCCTACCTTTTAATCAGACTCTTTCAATAACAATTATTTAAATTAGAGGTTATTCATTGAGCTTTTCAGAAAGCTCTCACAATAGCAATTACATTGCTGTGTCTTCAAATAAATATTTTCAGAACCAATTGTGAAATTCTCAAAATAATCTATCAATTTTGTGTTTAATATACAGGGGTTGGGGAGTGGGTGAAAGGCACAACACATGCCTTTATTTTCATCGCCTGTCCCCTTTGGACAGGTGCAGTGTACCCATAGTGTGCTACATCTGTCCTGGCTTGACCATGCCTGAATCTGGTGAGTCATGTCATTTGAATAGCCTGGTCGTAACCTGTGGCCTGCCCTCTGGCAGGACCTTGTGTCTAGAAACAGGGGCAGGCTCATGGCCTGGTCGCTGACCTTGGGCCCTTCTTGCTGCTGTGGAAAACAGCAGTCAGAAGGCCTCCAGACTCAAAATCCATGGGAGGCTGGAAGAGAAAGGTAAGACCTAACTTCTCAGGCCTCCCCTGCATTCTGTCTGTCCATCAGCTCCTCGATCTAGGAAATGGCGAGGGTTTCAGGTGCAAGGCCCAAAGCTTCAGCTTCTTCAGATACCACTACGCCTGAGCATCCCAATGGCAAGCCTTGAGGAAAATGAGGCAGGAAAGCCAGGACACCCCTCCTGCTTCATTTACATGACTATGCTTCTTCAGCAACTGTTGTAGGTGCATGAACTCCTCCTCTCTCAGGAAATCCTGGGGCAACATAAATGGGGTGGAGCTCAGAATCACAGGTCTTTTTCTCTATTTCCTGTGCTTTTCCCCAGACATAACAGGAAAATCAGCCCAATAAAATTGCAATTATTACATCCATCCATTAATTTAATGTATGTATCATCAACCCTATTTTCAATTCAAATATGTAATGGCCATCAGAGTTTAAATTAAGGAAATTGGAGCAAAGTCTTCCTTGATGTTCCTGTTGAAAAGCTAATGGGATAGAAAGTGGCGTATTGTATTTTCTGGGTGCAAAAGCAGCTTAAAGCATATCGATTTAGCAATGGGATGGCCTGCACTTAATCTGCGCAGGCATTGGTGCCACTGCTAAACATGTGAGATTCTTTTTATAGGTGACACAGGCAGATGCCTAAAAAGGCATTAGGCCCCATATATATGCATTTCCCACCGTCTCACAACCAATGAGCTGCAGAGGAGTACCTGCTTGGTGCCCGCAGGGGAAAATGTTTAGTGTATGACTTTGTGTGTGTGGTTGGGGGAGACAAACAGGCTGTGGTGAAGTAACACTTTGTTATTCATTCAGGAATATGGGCATCACTGGCAAGACCAGCATTTATATCCCATCCCTAATTGCGTTTGAGAAAGTGGTGGTGAGCCGCCTTCTACAACCGCTGCAGTCCTTGTGGTGAAGTAGTCCCACAGTGCTATAAGGGAGGGAGTTCCAGGATTTTGAGCCAGCGACAATGAAGGAAAGGCAATATATTTCCAAATCAGGATGGTGTGTAACTTGGAGGGGAAACTTGCGGGTGATGGTGTTCCTATGCGTCTGCTGCCCTTGTCCTTCTAGGTGGAAAGTTTCTCAACCGATAAGGGAATAAAAGGTTAAAGGGAATAAAAGGTTAAGAACATAAGAACATAAGAAATAGGAACAGGAGAAGGCCATACAGCCCCTCGAGCCTGCTCCACCATTCAATAAGATCATGGCTGATCTGATCATGGACTCAGCTCCACTTCCCCGCCTGCTCCCCATAACCCCTTATCCCCTTATCGTTTAAGAAACTGTCTATTTCTGTCTTAAATTTATTCACTGTCCCAGCTTCCACAGCTCTCTGAGGCAGCGAATTCCACAGATTTACAACCCTCAGAGAAGAAATTTCTCCTCATCTCTGTTTTAAATGGGCGGCCCATTAATCTAAGATCATGCCCTCTAGTTCTAATCTCCCCCATCAGTGGAAACATCCTCTCTGCATCCACCTTGTCAAGCCCCCTCATAATCTTATATGTTTCGATAAGATCACCTCTCATTCTTCTGAATTCCAATGAGTAGAGGTCCAACCTACTCAACCTTTCCTCATAAGTCAACCCCCTCATCCCGTGAATCAACCTAGTGAACCTCCTCTGAACTGCCCTCAAAGAAGTATATCCTTTCGTAAATATGGAAACCAAAACTGCACGCAGTATTCCAGGTGTGGCCTCACCAATACCTTATATAGCTGTAGCAAAAATTCCTTGCTTTTATACTCCATCCCCTTTGCAATAAAGGCCAAGATACCATTGGCCTTCTTGATCACTTGCTGTACCTGCATACTAACCTTTTGCGTTTCATGCACAAGTACCCCCAGGTCCCGCTGTACTGCGGCACTTTGCAATCTTTCTCCATTTAAATAATAAATTGGTCTTCGATTTTTTCTGCCAAAGTGCATGACTTCACGCTTTCCAACATTATACTCCATCTGCCAAATTTTTGCCCACACACTTAGCCTATCTATGTCCTTTTGCAGATTTTTTGTGTCCTCCTCACACATTGCTTTTCCTCCCATCTTTGTATCATCAGCAAACTTGGCTACATTACACTCAGTCCCTTCTTTCAAGTCGCTAATATAGATTGTAAATAGTTGTGGTCCCAGCACTGATCCCTGTGGCACCCCACTAGTTACTGGTTGCCAACCAGAGAATGAACCATTTATCCCTACTCTCTGTTTTGTGTTCGTTAGCCAATGCTCTATCCATGCTAATATAATACCCCCAACCCCATGAACTTTTATCTTGTGCAGTAACCTTTTATGTGGCACCTTGTCAAATACTTTCTGGAAGTCCAAATACAACACATATACTGGTTCCCCTTTATCCACCCTGTTCGTTACATCCTCAAGGAACTCCAGCAAATTTGTCAAACATGACTTCCCCTTCATAAATCCATGCTGACTCTGCCTGACTGAATTTTGCTTTTCCAAATGTCCTGCTTCTTTAATAATAGGCTCTAACATTTTCCCAACCACAGATGTTAGGCTAACTGGTCTATAGGGCCCAAGTTTCGGCCTCAGTTGCTCCTGATTTTTTGGAGCAACTGGTGTAGAACGGAGTATCTTAGAAATTCAATTTCTCGGCATTTAGTTTGCTCCAGTTCGAGTCAGTTAGAACAGTTTCACTTTGGAATAGAATTTTTTTTTCAAAAGGGGGAGTGTCCGGCCACTTACGTCTGTTTTCAAAGTTTCGGCAGTGAAAACTTACTCCAAACTAACTTAGAATGGAGTAAGTGAAGATTTTTATATGCTCGAAAAAACCTTGTCTACACTTTAGAAAATCAGGTGTAGGGAATGGTGGGGGGGGTGGGGGCAGTTTACAGGGAAGTTTACAAACATTAAACACTTCAGTTTTACAAATAAAGAGCCATCATCAATAATAAATTATAAAAACATCAATAAATCAACCAATAAATCAATCAAAAAAAATTAATAAGAAATATATTTTTTAAAATCAATAAATAAAACATTTTCTAGTTACCGACTGCAGCACCGGGAGCCCTCCAACAGCATGCTGGGATGCCCCCCCCCCCCACCCCCCAGTGTGTCTCTGTCAGTGTCTCGATCTCTCTGTCTGTCTGTCTGTGTGTGTCTCTCACTCTCTGTCTGTCAGTGTCTGTGTTTCTGACAGCGACGGGAGGGGAAGGAGAGGGGGAGGGGAGGGAAGGAGGCAGAGGGAGAGGGAAGGAAGGGGGGGAGGAGAAGGGGAAGGGGGGAAGGAGAAAGGGAAGGTGGGGAGGAGGAGAAGGGGAAGGGGGGGGAGGAGGAGAAGGGGAATGGGGTGGGGAGGAGGAGAAGGGGAAGGGGGGAAAGGAGAAGGGGGGAGGAAAGGAGAAGACGGGGAGGAGAAGGTGTTGGAGGAAAGGAGAAGGGGGGAAAGGAGAAGGGGGGAGGAAAGGAGAAGGCGGGGAGGAGAAGGGGGTGGAGAAGGGGGGGGCGAAGGAGAAGGGGGAGGGAGGCTGAACGGGCCGGGCCACGGGTTGGGTCGGGGGGGGGGAGGAGGGAGGTTGGGTTGGTTCGGGTGGGGGGGGGGGGAGAGGGAGGGAGTGCGGATCGGGTCGGTTCAGTTCGGGTCGGGGGGGGCGGGGAGACAGAGGGAGGTTGGGTCGGTTCGTGTCGGGGGCGGGGGGAGGGAGGTCAGGTTGGGTCGGGTCGGGTCCGGGTGGGGGGGGGGGGGGGGATGTCGGGAGCGCGGGTCGGGTCAGGGGGGTGGTGGGAGGGAGGTCGGTTTGGGTCGGGGGTGTGGGGGAGGGAGGGAGAGGGAGGTCAGGTCGGGGGCGGGGGGGAAGAGCGCGAGTCGGGTCCGGTCCGGTCCAGGGGCGGGGGGGTGGGGGGGAAGCGGGAGTTGAGTCGGGTCGGGAGGAAGCAGGAGCTGGGTGTGGGAGGCAGCCTTATGCACGCAGCCCCAGTGAGGCCATTCGGCCAGGGCTAGGGGCTGCGTGTATTGGGCCCCTCCCACACAGTTTTGGGTGCCTGGAGCTACTGCACATGCGCGCCCACTGTAGCGTGCATGTGCAGAGGTCCCGGCACTGTTTTCAGCGCAGGGACCTGGCTCCGCCCCCTACAGCTCGTGCTGTGCCGCGCCCGATTCCAGAGGACCAGCAGGGAGCCGGAGAATACGTACGTTTTTTTTAGGCGCACTTTGTGGCGCGAAAAACGGGCGTCCAGGTCGGGGCTGTGCCGTTCTAGGCGCGGCCCGAAACTTGGGCCCATAGTTTCCTGCTTTTTGTCTGCTTCCTTTTTTAAATAGGGGTGTTACATTTGCAGTTTCCAATCTGCTGGGATGCCCCAGAATCCAGAGAATTTTGGTAAATTACAACCAATGCATTCACAATCCCTGCCGCTACTTCTCTTAAGACCCTAGGATGCAAGCCATCAGGTCCAGGGATTTATATGCCTTTAGTCCCATTATCTTGCTGAGTATCACCTCCTTAGTGATTGTGATTGTGTTAAGTTCCTCCCCCCCCTATAGCCCCTTGACTATCCACTGTCAGAATATTGTTAGTGTCCTCTACCGTGAAGACTGATACAAAATATTTGTTCAGAGTTATGGGGAGCGGGTAGGGAAGTGGACCTGTGTCCATAATCGGATCAACCATGATTGTATTAAATGGCGGAGCAGGCTCGAGGGGCCGTATGGCCTACTCCTGCTCCTATTTCTTATGTTCTTGAGTGTTATTACACTCATCCAGGTAAGTGGAGAGTATTCCATCACACTCCTGACTTGTGGCTTGTAGATGATGTAAAGGCTTTGGAGAGTCAGGAGGTGAGATACTCGTTGCAAAATACCCAGCCTCTGACCTGCTCTTGTTGCCACAGTATTTATGTGGCTGGTCCAGTTAAGACTCTGGTTAATGGTGACCCACAGGATGTTGATGGTGGGGGATTTGGCGATGGTAATGCTGTTGCATATCAAGGGGAGGTGGTGAGACTCTCGCTTGTTGAGATGGTCATTGCCAGACACTTGTTTGATATGAATGTTACTTGCCACTTATCAGTACAAGCCTGAATATCATCCAGGTCTTGCTGCATGTGGGCATGGACTGTTTCATTTTCTGAGGAGTTGCGAATGGAACTGAACACTGCAATCATCAGTGAACATCCCCACTTCTGACCTTATGATGGAGGGATGGTCATTGATGAAGCAGCTGAAGATGATTGGGCCTAGGACACTGCCCTGAGGAACTCCTGCAGCAATTTCCTGGGGCTTTACTTTGCTTGGTGTTTCAACTTTTAAATTATTGGGCTATGATTTGTCTCCTCGTTTCTCTTTCTGCTGGCTGTCCTCTTCCATATTATCTCCTTTGAGTTTGAGAAACACTGGGCTAGATGTGTATGACCTACTTCAATGGGTACTTGACATGACTGGATGCACATTACTTGTTTTGAAGGCATCGATTCCAGGTTTACTCAGTTAACCTTTGGGAAAGGTATGTTTTACTTTGTGGGGAATTTGAACTCTGATTACTGATGCATTTATTATAGGTGTTTCATTAAAGGAGTTAAACCATTTCAGCAAGGATCTGGCCTTGTTGCAGAAAAGTTTTGCTACCCATTCCGGCAGTTTCCTTTGCAATTTTGTTGATTATGGTTCTTGAATACAGTACTTAATGCCCACCATAATTATGTGCCCCATACTGCTATTGGTGGATAAATCATGAGCAAAGAACAACCCTTTTCAAACATCCAGAGCAAGGAATTCATACAGTTAAAATCAGCAAAGCCAGAAATAGAAACAGCGGCACTATGAGACAGAAGTGCAAATTTGCATCTTAAATTTGCAAAGTCACAAAAAGCATCAATTTGTGATAGGATGTCCATGTGTGGCATACATTACATGTATGAGTGCAGAACTACAGTTTGCCTGGTCAGCGAACAACACAGAGCAGGCCATATAATTCAGCTCAGACAGCTTCACGTTGCTCCAAGTAGTTACGAATCCCAAACAAGTATCTATTTTGTAACAGGTCCAAAAGAAATTAAAACAGGAAACAATTATTTATACAGTGAGGAAGCAATATTTAACTTCCCCATATAATCATTCAAAATGGTGGTTGGAGGCCCGTGTGGAGCATAAATGCCAGCATAGACCAGTTGGGCCGAATGGCCTGTTTGTGTTCAGTTGATCCTATGTAACTCTAAGTATGAAAAACTTAAAAACATTCCAACAGTCGAGTGTCAAGAGCTCTGCAGAGTTGCAACGTTTTTGGATTCCACATCAGCAAAATTCAAATTAATGGGATAAACTAAAAATTATACTTTGTTTGGATATGGAGACTAATTGAATGGATTTCAACTTTGCTGAGATAGAATGATCTAAAAATACCTGAAATATCCATTAGAGGGCGGTGCAACCTTATATACAGCAATGAAATATTATTCAACATAAACCTGTTACAACAGCATTACATCATCATCATAGGCAGTGCCTCGGAATCGAGGAAGACTTGCTTCTACTTTTAGCATGAGTTCTTAGGTGGCTGTAAAGTCCAATACGAGAACCACAGTCTCTGTCACAGGTGGGACAGATAGTCATTGAGGAAAAGGATGGGCAGGGAGCCTGGTTTGCCGCACGCTCCTTCCGCTGCCTGCACTTGATTTCTGCATGCTCTCGGCAACGATACTCGAGGAGATCAGCGCCCTCCCAAATGCACCTCCTCCACTTAGGGTGGTCTATGGCCAGGGACTCCCAGGTGCTAGTGGGAGTTTTATCAGGTAGGCTTTGAGGGTGTCCTTGTAACGTTTTCTCTGCCCGCCTTTGGCTCATTTGCCATGGACAAGTTCCGAGTAGAGCGCTTGTTTTGGGAGTCTCATGTCTGGCATGCGAACTATGTGGCCTGCTAGCGGAGCTGATCAAGTGTAGTCAGTGCTTCAATGCTGGGGATGTTAGCCTGGACGAGGACACTAATGTTTGTGCATCTGTCCTCCCAGGGGATTTGCAGGATCTTGCAGAGACATCACTGGTGGTATTTCTCCAGCGACTTGAGGGGTCTACTGTACATGGTCCACGTCTCTGAGCCATACAGGAGGGCAGGTATTACTACGGCCCTGTAGACCTTGAGCTTGGTGACAGTTTGGAGGGCCTGGTCTTCGAACACTCTTTTCCTCAGGCGGCCGAAGCCTGCACTGGCGCACTGGAGGCAGTGTTGGATCTCTTCGTCAATGCCTGCTCTTGTTGATAGGAGGCTCCCGAGATAGTGGAAGTGGTCCACGGTGTCCAGGGCCACGCCGTGGATCTTGATGTCTGTGGGGCCAGTGCTGCTGGTGTAGGACCTTTGTCTTACTAATGTTTATTGTAAGGCCCATGCTTTCATACGCCTCGGTAAATACGTCGACTATGTCCTGGAGTTCAGCCTCTGTGTGTGCACAGACACAGGTGTCATCCGCTTACTGTAGCTCGATGACAGAGGTTGGGGTGGTCTTGGACCTGGCCTGGAGACGGCGAAGGTTGAACAGGTTCCCACTGGTTCTGTAGTTTAGTTCCACTCCAGCGGGGAGCTTGTCGACTGTGAGGTGGAGCATGGCAGCGAGGAAGATTGAGAAGAGGGTTGGGACGATGACGCAGCCCTGCTTGACCCCGGTCCGGATGTGAATTGGGTCTGTGATGGATCTGTTGATAAGGATCACGGCTTGCATGTCGTCATGGAGCAGGCAGAGTATGGTGACGTACTTTTGGGGCATCCGAAACGTAAGAGGACGCTCCATAGACCCTCGCAGTTGACAGTGTCAAAGGCCTTTGTACGGTCATGTATAAGGGCTGGCGCGGTTCCCTGCACTTTTCCTGTCGCGCTGCAAAAATCATGTCCATTGTGCCCCAGAGGGGAAGAAATCCGCACTGTGACTCCGGGAGGAGCCACGGGGAGAAGACGGTTGAGGAGGACTCTAGCGACGACTTTCCCAGTGGTTGATAGCAGGGAGATTCCTCAGTAGTTGCTGCAGTCAGACTTGTCCCCTTTTTTAAAGATGGTCACGATCACTGCATCTCTAAGATCTCCTGGCATGCTCTCCTCCCTCCAGATGAGAGAGATGAGGTTGTGTATTCGCGCCACAGCATTACATAGCACCTTTAAACAGCAACAGCAACATCTTGCATTTATATAGCGCCTTTAAATGTCCCAAGGTGTTTCACAGGCCTGTTCACAAACACTGAGCCACAAAAGAAGATATTAAGATAGATGGCCATAAATTTAATCAAAGAGTGTCTTAAAGGAGGAGAGAGAGGTAGAAGGGCGAGGAGGCTTAGGGAGGAAATTCCAGAGATTAGGGCCTCAGCAGCTGAAGGGACAGCCACCATTGGTGGAGCGATGAGAATTGGAGATGTGCAAGAGGCCAGATTTGGAGGAGCGCAGAGATTGGGGAAGGTTGTCGGGTTGGAGGAGTTTACAGAGATAGGGAGGGGTGAGGTCATGGAGGGATTTGAAAAGAAGGATGAAAATTTTAAAATCAAGGCATTCTTGGACTGGGAGCCAATATAGGTCAGCAAGCACAGGAGTGATGGGTGAACAGAACTTGGTGCGAGTTAAGATACAGGCAGCAGAGTTTTGGATGAGCTCATGTTTATGGAAGATGGAAGGACGACCAGGAGATCATTGCAATAGTCAAGTCTAGTGGTAACAAAGGCATGGATGAGGGTTTCAGCAGCAGATGAGCTGAATCAGGGGCTGAGATGGAAGTCTTTGGAACAGATATGTGGTTGGGAGCTCATCTCAGTGTCAAATAGACTGCCAAGGTTGTGAGCGATCTGGTTCAGCCTCATGCAGTGACCAGGGAGTGGGAGATTCGGTGGCTAGGGAACGGAGTTTGTGGTGGGGACTGAAGACAATGAATTAGGTCTTCCCAATATTTATTTGAAGGAAATTTCTACTCATCCAGGACTGGATGTCAGACAAGCAGTGTGACAAATCAGAGACAGTAGCGGGGTTGAGAGAGATGGTGCTGAGGTGGAGCTGGGTGTCATCAGCGTTCATGTGGAACCTGACCTGTCGCTGAGGGGCAGCGTGTAGATGAGAAATGGGGGGGGGCCAAAGATAGATCTCTGGTGTCTCCAGAGGTGCAGGAGTGGGAAGAGAAACCATTGCAGGTGATTCTCTGGCTACGATTGAATAGATAAGAGTGGTACCATACGAGGTCAGTCCCACCCAGTTGGACAATGGAGGATAAGTGTTGGAGGACGATGGTGTAGTCAACCGTGCCAAAGGCTGCAAACAGTTTTAGTAGTGCAACATCCCAGAGCTGGGTGACGGAAGAATGATGTGGATACCAAGTAGGGATTAGGAGAAAAATTTCAGGCAGGTAACTGAAGAAGTGAATGAAGGGGTAGATATTAATGATCCTTTTAAAAACAACAACAACTTGTATTTATATAGTGCCTTTAACATAGTGAAATGTCCCAAGGTGTTTCACAGGAGTATTATGAGATTAAAGGTTAGACACCGAGCCACGTAGAAACATAGAAACATAGAAACATAGAAAATAGGTGCAGGAGTAGGCCATTCGGCCTTTCTAGCCTGCACCGCCATTCAATGAGTTCATGGCTGAACATGCAACTTCAGTACCCCATTCCTGCTTTCTCACCATACCCCTTGATTCCCCTAGTAGTAAGGACTTCATCTAACTCCTTTTTGAATATATTTAGTGAATTGGCCTCAACAACTTTCTGTGGTAGAGAATTCCACAGGTTCACCACTCTCTGGGTGAAGAAATTCCTCCTCATCTCGGTCCTAAATGGCTTCCCCCTTATCCTTAGACTGTGTCCCCTGGTTCTGGACTTCCTCAACATTGGGAACATTCTTCCTGCATCTAACCTGTCTAACCCCGTCAGAATTTTAAACGTTTCTATGAGGTCCCCTCTCATTCTTCTGAACTCCAGTGAATACAAGCCCAGTTGATCCAGTCTTTCTTGATAGGTCAGTCCCGCCATCCCGAGAATCAGTCTGGTGAACCTTCGCTGCACTCCCTCAATAGCAAGAATGTCCTTCCTCAGGTTAGGAGACCAAAACTGTACACAATACTCCAGGTGTGGCCTCACCAAGGCCCTGTACAATTGTAGCAACACCTCCCTGCCCTTGTACTCAAATCCCCTCGCTATGAAGGCCAACATGCCATTTGCTTTCTTAACCGCCTGCTGTACCTGCATGCCAACCTTCAATGACTGATGTACCATGACACCCAGGTCTCTTTGCACCTGCCCTTTTCCTAATCTGTCACCATTCAGATAATAGTCTGTCTCTCTGTTTTTACCACCAAAGTGGATAACCTCACATTTATCCACATTATACTTCATCTGCCATGCATTTGCCCACTCACCTAACCTATCCAAGTCGCTCTGCAGCCTCATAGAATCCTCCTTGCAGCTCACACTGCCACCCAACTTAGTGTCATCCGCAAATTTGGAGATACTACATTTAATCCCCTCGTCTAAATCATTAATGTACAGTGTAAACAGCTGGGGCCCCAGCACAGAACCTTGCGGTACCCCACTAGTCACTGCCTGCCATTCTGAAAAGTCCCCATTTACTCCTACTCTTTGCTTCCTGTCTGACAACCAGTTCTCAATCCATGTCAGCACACTACCCCCAATCCCATGTGCTTTAACTTTGCACATTAATCTCTTGTGTGGGACCTTGTCGAAAGCCTTCTGAAAGTCCAAATATACCACATCAACTGGTTCTCCCTTGTCCACTCTACTGGAAACATCCTCAAAAAATTCCAGAAGATTTGTCAAGCATGATTTCCCTTTCACAAATCCATGCTGACTTGGACCTATCATGTCACCTCTTTCCAAATGCACTGCTATGACATCCTTAATAATTGATTCCATCATTTTACCCACTACCGATGTCAGGCTGACCGGTCTGTAATTCCCTGTTTTCTCTCTCCCTCATTTTTTAAAAAGTGGGGTTACATTGGCTACCCTCCACTCCATAGGAACATAGGATCCAGAGTCAATGGAATGTTGGAAAATGACTGTCAATGCATCCACTATTTCCAAGGCCACCTCCTTAAGTACTCTGGGATGCAGTCCATCAGGCCCTGGGGATTTATCGGCCTTCAATCCCATCAATTTCCCCAACACAATTTCCCGACTAATAAGGATTTCCCTCAGTTCCTCCTCCTTACTAGACCCTCCGACCCCTTTTATATCCGAAAGGTTGTTTGTGTCCTCCTCAGTGAATACCGAACCAAAGTACTTGTTCAATTGGTCCGCCATTTCTTTGTTCCCCGTTATGACTTCCCCTGATTCTGACTGCAGGGGACCTACGTTTGTCTTTACTAACCTTTTTCTCTTTACATATCTATAGAAACTTTTGCAATCCGTCTTAATGTTCCCTGCAAGCTTCTTCTCGTACTCCATTTTCCCTGCCCTAATCAAACCCTTTGTCCTCCTCTGCTGAGTTCTAAATTTCTCCCAGTCCCCGGGTTCTCTGCTATTTCTGGCCAATTTGTATGCCACTTCCTTGGCTTTAATGCTATCCCTGATTTCCCTTGATAGCCACGGTTGAGCCACCTTCCCTTTTTTATTTTTACGACAGACAGGAATGTACAATTGTTGTAGTTCATCCATGCGGTCTCTAAATGTCTGCCATTGCCCATCCACAGTCAACCCCTTCAGTATCATTCGCCAATCTATCCTAGCCAATTCACGCCTCATACCTTCAAAGTTACCCTTCTTTAAGTTCTGGACCATGGTCTCTGAATTAACTGTTTCATTCTCCATCCTAATGCAGAATTCCACCATATTATGGTCACTCTTCCCCAAGGGGCCTCGCACAACGAGATTGCTAATTAATCCTCTCTCATTACACAACACCCAGTCTAAGATGGCCTCCCCCCTAGTTGGTTCCTCGACATATTGGTCTAAAAAACCATCCCTTATGCCCTCCAGGAAATCCTCCTCTACCGTATTGCTTCCAGTTTGGTTAACCCAATCTATGTGCATATTAAAGTCACCCATTATAACTGCTGCACCTTTATTGCACGCACCCCTAATTTCATGTTTGATGCCCTCCCCAACATCACTACTACTGTTTGGAGGTCTGTACACAACTCCCACTAACTTTTTTGTCCTTTGGTATTCTGCAGCTCTACCCATATAGATTCCACATCATCCAAGCTAATGTCCTTCCGAACTATTGCCTTAATTTGCTCCTTAACCAGCAATGCTACCCCACCTCCTTTTCCTTTTATTCTATCTTTCCTGAATGTTGAATACCCCTGGATGTTGAGTTCCCAGCCCTGATCATCCTGGAGCCACGTCTCCGTAATCCCAATCACATCATATTTGTTAACATCTATTTGCACAGTTAATTCATCCACTTTATTGCGGATACTCCTTGCATTAAGACACAAAGCCTTCAGGCTTGTTCTTTTAACACCCTTTGTCCTTTTAGAATTTTGCTGTACAGTGGCCCTTTTTGTTCTTTGCCTTGGGTTTCTCTGCCCTCCACTTTTCCTCATCTCCTTTCTGTCTTTTGCTTTTGCCTCCTTTTTGTTTCCCTCTGTCTCCCTGCATTGGTTCCCATCCCCCTGCCATATCAGTTTAAATCCTCCCCAACAGCACTAGCAAACACTCCCCCTAGGACATTGGTTCCGGTCCTGCCCAGGTGCAGACCGTCCGGTTTGTACTGGTCCCACCTCCCCCAGAACCGGTTCCAATGCCCCAGGAATTTGAATCCCTCCCTGTTGCACCACTGCTCAAGCCACGTATTCATCTGCGCTATCTTGCGATTCCTACTCTGACTATCACGTGGCACTGGTAGCAATCCCGAGATTACTACTTTTGAGGTCCTACTTTTTAATTTAGCTCCTAGCTCCTTAAATTCGTTTTGTAGGACCTCATCCCTCTTTTTACCTATGTCGTTGGTTCCAATGTGCACCACGACAACTGGCTGTTCTCCCTCCCTTTTTAGAAATCATGGCAGGTGACCAAAAACTTTGTCAAAAGGCAGGTTTTAAGGACCGTCTTGAAGGAACAAAGAGAGGTAGAGAGGCGGTGAGGTTTAGGCAGGGAATTCCAGAGCTTAGGGCCTAGGCAACAGAAGGCACGGCCACCAATGGTTGAGCGATTATAATCAGGGATGCTCATGAGGGCAGAATTAGAGGAGCGCTGACACCTTGGGGGGGTTGTGGGGCTGGAGGAGATTACAGAGATAGAGGGGCGAGGCCATAGAGGGATCTGAAACAAGGATGAGAATTTTGAAATCGAGGCTTTGCTTAACCAGGAGCCAATGTTGGTCAGCGAGCACAGGGGTAATGAGTGAGCAGGACCTGGTGCGAGTTAGGACACAGGCAGTCGAGTTTCGGTCAACTCTAGTTTACGTAGGGTAGAATGTGGGAGGCCAGCCAGGAGTGCGTTGGAATAGTCAAGTCGAGAGGTAACAAAGGCATGGATGAGGGCTTCAGCAGCAGATGAGCTGAGGCAAGGGGGGAGATGGGCGATGTTACGGAGGTGGAAAAATGCAGCCTTAGTTATGCTGCAGATATGTGGTTGAAAGCTCATTTCAGGGTCAAATATGACACCAAGGTTGCGAACAGTGCGGTTCAACCTCAGACAGAAGTTGGGGAGAGGGATGGAGTCAGTGGCTAAGGAATGGAGTTTGTGGCGGAGACAAAAACAATGGCTTCAGTCTTCCCAATATTCAATTGGAGAACATTTCTGCTCATCCAGATTTGGCTCACAAGTAGTCTGACAATTTAGGGAACGAGGAGGGGTCAAGAGAAATGGAAGTGAGGTAGAGCTGGGTGTCATCAGCGTACATGTGGAAACTGATGCTGTGTTTCTGGATGATATCGCCAAGGGGCAACATGTGGATGAAAAATAGGAGGGGGCCAAGTATAGATCCTTGGGGGACACCAGAGGTAATGATGCGGTTGTGGGAAGAGAAGCCATTGCAGATCATTCTCTGGCTACAGCTACAATTAGATCGATAAGAATGGAACCAGGCGAGTGCAGTCCCACCCTGGAAGACGGTGGAGAGGTGTTGGAGAAGGACAGAGTGTTCAACCGTGTCAAGTAAAGAAGGATGAGGAGGGATAGTTTGCCTTTTTCACAGTCACAAAGATCGTCATTTGTGACTTTGATGAGAGCCATTTCGATACTGTGGCGGGCGCTGAAACCGGATTGGGTGGATTTGAACAAGGAATTGTGGGAAAGATGGGCACAGATTTGGGAGGCCACAACATGTATGAAGACGTTGGAGAAAAAGATGAGGTTGGAGATGGGGCGGTAGTTTGCAAGAACGGAGCGGTCGAGAGTTGTTTTTATGAGGAGAGGCGTGATGATGGCAGATGTTAGGGAGAGGGGGACAGTACCTGAGGAGAGAGAACCATTAACAATGTCACCTAACATGGGAGCCAGAAATGGAAGTTGGGTGGTCAGTGGATTTGTGGGAATAGAGTCAAGGGAGCAGGAAATGGGTCTCATGGACAGGATGAGCTCGGAAAGGTCATGAGGGGATATCGGAGATAAACTGGAGAAAAATGAGAGGTCAGGGCTTGGGCAGGGAGGAGTTTTAGAGGAAGTTTGGCCCATTGGGCTAGGGGAAGGAAGGGAAGCGGCAAAGGGGGCTGTTGTGTATGGAGAAAGAGTCAGACTGAATACTGTGAGCTCAAAGTAAAGTGTGGCCTTAGTCCTTTATTGCAAGTCTCCAGAGTGCCTTTCCAACCTGTGAAGCCTCCTTAAATACCTGTGCTCCCAAGGGATTATAGGATCACTTGGGACTCCAGGGGATGAGCTCTCTGGTGGCTGCACAGAGTAAATACAAGTCCACATATATAACAACACTCACCCCCGCGTCCCCCCCAAAGTCAATAGTGTAACTATTTACAATGTGAGTCGATCTGGGGCCCTTCTTGCCCTGGTTGATCGTCTCGGTGTGAAAGCTGGTTTTATTGAATCATTTGTTGGACCCTCGCTGGGCTGCTGTGCAGCTGGCCTTGCTGGGCTGCCTGGTGTGTTAGAAACATAGAAAATAGGTGCAGGAGTAGGCCATTCGGCCCTTCTAGCCTGCACCGCCATTCAATGAGTTCATGGCTGAACATTCAACTTCAGTACCCCATTCCTGCTTTCTCGCCATACCCCTTGATCCCCCTAGCAGTAAGGACCTCATCTAACTCCTTTTTGAATATATTTAGTGAATTGGCCTCAACAACTTTCTGTGGTAGAGAATTCCACAGGTTCACCACTCTCTGGGTGAAGAAGTTCCTCCGCATCTCGGTCCTAAATGGCTCCTGCTGGGCTGCTGTGGATGATGGGTTCTGCTTCGTGGTCAACTGTGGTGCCGGTAGCCACTGGTGTGTATGTTGGGGGATCAAAAAAGGTAGGGTCCAAGGTGGGTTGCTCAGGATAGTCCGTGAATCTGAGTTGGATTTGGTCCAAGTGTTTCCGGTAAATGAGTCCATTTGAAAGTTTGACCAGAAACACCCTGCTCCCCTCTTTGGCCATGACAGTGCCGGGAAGCCACTTGGGAACTTGTCCATAATTTAATACAAATACAGGATCATTGATTTCAATCTCGCGTGACACATTTGCGCTATCATGGTATGCACTTTGGTGAAGCCGCCTGCTCTCTACCTGTTCATGCAGATCAGGCTGAACTAACGAGAGCCTTGTCTTAAGTGCTCTTTTCATGAGCAGTTCAGCAGGTGGGATCCCAGTGAGTGAGTGGGGTCTCGTGCAGTAGCTAAGCAGGACTCGGGATAGGCGAGTCTACAGTGAGCCTTCAGTTACCCTCTTCAAGCCTTGCTTGATGGTTTGCACTGCTCTCTCTGCCTGACCATTGGACGCTGGTTTAAAAGGGGCAGATGTGACATGTTTGATCCCGTTACGGGTCATGAATTTTTTGAACTCAGCACTGGTAAAACATAGCCGGTTGTCGCTCACCAGGACATTGAGTAAGCAGTGAGTGGCAAACATGGCCCGCAGGCTTTCAGCAGTGGCAGTGGATGTGCTAGCCGACATTATCTCACGTTCAATTCACTTGGAGTACGCGTCTACAACCACAAGGAACATTTTACCCAAGAACGGGCCTGCATAGTCGACATGTACCCTAGACCACAGTTTGGAGGGCCAAGACCATAAACTTAGCGCCGCCTCCTTGGGTACATTGCTTAACTGCGAGCATGTATTACATCTGTGAACGCAGGACTCTAAGTCCGCATCGATACCGGGCCACCACACGTGGGATCTGGCTATCGCTTTCATCATTACGATGCCTGGATGGGTAGTGTGGAGGTGATTGATGAAGGTATCTCTGCCCTTCTTGAGGACCACTACTCGATTGCCCCACAGAAGGCAGTCTGCCTGTATAGACATTTCATCTTTGCGCCGCTGGAACAGTTTATCTCTTCCTGCATTTCCACTGGGACACTGGACCAGCTCCCGTGAAGCACACAGCTTTTGACTAGAGATAATAAGGGGTCCTGGCTTGTCCAGGTTTTGATCTGCCGGGCAGTGACGGGTGATTGCTCACTCTAAAATGCTTCCATAACCATGGCTAAATCTGCGGGCTGCGTCATTTCCACCCCCGTGGTGGGCAATGGTAGCCTACTGAGAGCATCGGCGCAGTTTTCTGTGCCTGGCCTGTGGCGGATGGCGTAGTTGTATGTGGACAACGTGAGCGCCCATCTCTGGATGCGGGCCGATGCGTTGGTATTTATTACTCTCAGAAAACAAGGATATAAGTGGCTTATGGTCAGTTTCCAATTCGAGTTTTAGCCCAAACAGGTATTGGTGCATTTTCTTTACCCCATAGACACACGTTAACGCTTCTTCTTCAATCATGCTGTAGGCTCTTTCAGCCTTAGACAGACTCCTGAATGCATAAGCAACTGGTTGCAGTTTCCCGAAATCATTAGCTTGTTGCAATACACACCCGACGCCATATGACGACGCATCACATGCTAGTACCAAACGCTGACATGGATCATACAACACAAGCAATTTGTTTGAGCATAACAATTTTCTCACTTTTACAAAGGCATTTTCTTGGCTTTTGCCCCAAACCCATTCGCCCCTTTTTCGTATTAAGACATGCAGTGGTTCTAGCAGTGTGCTGAGACCCGATAAGAAGTTACCAAAGTAGTTCAAGAGCCCCAGAAACGACCGCAGCTCCGTCACGTTCTGTGGCCTCAGTGCGTTCTCGATTGCCTCCATCTTCACATTGGTGGGCCTGATGCCGTCCGCCGCAATCCTCCTTCCCAGGAACTCCACTTCAGGCGCCAGGAAAACGCACGCGGTTGAGTCGACTAAGAACCTCCTCCAGGTTCTACAGGTGCTCGACTGTGTTCCGATCTGTAACCAAGATGTCGTCCTAGAAGACCATGGTGTGCGGGACCGACTTCAGTAAACTTTCCATGTTTCCCTGGAATATCGCTGCCACTGATCAGATTCCAAACAGGCATCTGTTATAAACAAAAAGACCTTTGTGCGTGTTGACGCAGGTGAGGGCCTTCGATGATTCCTCCAGTTCCTGCGTCATGTCGGCTGAAGTCAGATCCAGCTTTGTGAACGTCTTTCCTCCCACCAGTGTTGCAAAGAGGTCGTTGGCCTTTGGTAGTGGGTATTGGTCCTGCAGGGAGAAACGATTGATAGTTACTTTTTAATCGTCACAGATTCTGACGGTGCCGTCTCCCTTGACGACTGGGACAAATAACTGGCGCACTCGCTGAACTCGATCGGTCAAATGATGCCCTCTCTTTGAACCAGCCCAGCTCGATCTCTACCCTTTCTCTCATCATGTACGGTACTGCTCTCGCCTTGTGATGCTGGGTCGCGCCCCCGGAATTAGGTGGATCTGCACTTTTTCTCCTTGGAATTTCCCGATGCCTCGTTCGAACAGCGAAGGAAATTTGTTTCAGACCTGGGCACATGAAATGACGTCAGTGGGCGCTAGCGCTCGGACGTCGTCCCAGTTCCAGCATATCTTTCCCAGCCAGCTCCTGCCGAGCAGCGTGGGACCATCGCCCGGTACCACCCAGAGTGGTAGCTTGTGCACCGCTCCATCGTAGGAGACCTTTATGGTAGCACTGCCGATTACAGGAATCAGTTCTTTAGTGGAAGTTCTTAGTTTCGTGCGAATTTGAGTTGAGACTCGCCTTGAGGCCTTGTTGCCTTTCGATAGTCTTTTTGCCCATGATATACTGGCTTGCGCCTGTGTCCAGCTCCATTGACACCGGGAGTCCATTTAGTTCAACATTCAGCATTATTGGGGGACAATTTGTGGTGAATGTGTGCACCCCATGTACCTCTGCCTCCTCTATCTCAGGCTCTGGTTCGTCATGATCTTCCGTGGATCTGTCCTCCTCTGCAACCTGGTGGTTTGCAGGTTTAACCGGGTTTGCAGCTCGCCTGCACACACGTTGGAGGTGTCCCATTGTTCCACAGCCCTTGCAAACGTACTCTTTGATTCGGCATGAATGGAAATGATGATCACCCCCGCAGCGTCAACAAGGTGTTAATGGCCTAGCATTCATAACCCTTGATGGTGGACTCTGAGTCATCTGCAGACGTGCAGCTGCAGGTATGTGTAACCTGCCCTGTATGTTATGATTCGAAAACAGCATCACTTTGTTCACAGTACTTGTAGCAGCACTTGTGTGCTGAGAGATTTGCTTGGTACTGTCACTGGTGGCGATGAACGCCTGGGCTTTCGCTATGGCTTTACTCAAGGTTGGGGTCTCCACAGTCAAAAGCTTGCGAAGTTTGGTTTTGTGGCCAATGCCAAGTACGAAAAAGTCTCTGAGCATGTGCTCCAAATGTCCTTCAAATTTGCAATGTCCTGAAAGGCATCTTAGCTTGGCGACATAACTTGCCATTTCCTGGCCTTCAGACCTTTTGTAGGTGTAGAACCGGTACTTCGCCATCAGAACGCTTTCCTTCGGGTTCAAATGCTCTCGGACCAGTGTACACAAATCGTTATACGATTTCTCCGTCGGTTTCGCTGAAGTGAGCAGATTCTTCATGAGGCCATACCTTGGTGCCCCACAGACGGTGAGGAGGATCGCCCTTTGTTTGGCAGCCTATCTAGTTCGTTGGCCACGAAGTATTGATCGAGTCGCTCCACAAAAGTTTCCCAATCATCTCCCTCCGAAAATTTCTCCAGGATGCCCACTGTTCTCTGCATCTTTGGGTTCACTATCTGTATCTCGTCGCCAGTTGTTGTGTATGGAGAAAGAGTCAGACTGAATACTATGAGCTCAAAGTAAAGCCCGACCGTAGTCTTTTATTGCAGGTCTCCAGAGTGCCTCTCCAACCTGTGATGCCTCCTTAAATACCTGTGCTCCAAAGGGATTATGGGATCCCTTGGGACTCCAGGGAATGAGCCCTCTGGTGGCTGTACAGAGTACATACATATATAACAGGGGTCAACCAGATGGTCTCAATCTTAGAGACAAAGAAGTCCATGAGCTCCTCACACTTATTGTCGGAGTTGAGGGTAGGGACCGGGGAGATGGGTTTAAAAAAACGGCTAGTAGTGGAGAATAGAAGCCTGGGTTTATCTTTACATTCCAGAATGATTCTGAAATAGTGAGCAACTTTGGCAGACTTGTCGGTGAATGGCGAAACCAGTTGTCTGCTGTATCTATTCA
Source organism: Pristiophorus japonicus (assembly GCF_044704955.1). Classification (NCBI taxonomy): domain Eukaryota; kingdom Metazoa; phylum Chordata; class Chondrichthyes; family Pristiophoridae; genus Pristiophorus; species Pristiophorus japonicus. The sequence goes on from NC_091981.1 coordinate 107,953,740, forward strand.
AGTCTGCGGTCCTTGGACATAAGGGAGTGAAGATCAGGGCTGTACCAGGGAGAATGGCCAGGGTGAGATAGAGTAATTGTTTTAACAGGGACTAGGGAATCAAAGGTGGTGGTGAGGGTGTGATTGAGCAGATCAGTAGCTGCAGAAATGTCATGGTGAATGGAGGGCCAAAGGCTGGGGGGTGGGGATTGATGCTGCAAACTGTTTAGGAAGGGATAAGCTGGGCCAGACTTTTGGCTTCATTGTCGGCGATTTTATCGGCATTACAGCTGTTTTTTTGCCCGGCGACAGTTTGCACGTGTTTTTTCCTTGGTATCGCCCACATCTGAAGTCGCTTGCCAGGACCAAACCGCCCACATGCAACACCGAGAATAACTACCAGGGCGTAAGTTTGGGCTCATCCGCTGGCATCCATATCGTCAAGAGACCCACTCTGTAAAAGCTGCTTTTACAGGGCGGTAAGGGGGGGACCCTGCAAAGAAAGGTAAGTTAAAGGTTATTTAATTTTTTT